>NC_067123.1:10787185-11104608 GCF_021347895.1 Acanthochromis polyacanthus
CATTTCTGACCTTCCCTGAAAATTTCATCCAAATCTGTTCGTCCTTTTTTGAGTAATGTTGTGCACAGACAAACCAATGGCAATTGTCATATAACTAAATATCTACAGTGTGTAGAAACACTACTTTTTTCCAGGATAACAGTTGTGGGAACTTGTAAAAATGTTGTACATGTTAATCCTTGACTCTTTCAATTATTGAAAAAATGAATAACCAATTTTAGTGTTTTTGTTTTTTTTTAGATTTATGGCTTTAGAACTGTGTCAAACTGCACAGAGGTTTCTGAAGTCTTTCTACCTCTATTCATGCTTATTCTGTTTCTATAGAGGTGCAGGATTTAATATTGCAGTGAAAAATGAGCCTAGAAACTACCTGGGGTTTAGAGGCTGAAAAATGATGCAACTCTGCAACACCTTTTTTAGCCATTATTTTCTGACATGTTTTGAAATGAGATAGACTTCAAAATCTTGAAATTACTGCCTGACAGAAACCACAAATATTCATCACTGAGGTGCTGATACCAAAACAACGGGACATTTTTGCTTATTTCTGGCTGGTTTTTGGGCATAGTTATTAAAAACCGCTGTATACGTCGGGGCCCCCAGCAGCAGACATTTGGTTCGGGGCCCCGCTGGACGTGAATCTGGCCCTGAGGTTGAGGTGTGTGAGTGTGTGCGAGCTTTAACTGGGTTATGAGACAGACTGAGACAGAAACGGTGGAGCTGATTCGTGTTCACATCAGATCCCGGTAAATTATTTACACCGATTCTCTCTCTCTGTGTCATCGTACTCGCTCAGCTGCCGTCTGATTCTTCTGGTTTGGTTCTTCTGCGGGGGGGGGGGGGGGGGGGTTATTACATGTTTTATTAACACACACATGAACATGAACACACGCTCAGAGGCCCGGTGTACCAGGTCAGTGTTACAGTTTGTTCTGCTGGAGCAGGAGGGATTACAGGGGAGGAGGGGGAGGGGATCATTGTGACTCAGAGCCCTGCAGCGTCTGTTCAAAGCCTCGACCTCGTTTATTCCTCACAAACTGTCCTCCTTCCTCGTTTCCTTTCCTCATTACACTCCTCTTTCACCCCACTTTGTTCTCGTTCCTGTTTCCTTCCTCCCTTCTGATCTGATTTTCTGACAGTTTAGAGAATGTGATGCTGTCAGCCAGATTTCACTTTCATGTTTGGACTTGGTGATGATACCTGCCACGCTAGCTGCTTTAGCCATGCCATGCTAACATTAGCTCATGTTTGCATACCTGCCCTGTTAGTATAGTGTAGATCAGGCTGTGCCTATAAACACAAATCTAAACCTGTAGCTGATTTAATTTAGCCTTTCAATGTCGTCTCGTTATGCACCGCTCCCAGTGCTCCTGCCACCCTTGCAACAAGGGAAGTCCCAATTAGGTTTTTTTACTCCGCCAAAGAACATGGCAGAGTTATCTGATGAACGGCGTACGTTTGTCTGTGCACAAAATTATTCAACAACAGAATAATAGATTTGGACGAAATTTTCAGGAAAGGTCAGACATGACACAAGGTCTGCCTCATTAGATTTTGGCAGTGATGCGGCTTATAGTCTGGATCCATGGATTTGTTAAGGATTTCCGTATCATTACAAGATAGGGACACGGCGTCACTGTAACTATGACAACAAGTGAGCACTACACCAGCTGCCTGCTGACGATACCATGATTGCGATCCTAATAAAAATCGACTGTCACAGACTTATCGGGACTTGTCTGTCGAAAAGGATACAAGGAACAACTGTTAAATTGTGGGGGTGTTTCTGAGTTCCGTCAATTCCCGCCACCTGCTACATATTTAGGTATTTAGGTGACATGATTGGTTCGGTATCCGTGCATAACGTACACATGCATAGCACATGCCTGTTCTCAGTGCAAGGTCATTTTGCTTGTGGGGGCATCTTTATTAAATGGACATGTTCTATGGTGCATTTCTGCCACAAATTTTTTCAAGATTTAAGTTATCAGAAATGATACATCTGAGCAGCCTTGGCAAAGTACTGCATTCTCTGAGTGCTTTTCTTGTTATATTTGCTCCCAATCCAAATAATTTATTATTATTTTTATTATTACTGTTTAATACTGTAACAACTAGTGGAGGTGGTCACCTGGACTACGGGCAGTTTCATGCTGGCAAACAGACATCATTGTGGGAGTCTACCTAGTAAAGAACCACCATGACAAAGACTTATGTGATGTTTAATCACCTCCAACCAATGCTAACCAAACCAAACTTGATACAGATGCAGCTCTCAGAATTATTAGCAGCAATAAACAAGTGAAAGTAGAAGTTTTTGTCTTTCATCATAAAAAAGTTCTTTCACCCTGGTAGGGCCGCTAAAGGCTATTTTTATAATGAGCATTGTTTCATTTGTTTTACTGATTAGTCTCTTCATCAAAATTATTCATTCTCCACCAGAAAATCAAACTTACCAGAGAAGTTTTCAGTTTTGACTTTCATGATATTGTTTTTTTCTTGTAGAACATCTCCTGTGTTTCCTTTTCGGGTGTTTTTGTGTTATGCTGCTGTGTTCTGCCATCCAAACTCTGCAGTGTAAAAACACCTGTTTGTTTGGGAATTATTTGAAATATTCAGACTTTTTAGAAATTTTCACACTGAACTGAGTCAGATTTTGCTGCAGTCAAACTGCAGCAACTAACTCCAGCTAACCAAAAACAAGTGACGTCAAGTATGATGTAGTGACACTGAATAAAAAACATTTGTTACAGGGGATAGAAATGTTTCAGAAAAGAAGTCTGTTTAAAATATTGATGTGGACACTCATAACGGTAGCATCTCCCCGCCCTGAATAAATTACAATACAATGCATAATTAAATAATAAAATGCTGCTCTTGCCCTGCAGAAAGAGATGACATATAAATCTGTATGTTAATCTGCAGCTCATTGATAAAATCCTGGAATCATCTCCAGACCTGAGGAGGGTTAACGAAGCCGTCGGACTATTCCTCTGATCTGGAGTTTCAAGGTTTCATGTGGCGACATGCAAATGCAGCACGCATAATGGCAGCAGATTAGTCATCAAGAAATGCTCACGCATGCATACATGATCACACAGTGATGCATGAGAGTGAGTGTTGGTGTGGAGGTGGAGCTGTGTAATGGAGCGATGCTGTTTGTCCTGCCCTACATCTGCTCAGCTCTTCATCACAGCTCACTGACCCAATCTCTGCCTCACTGAGGGTTTGTGTTGCCGTGCTGTTGTCATACTGCAACAACGAAACACAAAGGAAGTCCTTTTGGGGTTAATGTTGGGGTGAAGACTTGGTGTACGATTTAGGATGGTTGGGTGAGTGTTTTCTCAAACTATGATAAAACTCACTGTGGGCAGTCGGCCAACAAAGCGGCAGAACACTTGGATCAAGTGACCTAACGTGTCGTCACCAAACCTCCGTCCAAATGACAACAAAAATCAGCACTGATAGATGAGGACAAATTTGTGTGAAGCAATTAAACAGAGCCCAGTTAATGAACAACTGGAAATCAAGTCACCGACTGACTTTGAGCCAAAGTGTTTTACAACAGAGAAAAAACACACCTGACAAATTCACCAAAAAAGTTTAAATATCAAGAATAATGCCCTATAATATTATTTATTATGTACATTTACCTGACTAATTAAAAAAAAGATTAAGACTACCAAGAGCTAACAGATTCCATCGGGAATGTTTAGCAGCTAATAGAGGTTTTCTGGAGCTCATTGGAGCCAATGAAAGTTTTTATAATTATTTATTTATTCATTTATTTATTTATTTACGTTATTTTATTTCATCAGAAACAATTTATAGCTAAAGAGAGCACCTAACAGAAACTATCTGGAGCTCAAAGGCGCTAACTGGTACTAATAGGAGTTTTCTGTAGATAAAAGGAGCTAACAGAAGCTATCTGTAGGTAACACAAGCTAACAGACTTCACCAGGAGCTAACACATGCCATCGGGAGTTATCTGTAGTTGACAAGAGCAATTATAAGCTACACTATATTGCCAAAAGTATTGGCTCACCCATCCAAAAATGAGAATCATATGTTCCAATCACTTCCATGGCCACAGGTGTATAAAATCAAGCACATGGGCATGTAGACTGCTTTTACAAACATTTTAGAAAGATTGGGTCGCTCTCAGGAGCTCAGTGAATTCCAGCGTGGAACCCTGATAGGATGCCACCTGTGCAACAAATCCAGTGGTGACATTTCCTCGCTCCTAAATATTCCACAGTCAACTGTCAGCTGTATTATAAGAAAGTGGAAGTGTGTGGGAACGACAGCAACTCAGCCACCAAGTGGTCGGCCACGTAAACCGACGGAGCGGGGTCAGCGGATGCTGAGGTGCATCGTGCCAAGAGGTGGCCAACTTTCTGCAGTCAATCGCTACAAACCTTTAAACTTCATGTGGCCTTCAGATTAGGTGAAGAACAGTGCTTCAGCAGAGAGCTTTATGGAATGGGTTTCCATGGCCAAGCAGCTGCATCCAAGCCATACACACGTGGACAAAATTGTTGGTACCCCTCAGTTAAAGAAGGAAAAACCCACAATTCTCACTGAAATCACTTGAAACTCACAAAAGTAACAATAAATAAAAATTTATTGAAAATTAAATAATCAAAATCAGCCATCACTTTTGAATTGTTGATTAACATAATTATTTAAAAAAACAAACTAATGAAATAGGGCTGAACAAAAATGATGGTACCCATAACTTAATATTTTGTTGCACAACCTTTTGAGGCAATCACTGCAATTAAACCATTTCTGTATTTGTCAATGAGCGTTCTGCAGCTGTCAACAGGTATTTTGGCCCACTCCTCATGAGCAAACAGCTCCAGTTGTCTCAGGTTTGATTGGTGTCTTCTCCAAATGGCATGTTTCAGCTCCTTCCACATATGTTCAATGGGATTCAGATCTGGGCTCATAGAAGGCCACTTTAGAATAGTCCAACGCTTTTCTCTCAGCCATTCTTGGGTGTTTTTGGCTGTGTTTTGGATCGTTGTCCTGTTGGAAGACCCATGACCTGCGACTGAGACCAAGCTTTCTGACACTAGGCAGCACATTTCTCTCCAGAATGCCTTGATAGTCTTCAGATTTCATCGTACCTTGCACACTTTCAAGACACCCTGTGCCAGATGCAGCAAAGCAGCCCCAAAACATTACTGAGCCTCCTCCATGTTTCACCGTAGGGACAGTGTTCTTTTCTTCGTATGCTTGGTTTTTGAGTCTATGAACATAGAGTTGATGTGCCTTACCAAAAAGCTCCAGTTTGGTCTCATCTGTCCAAAGGACATTCTCCCAGAAGCTTTGTGGCTTGTCAACATGCACTTTTGCAAATTCCAGTCTGGCTTTTTTATGAGTTTTTTTCAGCAGTGGTGTCCTCCTTGGTCGTCTCCCATGAAGTCCACTTTGGCTCAAACAACGACGAATGGTGCGATCTGACACTGATGTACCTTGGCCTTGGAGTTCACCTTTAATTTCTTTGGAGGTTGCTCTGGGCTCTTTGGATACAATTCGAACGAGCCGTCTCTTCAATTTGTCATCAATTTTCCTCTTGCGGCCACGTCCAGGGAGGTTGGCTACTGTCCCGTGGGTCTTGAACTTCTGAATAATATGAGCCACTGTTGTCACAGGAACTTCAAGCTGTTTAGAGATGGTCTTATAGCCTTTACCTTTAAGATGTTTGTCTATCATTTTTTTCGGATGTCCTGGGACAATTCTCTCCTTCGCTTTCTGTTGTCCATGTTCAGTGTGGTACACACCTTTTCACCAAACAGCAGGGTGACTACTTGTCTCCCTTTAAATAGGCAGACTGACTGATTATGAGTTTGGAAACACCTGTGATGTCAATTAAATGACACACCTGAGTTAATCATGTCACTCTGGTCAAATAGTTTCAATCTTTTATAGAGGTACCATCATTTTGTCCAGGCCTGTTTCATTAGTTTGTTTTTTTTAAATAATTATGTTAATCAACAATTCAAAAGTAATGGCTGTTTTTGATTATTTAATTTTCAATACATTTTTATTTATTGTTACTTTTGTGAGTTTCAAGTGATTTCAGTGAGAATTGTGGGTTTTTCCTTCTTTAACTGAGGGGTACCAACAATTTTGTCCACGTGTGTACATCACCAAGTGCAATGCAAAGTGTCGGATTCAGTGGTGTAAAGCACACCGCCACTGGACTCTAGAGCAGTGGAGACGCCTTCTCTGGACTGAACAATCATGTTTCTCCATCTGGCAATCTGATGGACGAGTCTGGGTTTGGCGGTTGCCAGGAGAACGATACTTGTCGGACTGCATTGTGCCAAGTGTAAAGTTTGGTGGAGGGGGGATTATGGTATGGGCTTGTTTCTCAGGAGCTGGGCTTGGCCCCTTAGTTCCAGTGAAAGGAACTCTGAATGCTTCAGCACACCAAGACATTTTGGACAATTCCATGCTCCCAACTTTGTGGAAACAGTTTGGAGCTGGCCCCTTCCTCTTCCAACATGACTGTGCACCAGTGCACAAAGCAAGGTCCATAAAGACATGGATGACAGAGTCTGGTGTGGATGAACTTGACTGGTCTGCACACAGTCCTGACCTCAACGCAATAGAACACCTTTAGGATGAATTAGAACGGACACTGAGAGCTTGGCCTTCTGGTCCAACATCAGTGTGTGACCTCACAAATGTGCTTCTGGGAGAATGTCAAAAATTCCCATAAACACACTCCTAAACCTTGTGGACAGCCTTCCTAGAAGAGTTGTAGCTGTTATAGCTGCAAAGGGTGGACCGACGTCATATTGATCACAATGGATTAGGAATGAGATGTCACTTAGAATACTTCTGGCAATATAGTGTATCATGAGCGAACAGGAGCTATCTGTAGCAAACTACAACGTAGCTAACAAGAGTAAGCACAATCAATCAGGAGCTAACAAGAGCTATCTTTAGCTATCAAGAGCTAACAGGATCCCACAGGCACTAAAAGGAGTTATGAGAGGATATGTAGAACTCAAATGAGCTAATATGAGCTTCATCAAGTAAAAGAAGACCTAAATAGCCACTAGGAGCTATTTGTAACTAACAAGAGCTTTGTGGAGCTAGCAGAAGCTAACTAGACATTTCTGAAGCTAATGAAGCTTCAAAAAATTATAACAGCAGTAGCAGCGGTGGCTACTTTAAAGTTTCTTTAGTTGATTTTCATAGGTACTTGTGGCTCTTAGACTGTTGCTGTTCAACATAGCTGCTCATTGTAAAGTGCTGCACTTTTTCCTTTTTTTGTGGTGCACTGACGTTTTGTTCTGCATTTATATCTGCTAGATGTAAATTTTATTTCTTCATTCTAACATGTTCTGAGATATATGAGCTCCCCAGCGAGTATAAAAAAACAACACAATACACAGAAAGAAGAAAACACTCGTTTGTAAGAAGCCAGCTGGTGTTATATTTTACTTTCAAGACTTTTTTATTCAAACAAGAAAGAACTGAACCAGTGAGGTGAGACGAATCCACCTGTTCAGGTGTTTGAGACGTCGGAGTGTCGAATCCACCGTAAAGCTGCAGCTGGAAACTCTCACCTCACCGGCAGCTTAGCTTATTCTAGTCTGCATGTGAAGACGAGCTCTGGATGCTCCAAACAGAAAATCAACCGTGTTTTCTCTGGCGCCATTTACCCACAATGCATTGCTGTATACAGTAATTCAAACAACATCAACATATAGATCTACAGTCAGGTAAAGTAAGCAAAGAAAGAACATTTAAAATAACTTGCTTTACGTGTTAACGGTGACACAGCCTCATGTAAACTGAGTGTCGCCTTAAATGTGCATTAACTTTAACGTAAATTCAAATAAACCCATTTTGTTCAACAACTTCTCACCAACGTCACTCACAACATAAAGAACCGCTAACGTGTTTCTGCTCGTTCGATGTCGGTGCATTCTCCTGCATGCTCTCATGACAAATGTGCAAAAACACCCAAAAACTTCAAAACATCGTGACACCAGCGACCAACACAAAAATCCCATAAATCAACGAGAATATTACAAAATGTGACTTTAAACGGTTTGCTGATTATTTTTGAGCAGCATTAAACATCGGCAGCTCATTATGTGTCCATACTTCCATGAATTCTTAAAGAAAACTGCAAGTTTTAAGAGAGGGCTGCAGCAAACATTGATTTCATTGATCGTAAAGTTTTTAAAAAAGTGTAAATGTTTCAATTTTATTGCTGAATAAATCCTTGTGCTAATTATACTATTAAGAACACAATGATCGAAGAAATGGATTCACCTGCTTGTGTGCTATAAATACACTGACAAAAACATAAACGCAGCATGTAATATTCTTACACATTATATTCTTTTTAACAAAAGGGAATAAGTATCTGTTGTTACAAATGAAGCAACCAAGTAAATGTGAAATGATAATGGTCAGATGGAGAGTTAGGACTGAGTGCATTCACCATTTGCATCATGTCGCGCCATAACTACAATGGAGAGTGAACAAGTTTGTCAATGCTGCTTCTGTTACAGTAAAATCACTCTGCTTGAGGTAAATCTGATAATAGAACGCTTAATTTTACTCTTTTCAAAGTAATTTCTGGTGACGCATTTGTCTGAGCTGCTGCAGCAACCGATGGAGACTAGAGGCTTCTAGTGTAGATTGTGAATGTTGTTCCACTTTCCTTGAAGGGTTTGACGAAGTTGTCAGACATTTTTGGGGATTAGGATCACAAAGTCGGGCATACAGAGAGTCTAAACGATGTTGGATTGGTGACATGTCTGGAGAGTCTGCAGGACGGGGTAGGATTCAAACATCTTCAGGGGCTTTAGAAGGGCGGTATATATGCAGGAAACATGGGGACACATGTTGTGTTGAGATGTCAAGTGCTGGTGGCGAATAAAGGGGATAACTACGGGTATAAGGATTTTATCTCAATGTTGTTGGGCTTTAAGATCGTCATCAGTGAAATTCAGACGTGTTCTTTGTCCATCCAACCATCACTCTTCCATCTTCACGGTGATCATATGTATGACGTCAAATGGACCATCTGCTTTGTACAGCTGAAAATGACATTCAACAGTACTCCGTTTGGCTGGAGTCCAGTTTGAGCTGATTACAACGTTGTTCTGCCGCTCCTTCAAGATCGGAAACCAGCTTCCTTGAGGTATTTCCTTGCAGTTTGAGCTGATATTCTTTGGTTGAGCACACAGACGACTTCATTAGTGTCTCTGTAGACGATTGCAAACAATTTCCTAAGACATACAAGCTGGATGTGACAAGTCAGGGCTCTAGTAGACAGACTTTATCTGCAGTCACGTTCCAGATTGTGAGTCGTGCAGTCGGAAACTTTGTTATGGTACACATACACAGAATGAGTCATTTCAGTGCTTTCCATTCATTGTCTCTGTGATCCTCTCTGCAATGCATCCTCCCTTCAGTTGAAAAACAGCAGTCAATTATCTGTCATTCCTACACCCACCAACCGTCTGATGTGACTGGTCATGGTGCTAACTGACATCCAATGTGCCAATCCCCCATTCGAGTCTTTCTCTTCTTGTCTGTGGCATCGTGTCTATTTTGAATAAAGATGCATTTTAAGATGGACTTTAACAGTCACTGGTCAAAGAGGTGTCTACAGTGTTGACTAACTCAGCGGTTGAGAATCTGTCACCAGCTGAACTAAGTTCAGCTAAATTTAGTCTTTTTCTAACCACAATAACAGCAATATTTTTAACTTTTTCTCAGTCAGAGAGGAAGACCATCTCCATGCTGCATGTATATTTTTGTCAGTTGTATGTATTTCTGTCATGAACTCCTGTTAGGTTTGGATAAGTGAGTCAACTGCAGCTACATGGCTAATATTAGCTTAGCTTACAGATGTAGCCACATGTCAGCTAAAAAAATGGCTTTAATCTTATGTCAAATTTAAATTTGTTCAGGAGAAGCTAATTTTTGAAACTCAACAAAATTATGGGAAACTTATCCATCCATGAGACATGTTTCATTATTTACTTGTGTAAAATGTAACATTTATGTCCGTGACATGTAGGTTCAGTCATTTATGTTTGTGACATGTTGAGTTTGCCACGTTTGACAGCACATAAATGAACACGTACATTTTGCAATCAGATCCTCAGCAACAAGTCGAGTGTGCATCAGTAAACTTCATCATGCATATCTGAGACTGGGGCTGCACAATTAATTGAAAAAGAATCACAATTTTGGCTTTTCACAAGTAAATAAAAATGTTCTGCTCACAGAAAACAGCTTATGTTAATAAAATCACTCTGGTTTGGGTAAATCTGATAATAGAGCGCCTTATTTCAGTCTTTTTAAAGTGGTGTTCGGTCACATATCTGTCTGAACTGCTGCAGTGAAGACTAGAAGCTTCTCTGTGCACAGCCGACTAACTCGCTTCTTACTTAGCCTGTGTGTGAGGCATTCACGGAACATCTGTAAATTGCAGTATCTATTGATAAGCAGATGTTCAGCAAAGGAGAACAGTTCTATTTATATAAAGCCTCAATGGGACACTCTGAATTTATTTAGGTTTTAAGTCCTATTTTGATGCAGATTTTATACATTTAGCAGAAATGTAGTTGGAAGTGAAAGCAGCGGTTTATTTCAAAGTGAAAGTGCAATAAAAATGTTTTGTCGCTAACATCTACGAGTAACTGTGATAAATAGTCGTGATTTCAATTATCGATCAATATAATAGTGCAGCCCTCACTGAGTTAAATGTCCTTATTTGTCTGTAAAATCTTTTATTCAGCTACTCGTGTCTCGTATGTTTGTCCTTGTGTTCATATAATTATATGTTACATATTTAATCGAAGTGACATATGCTGGTAATGATTCTGTAAAAAAGATTTTAAGGGAACTTTAGCACAATTTTTTTTAAAATTGGAATTCTTTTTAAAAATCCAGTGCATTGCTGGTGGATGTTTTAAAATCCAGCATCTGTTCAGTAGAAACTGTGCAAATCAAACCTTCATGATTTCAGTTTTGTGCTAACATGCTCCATATTCTTCATATTCTTAACTCAAGGTTTTACCGCACAGCTAATCGAGCAAAGTTGTGTTGTTGCAAAGAAAAAAAAAGCAGTCCATAGTGCACAGAGAGTCTTGTTTAACTCACAACATGTAAACATTTTCTCTGAGTTCATTATTGCTTCTTCCGTCTTCATGGTGCTCAACATTAAAGTCCCTGATTTTGGCTGAAGCTTCACAAAACTCACTGCAAAAATCCCGAGTGATTAAAAAATACGACCAGTGATCTGGAAGAACGCTTTACACGCAGGGCTACAACTAAAGCAGGGACGGACACAAGAAGATTTAAATATACATCAGCAGATAAATCAGTGAGGATACTGGAAGTCCGTCTCAATCAAAAAGAACAAATTTACAGCAAACTACCTCCTCTGTAGGAAACCTAGTGCTCTTCAGCAGTCGCATGTTTGTGTCGTATTCAAAAAGTTTTCTCTATATAAACACTGACATCTTTACTTGAAAAAATCTTTCAAAGCTTCATCCAAAAACTCGTCTTTGACATCAACAGAGAGGCGTTTCACTTCACTTTCAGCAGGAAGAGGAAAACGTGCAGCACCGTGGGAGAAGGTGAAGCGAGGCCTCTCCATTAAAACTGTGTTTGCTCTGATTAAATGTGGCTCAGCTGCCACTCAGGGAGACTCTGTGGAAAAAAGAGCAGCAGGAGTGAGAGGGCGTCTGGCTGTAGTGCACTGTGGAGGATTAAAGTCATTAAACCTCCTGGGAAGAACTGTATCACTGCTTTCAATATAATCCATGCTGGCTGCAGTGTTCACCGTTAGCGGATTAAAAGATGGAAATCAGTTCAGAAGTAGAATTAAAAACTCCCAAATTTAACAAACCTGTCTCTGTAAGCATGCTGCAAAACGCTGCTACTTCCACTGAGGAAATTCAAAAATGAATAAATATCTGTAAGACAAAATCCCGTCAAGGTGTCTCTGATTCGTCGTCGTCCTCCGGTGACGTTGGTGAGGTCGGAGTGTCGTCCTCTTCGGCCGCCGCGGTCGCTGACGGTAATCCGGCTGCTGCAGCCGACGATGTCATCTTCTCGTAGGTTCTCCTTCGCTGTCGTCGCAGCGTCTGACTCTGCAGCTCCTTCACCTCCTGCAGCACCTCCTGCGCCTCCTTCCAGGACGATACGGCCTCCTCCAGCAGACGCTCGGCCTCAGCTCGCCTCCTCTCCACCTCCGAGTCCTCATCTGGCAGCTGGGCGCCGGGCGGTGGTGGGGACAGCTGGTGCTTGTCGGGGGTTTTGGGCTGCGAGGACTCGAAGGATCCAGATGGACTCGGGGAGTTCTGGCTCTGACAGGGAGACTCCTTCCTGCTACCTGGACGAGGGGAGTCGGATTCGCTGCCTCGAGGTGAATCGGATCCTTTAACCTGAGGGGAACTGCACAGCGGCGATTCTGGCGACTTCTGCACTGGAGAGTCTTCCTGCTTGTTGGAGGAGATGCTGGACGAGGCCTTTAGTTTGGGAGCGTCAAAGCTCTTGGATCGAGGAGAGTCGGCCAGTCGAGGCGAATCCTTCAGTCGAGGAGAGTCGCTGCCTTTAGCAGCGGGAGAATGAGATCCTTTGGAACGAGGAGAGTCGGTTCCTTTGGAGCGATTCCTCTTAGCTTTGGACCGGGGAGACTCTCTACCTCTGAGGCGAGGAGAGTCTTTGCCTCGAAGACGAGGAGAGTCGCTGCTCCGGCTCCTCGAAGATCCTGAAGACCTGCTGAGGATGACAAGGATCAGTTAAATAGAGTTCAGCTTCACAAAGAAGCCTTGAGCTTGTAAACATTTCCAACCTTTTAGTGTATCCTTCTTTACAAACATCATTCAAACTACACAACAGTCTTACTGACAGCGATGTACTTTGAACTAAAACAGCTTCAGATATTCAAGGCCTCAACGCCTTTAGTTAGATGATCTAACAGACTCCACCACAGATCTTTTACTGCCTGAAAAACATCGTAATAAAACGTGACATCTTTTGGATGGAGCGTCTGGGAATGTTCTGCTGTCTACATGTAGGACTTACTGCATCACTCTACAGAGACACAAGAAGAATCTCATCTGACAACTTCATACTAATTCTTCTGTGTTTAAGCATTTTCTTGAATCATCAAGTAGAGAATTCAACAGTTTGACACAAACTACCAAAGTTAACATCTACTTTAAGTAGACTGTGAACACTGAAGTTCATCCTCTGAAACCACCAGGAGGTTTGAAAAGCATCTCATCTTTACAAGAAAAGTCATGAAAATGACACAATTTATCCAGAAGAAACTAAAAACAGAAAAACGTGCACAGATTTTCAACTGTCCAACTGTCTTTAAACCATCTATGACACAGATCAGTCAGGAGTGATATTTTTACCAACAAAACACAGGAGAGCTGGAAAAGCACAATAAATCAGCACAATGAGGCACAAATAATTCTGCTTCATAATATGAAATTAAATAATTATTTTGAAAAGTTAATAAATGAATAAAAACATGCAGATAATAAGAAATAGGAATTAAATAAATTTGTTTCATCAAATGTTTCTGTATGTCGATCAGGCAGACACAAGTTTATCTCCTCGTACTTCAATTCTATTTATCTTTTGTTTTTCTAAAATTTCTACATGTTTATTATAATAGTTCTACTTGATTCGTCTCATTGTAACTGCTTGTTTGTATTAGCTTCGTACTGAAGTCTGTGTAGTTTTCCTTTTTTGAATGCATTTCGTGTGCGATCCAACACTGATTTCTTTTTATTTTACAGGTTTTTCCAAAATAAACAAAAGTATCTAAAAATAAAATTGCAAAAAAAGATAGACAATGAATTTACATGTTGAATGTAACACAACATTATAAACCTGAAACTGAATAATCTGTTTAAATTTTGTAAAAAGAAAAAAAAAAACAGATTTTTTGCTGAAAGGCTTTCACAGTAATTTCACAAATATATTGTTTTTATTTAATAGATGAAGTCAAAGTTTAATGCTGTAAATATATCTCTATATAGCTTTGTTGCTTTACATTGATTTATTGGTTAAATGAGAGATATATTGTATACTTGCAGACATTTTCACAACAAAAATGATAAAATAAGCCCTGCTAGTCTACCAAAATAAAAACAGATATATATCATTATACTTATAAGTTATCATTCTATCTATTTATTTAATTGGATATATGTTATTTTCAATAAATATTGCAGGTAATTTAATTGTTTTTATACATGTAAATATCAATCATTTAAGTACTGAAAAGCCAAACAAATATCTCATGTACAAGTAAGAATTGAAAATGTATTTTAATTATGGAACATTCTTGTATTTTTATTGTTATTTCCAGTTATTTTAATATTTTTTTTAATAGTGTAAGTATAGGAGTGACCAACCTGGAGTGAGGAGACTCGGAGCCCCTGAGGTGATGGAGGCGAGGGGAGTCGATGCCCTTCAGGTACGGTGAGCTGCCTCCTCGTTCTCTCTCTGCTTTGGCCTTCTGCAGCTCCTGTCGGTCACAACATTGCATCTTAACCTCCACATTTTTTTAAAACTACACATTTTTATCTATTTATATCGTGACTGGATGCAGCCGTCGGACCTGCAGCCTCATCTCCTCCAGCAGCTCCTGAGCTCTCTGCATCCTCTGAGCGATGAGGCTCTGCAGCTGACCGACCGGCTGCGATGAAGCTTCGCCTCCTGCCTCCTCCTCGGTCGGACAACGTCTCAGAGCCGAACGCAGCTCTGATCGGATCAACGCCGGCCTGGAGGGAGGGATGACAAAGACCAGATGTGAAGTTTAAAAGAGCATAGTGATTGTATCCAGATAATAAAGGTGCTGGTTCAGGTTTTGCTCATGTGATGGTGACCTGTCTGGTGTCTGTTTTTAGTGTTTTTTGTACCTGGAGGAGTGAACTTCATCCATGGAGGCGCAGCGGCTTCGACCCTGCATGCTAAACCTCTTTCCAGGCTGCGGTGTCCGAGACTGAGCCTGGAGGACCTGAGAGAAGCAGTCAGTTCATGTGTGTCGTTTCTATCTGAGGTTTGATGTTCATCCCTAAATTACTGTTTAAACCAGGGGTATTCAACTAAGATTCAATGAGGTTCAGTCAGAGAAAATGTATTTAAAGCAAAGGTTTGGAACATCATAATGTTTAACTTGAATTTGTGTGATATATGTTGCTGTGACCGAGTAGTTTTATTAGAGTCTGCATATAATCAATGACTGATTGTCCAATAAATTCAGTATGTGCCTTTCTAGTTACACTGTGATCTGTAAGTTGTAATGTGTAAATAAACTGAGGCATAATGTTGTTGAAATTGAACTTGGAAATTTCTCCTGGCGTAGGGAGGATTATCTTATCTTAAGAATTTCTGAAGAAAAACTTCAGAAATTTCAGGTTGTTCATGATGTTTTGTGAAAAGATAATTCATTAAATAAACATTTTCAGTATGTACCTTTTGAGCTAAAACAAAGGAAAAATTTGGAGCTATGGTTGTTTATAAGTTATTATGCTCTGATTTTAATGGTCTGGCCCACTTGAGATCAAATTGGCTGTTACACATCACAAGTAACAGCCAATCACTGAAAGCTATTGTTTACACAGAGAGACACAGGTCATTTGCAGAGTGATTTCTTAGCAGAAAATACCTTTTTTTTTTCTATGTGCTACACCATAAACACACAGAGAGTGAATTAGAAAAATGAATGTGAGAGTTGACTGACTGACTGGTGATCTGTGAGAATACAGAAGTCCCACCTGCACCTGGGACGTCTTGTGGACCTTGGAGGCCTCCAGATGGGACTGCTTCCCCCAGGACCGCTCGCTGCCTCGGGGCAGACTGCCCGTCTTCACCTTGGGCTCCTTGGAGGTCACCCGGAGCTTCGACACGTCGGTCCCGGCTCGCTGTCGGCCTCCAACGCCTCGACACCCGGCGCCCGTCTGCAGGTCGACCCGGAAGCTGTTCTCCCAGGACTCCTGCAAGTCGCCATCGTAGTCAGGGAAGAAACCGTCCTCCTCAGCCACCAGGTCGAGGGTCAGCATGCCGTGAGATGAGGTGGACGCCTGAGGAGACAGATCATGTTAACGTTGAATGAAGATAATGTTGATTCAGAAAACAGAAAGACAGAATTCGGTTTTGTGTTTACCACGGCCATCAGGTGTCCTCTGGTTGGCAGCCGGCGGCCGTGAGGGATCTTAGCTCGATCTCTGGTTGGATGAACCAGAGCGCCGTCCTCCTCAATGGTCACCTGGACAGAAACACATGAACTGACTTTTAAAAAGAGTTCAAATGTCTAATGCAGACTGTCCAGTTTAAGAAGCACAAGTTTCCCTTCAGCCACATGTTTAACTCATCAGAGCCACACCTCGTCCAACACTCTGTTCTTGGCCTTGATGATGGCCACGTTGAGGGCGTTGACCCATGACTCCTTCTCCTCAGGACTCACTGCCAGGAACACGAGGTTGGGAACCTGCAAAGAAACACATTTTTACCACACTGGATCTACTACAAACAAGAAAAGCACTCAGAGAGCACAGTACTCCACCAAGGCTGCTCAGTGGTTGTATCATTACTAATGGATAAGTCCTGATAAGTCTGCAGCGGTCAATCTGTAGTAGGATTGCAATCATGTGATCACTGGCAGTTAGCTGATGTAGCGTTCACTTGTAGTCACTGTTACAGTGATGCCATGCCACTGTCTGGCAATGATACAGAAATCTTTAACAAATCTGTGGATCCTGACTATAAGCCGCATCACTGCCAAAATCTAACCAGGTAGTTCTTGTGTCATTTCTGACCTTCCCTGAAGATTTCATCCAAACCCGTTATGCCATTTTTGAGAAATGATGGACACAGGAAGACAGACAAACAGACAAACAGACTAACCAACGTTGATCGTCACATAACTCCACTCCCTTCCTTGGTGGAGTAAAGATAGAGTCTGTGTTGTAATGATTTCACAGAAAACCTCAGAGAGAAGCGACGGAGAAATCTGTGCTCTCCATCGTCTGCCAAGAAAGATTTTCAAATCAGCAGCGTGGGATTACTTTGGATATCTCAAAAAACAAACGGGGTGTTGTCCAGATTGCAAGAAGTTTGTCAAAGCAGGAAACACATTAGTCATGTTTATTCGTCTTGGATAAGTTTACTACCTGGAAAAGCCATTGGAATAATTTTATGTCCAGGAAAAGTCCAAATATCACTTCCTCTGGAGAATCACAACACTTTTTCTTCTGAATAAATACTATTATTGCAGGGAGTTTTCAATTTTGTTGCTCTAATGTGACAACATCTCCAGCAGTGTCACTACAGAATGTAAATTATCTATTTACTTGAGTAAATTTAATGAAGACAACAGATGGTCAACCTAATAATGAAAAAGCAGTTTACTGTAATACTGAACCTGTAAGTTACTTTGGATCCTTTATTTAGGTCAGTTCAAAGATTTGTCTGTTTTTTGCTCGGTAGGAATGTCTGTGTTTCCTGAACCGTCAAATAAATGCAGATAATAATATTAATTGGAAAAAATAGAATTTAAAAACTGTAGCGGATCTACGTACAGGCCTGTATATTTGATGCTGCATTACTGTTCAAACATTTGCTTCATCCAAATTACCAAATATCACAGAGAATTAAATATTAAACAAGTGAGAATCTTAGTGGTTTGTGGCTGTTAGATGGTTTCATTTGAGAATTTGGTTTTTCAGCTTTATAAAATGACATTAAATCCACATCTATTGAGCAATGACAAAAATAAAAAATCACAACTAACCTTTAAAAAACAGCGAAGGTGGCGTTGTTGAGGTTAAACCTACATGTTAATATGACAAAGAGAATTCTAGCACTACATCTTAAACCAAAAATCCTTTACAAACACACACATGAGCTTTAGGTTTTGGTTTTCGACTGAAGAAATAGTCTCCATTGCAGTTTTGTCTCACCTTACGACAGCTTCACCTCCTCACAAATGTCAATTTATCTCTTGTCGAACATTTAATTTCGCTAAAGTTATTAAATCTAGATTCTTAAAACAATATTCAGCTACATAAATGTGATTTTCTGCTAATTTTATGCTTTTCAGTACATCTCATGTCATTTATAGCTTTTAGTTTAGTGTCATTTTCTTTTCATAAGCATTTTACTGCTAAATATCTGCTGTATTCTGATGGTGCCTCCATGTTGTGATATCAGCCGATGGTTATTTTGACAGTTATTTGGCTGAAAACAGAGCAAGCTTCCCTGCAGCAGGTTTTAGTAACAAACAGCTGCTGACTGTCAGGATTCATCCCATCACCTCTGACAGTTCTCAGTTTGCCGATGATGCAGTTTAAACACTGCATCACTGACAAACTGCTTCGTTTCAGAGCCAAGAGAGAGAGAGAGGGCGAGAGAGGTAGATGGACATGTGAAAGTGTTTCAGGGATTATCGCTGCAAGTCGTCCTCTGACGGACTAATGGGATTCTGCAGATTAAACCTTTTCAGAGGGAGAGAGAAAAAAAACAACAGGGCTCAGCCAATCATGGCAGCTGCGGCAGGGTGGGTGGGGTGGACAAAATCTAATCCACCAATCCTGAGCAGGATGGAGGAGGAGATCCACCAATGAGGTGGCGGCGTGAGTCAGGCAGGACGATGTAATCTCTGAGCGCAGAGGACAGAGGAGACGAATAAAGACACCGAGTGGACGGCCGGAGGGAAGGGACGAGTTCAGCTTCACATCTGGAACGACGGGAGCAAGAACTGATAACAAAACAACAGGAAAACACAAAAACAACAACACAACAACCTCCATAATTGTCTCGTAACGGCAGCAAGACCAGTGAAAGTCCTTAGAGGGACACAAAACTCAGAAGTCAGAAATATTTTGACACAGAAGCTGATTGAAAACTATATCGATTTGATAATTTATTAATGCCACAATGGGGAACCAGTTACAACAGGATTTAAGAAATATCATTAGAAAAATAAACCAAAAATGTGCTGCTTCAGATTGTCCAGTTTCATCGGAAAGTGGAAATAACATTGCACATATCAATTGTACTGCAAAGATTCTTTCCTGAGTAGAAATACTGATAATGAAGTATTAATATTGCACAGATTTGTCCCTAAATGCAGGGACAAATTACATACAGATAAACTTTAATCTCTTATTCTGCTGTTACTGCTATGAATCATCTGATGTGTGTAGACTAATAAAGGCACAGTTATACTTTCTGTTATTCAGGTGACCATCGTTTACAATAACCCAGGATAAGAAATGCAGCAGAGGGGAAAAGGTTTATCCATTATTTGAGTGTTTAAAATGCTGTTCAGATGTGATGAAAATGTATCAAGATACAGCAACGTATGGTTTAATAAAATGAGTTTTCATTGTTACTGAGCTATCTGTTGCCATATTTTGGTTTAATAGAGAAGACATCCATACGAACATTAATATCGCCACTGCAAATAGACTGCTCTAACAACCAAATCTCAGTAGTAAAATCCTTGATGTGACAGAGAATTATTGTGATTTTAGTAGATAGATCAGGCTTTGACAGTAAAATAATATCTAGCCGTGTAGATGATTTAATTGCAGCTGATAAAGTGTAATTCTGTGCAGCAGCTCACCTGTCTGAGGTGTGTTAATGAGCTCAACTTTCTCTCCTACAACCAGCTGGAAGCAACAAACTGAACTTGAGCTCCTGTTAATGTTTTGAGGTCTAAGTGTCAACTAAAGATACAACTGCGTCTCTAATGTTTACAGACGGCTGCACAGAGTCGCTACAGTCATCTAAATACTGATTATTCAGACGTGATTTGGAACATTACTGCTTCATTAATATGATAAAGTGGCAACGTTTGGTCATACAGACACAGGTCACTCTTCTAATAATGCTCCCTAAAGCTTCATTCAGACAAACCTGACACAGTGCCAGAGAGAGACACAGTAACGTGGTATTAATCTCTTGGGGTAAATTTATAATTTGAAGAATTTCATAAAGCTGCTGCTGTAATTCGGGCATAAAAGCTGCTTTCACCGGATATCGGACACCGTAGTTGCGTTTACTTGAGGTTTCACATGTGGACCTGCTGCTAAGAATTACAGGGAAACAGAAACTGACAGACGACAACAACAACAAAACAACAGCAAAACAACAAGAGCAGACAGGTGTACACACAGACAGGTGTACAGCTGGACAGACAGACAGATAGAAAGACAGGTGTGCACATAGACAGACAGGTGTACAGACAGGTGTACAGACAGACAGACATACAGACAGGTGAACTCACGGTGTTTCCCGGCTGTCTGCAGCGCAGCACTGTGAAGCGACTGTGGTTCTTCTTGCTGCGACTCTTCGCCTTCCTCAGCTCCTCCGAACGTTCGTAATCCGCGAGATCGAAAACCTCCTGAGCTTTACGCTCGTCCTTCACCTGAGGACACAAACACACCTTTACTGACATCATCAGAGCTAGAAACACAACAACAGGACTCTCCTTAACTCTGACTTGGTGATGGATTCTGTGTATTATGCAGTCAATCTGGAGGAGTGTTTTCAGGTGTGTTTTGGACAGATGGTGCAGCTGCTGGTTTCTTTCATGGTTCTCAGAGGAACCGTTTGTGGTTCTGCCCCTTTTTTTTGGAAGATCATGATCTCAGATGTTTTTCTCTCTAAAGCCAAAAAGGGCCAAAAATAATCTGTACTAAAAAATGAATAAATCTGCACTCAGGACTGATGCACCAATATGACTCTGTACACATCTGTCTCTTTCTCTCTCTCTCTCTCTCGCTCTCTCTCACACACACACACACACACACACATACATGCACACACACACACGCAGATGCAGTGACAGAAATAAATGTGTGTGTTCTCACACACACTGTAACAGCTGGTTGAACAGGAAACAGCTGCTCTCTGATATGTGAAAGTACCTGATTTTAAAGGACCAGTGTGTGTTTTTCAGTATTTCTCTTTTTATCTTTTATTTTATTATTTTAGTTAATTTTGATTTCCTTTCATTTGACTTTTACTTCTATTTTATTTAGTTTTTATTTTATTTAGCATTTTATTTTTTCATATATTTATTTGTACATATGTTTTTGAATTTAACAATATTTATTGTGATTTTTGTTTAATGTTGTTTTACCTTCTATTTTTGCTTTATTTTTAATTTGTGTTTTTTTCATTTTTTTCATTTTTATTTTTTTCTTTGACAAGCTTTTTAAGTTTGAATTTGAGTTCAGTTAGTAAAGTCATTTAGTGTTTTCACGCATGTAAAACGCTGCATTATAACACAAACCCTGTGCAGTTTACAGTCCTAATGAGTTCAAGCTTTGGTTTGTTTGCTGAGTGACGAAACCTTCAGGTTCATTTCTGAGAGAATTTGAGCAAAAACCACAGCCAGTGTTTAAAGAACTGATGTGGACTGCAATGTTCTCTGAGCAGGATGTTTGTTCACAGCTGGTCATGGTTTTCTTTCTCGCAAAACATCTGCTTTATGAACTCGAGAACCCTCTGTAACAACAGATTTAAAAGGAAAAACTTGACGTCTTGCAGTGTTTCAGTCATAATTCAAACTGAACATCAGCAGGTGATTGGTTTCTGTGTGTCTGCTGCATGAAGGAAGAATTCAGCTGCAGTTGGAGTAAAAACTCTCAGTAAAAGGTTCAGTTTGAGTCAAATGTCTCCGTCTGGTTTCCATGTTTCATTCATCAGAGATGTTTTCGCTTCGTTACGCTTTCAAAAGCTGATGTGAGGAGAGCTGCAGACTCTCAGTGCTGCTGCTGAAACGAATTTTCATCTTTAACTTCCTCCAGCTGTGAGTAGAAGACATGAAGCTCAAACAGCATCATCAGTATGTAGCTAACGGGCTCTGCTAAAGGTTAGCACTACTGGACATTTTGCTCTCCCGTCACATTTTTACTCACTGTGGGCTCATTTTATATTGCAATAAGAAGAAACAACATACGTTTGTCAGTCTGTCTGTTTGTCTGTCTGTGCACAACATTACTCAAAAAAGGAATAACGGATTTGGATAAAATTTTCAGGAAAGGTCAGAAATGACTCAAGGACCTCCTGATTACATTTTGTCAGTGATGTGGCTTATAGTCTGGATCCGTGGATTTGCTAAATATTTCTGTATCATTGCAAGATAGCAGCATGACATCACTGTAACTATGACAACAAGTGAACGCTACATCAGCTGCCTGTTGATGATCACATGATTGCGATCCTAATACAAATCCACCACTGTGGACTTATTGGGACTTATCCATCAGAAATCATACAATGGCTGTGCTGCCTTGGTGGAGTATTGTGCTCTCTGAGTGCTTTTCTTGTTGTTAAATTAGGCATGCAAAACAAAGTGATATTGATCAAATATCTAGATTTAAAGCTCAGTTTTGGTTATTTTTAAAATGGAACAGCACGTCACAGATGACCCATTCAAAGACCAGCAGAAAGTTCAAAATCCAAAGATTTTTTTTGGTTTTCTAGGTTCTGTCTTTGATAAACAGTGCCATTTTGGTGATTCTTTTAAAGTATAGTATGTGTTTCAAACCTGGTAGTGGATTTTGGGGTACAGAGAGTTAAGGTGCATCAGTTTGAAACCAGGGTGACTGGGGGAAACGTAAATGATCATGTGCAGTTGGTTACAAAACATCTACATGCGAGGTGGCACCATGTTGGAGCCTTCATCAATGGACTTTGCATTGAGATGATGTCAGGCAAATAAATTGTTTTTCTATTCAGTGAAATTCAGTGAAATATTTAGAGATATGAAACAACCACTGATTCAAAAACCCTATCTTGAACATATCCCTCAATTATCAACTCTTAAATCCACAAATGAGCAATCAGAACAAAGATGTGTTAATGTTAGAAAAACATGCACTGTCCCTTTAAACAGCGAATGGCTCTTTAAATTCAGATCACATCCATCTGAGTGTACATTGGAGGTCACATGAGGTCATTCTGTGTTTTTAATGACTGCAGAGACCAGCAGTCACATGTGGAAACTGGTGGGGATGAACATTCATCAATATCACAGTCAATACAATCAATATGAGGCAAGGGCTTCAACGCCATCTCCACAAACACATTTTAGACCAATGACAGAAAACATCCCACAAAACGAGCCTCAAACGTCCCAAATGCATCAAAGTTTGAACGATCAGTTGTTGAGTTTAATCAATAACTCATCAGCACTGATCTCTAGTCACATCTGCAGGTAGACAGAAAACACCTGAACCCAGCCTGAACCTGCGACCAGTTCTGAGCGCTCAAACGGAATCACAGGATAGAAATTTCATCACAATGTGGAAACATCCCCTCAGTGCAGAAATGTCCTCACAGTGCAGAAACATCTTTACACTGTGGAAACTTCGTAACAGTGCAGAAATGTCCTCACTACTTGGAAATGTCCCCATGGTGCAGAAATATCCTCACAGTGCAGAATAGCTCTCACAACGCGGAAATGTCCTCACAAATTGGAAACGTCCCCACACTGTAGGAATGTCCTCACAGTGCAGAACTGTCCTCACAGTGCAGAAATGTCCTCACAATGCGGAAATGTCCCCGCAGTGAAGAAATGTCCTCGCAGTCCAGAAATGTCCCCACAGTGCAGAAATGTCTTCACAGTTCAGAAATGTCCTCACAATTTGGAAACGTCCCCACAGTGCAGAAATATCCTCACAGTGCAAGAATAGTCCTCACAGTGCAAAAATGTCCTTGGAGTGGAAAATGTCCTCACAATGCAGAAATGTCCTCACAACGCGGAAATGTCCCGGCAGTGAAGAAATGTCCTCACAGTCCACAAATGTCCCCACAGTGCAGAAATGTCTTCACAGTTCAGAAATGTCCTCACAACCTGGAAACATCCCTGCAGTGCAGAAATGTCCTCACAATGCAGAAATGTCCTCACAGTGTGGAAACTTCATAACAGTACAGAAATGTCATCATAGTGCAGAAATATTCTCACGCTGCAAAAATTTCCTCATGATGCTGAAATGTCAAATCAGTGCAGAAATGTCCTTGGAGAGGAGTAAATTGTCCTCACAAAACAGAAACGTCCTCGCTATGATGGTTTGAAACTTGAATCAGTCCTCACAAAGATAGAAACAACCCCCTTAACACACAGTGGAGCCCTCAGGCTGCTGTATTAAAGAGTTCTGGGTCAACGTTCTGCTGAAGTACAGAAACAAGACGAAAAACGACGACTGATGATGAAAGAATTCTAATTAAAAGAAACACACACACACACACACACAGACACACACACACTCATGCTGGGTTAACATGAGTCATTATGCTGCTGCTCGGTTCAGTCAGTCGACAGAAACGGGACTACAAGCAGAAAAAAATCATGTTTCTACTGCTGAACCTCACAGAAATAAAACCTCTGTGCATCAAACACACAACATGTCTGTCAAAAACACACAACATTCTATATTTAAACATGATTCAGTGACAAACACTCAGCTGACATCCGATTTTGAGGCAGCTGAAAGTGTAAATGTGACGCAGTTGAACAGAGTGACTCACTTTTTACATGAACGTCACAAACACAGTGGTGGTTTTCACGTTAACACTTCAGGAGATGTGAGGCCCAAAAGCTACACAGGTTCAAGACCCTCCTGAACAAAACCCAAACTCCCAAAACTGAAAGTAGGACCGCAATCTGCAGCTGTTTGTGTCTTTGTGGTCGTATTGTATTGGGTTGGGTAGTGCTTGTATTTTAAGAATTCTTATTGTGCTTATCGATTCCAGTTCTTTGAGTTACTTTGTAATCACCAAAATTACAACATTTATCAGAATTACAAACTGTGAAAACCCTAAATTGTTGGCCTTTAAACTTTCCTGATGGTCTTTGAACTACTCATATGTGGCATGCCATTCTGTCGGGAAAATCAACTAAATCGAAGCTAAAATCCTGCTATTTTATCTACATTATTGTTTGAAAATACGTCAAAAATAAAGCATTTGCTAAAACAAGATCCTGTGAAAAACTCCAAATTCTGCATTTCTGAGCAAAATCGAAAAGCGATCACTGGCTCAGTTGTGATCAGTAGTTGTGTCACAAAAATTCTGAGACTCTTCAGCTAAACTAGGTTGAACTGCAGGCAGTGTTTACACAGAGCAGGGAGGAGACAGATGTGGAAACAAATAAAAATGTAAAAACAAAAATAGTCACAGTTTTCTTTTTCAACATCTGTGGGCGCATGGAACAAAGTTCTACATGTTGATTTCAGGTTTTTTCCATTGTATTGTGTTATAACTGTAAAAAAAAAATGCACAGAGATTTCTGAGTTCTCCCTACTTCTAGTCGTGGTTGTTCTGTTTCCATTGAGGTGCAGGATTTTATATTGTGGTGAAAATGAACTGACAGTGAAGGAAAATTGTGACAAGAGCAAAAAGGCCTCCTGGAAAATAATACAATATCACTAGTAATAATGAGACTTTGTATTTTGCATGCGCACAGAGATGCACTACAACAATACGAAGAAGACATAAAAGATGTAGAAGAAGTAGATGTAGAAGAAGACATTTAAGAAGATGCAGAAAAAGAAGACGATGCAGAAGAAGACAGAAGAAAACAAAGAAGACAAGAAAAAGATGTAGAAGAAGTAGAAGAAGACAGAAGGAGAAAAGACAGAAGATGTAGAAAAAGATGAAGGAGACATAAAAGAAGATGAAGACAAAGAAGATGCAGAAAAGAAGACGATGCAGAAGAAGACAGAAGAAAACAAAGAAGACAGAAGAAAAAGATGTAGAAGAAGAAGTAGAAGAAGACAGAAGGAGAAAAGACTGAAGAAGATGTAGAAAAAGATGAAGGAGACATAAAAGAAGATGAAGACAAAGAAGATCCAGAAAAGGAGATGTAGAAGAAGACATTTACAAAGAAGACGTAGGAGATGTAGTAGATGAAGACTAAGAAGGAGAAGACATAGAAGAACACCTAAAAGAAGATGTTGCAGAAGAAAACAAAGAAGACGTAGAAGAATAAGATGTAGAAGAAGACATAGAAGAAAAGAGAAGATGAAGTCAAAGAAGACATAGAAGAAGAAAAGACAGAAGAAGACAATGAAGACGTGCAAAACAGAAGAAGACATGGCAGACAAAGAAGATGTAGAAAAGAAGAAGAAGGCGGCGTAGAGGGATAAGACACAGAAGGCAACAAAAGATGAAGACAGCAAAGTAGTAGAAAAGAAGATGTAGAAGATGTAGAGGAATAAGACAGAAGAAGAAGGCATAGAAGAAGAAGACGTAGATGAAGAAGACCTAAAAGAAGACAAAAGAAGACTTAAAAGAAGATGTAGAAGATGTAGAGGAATAAGACAGAAGAAGAAGGCATAGAAGAAGACCTAAAAGAAGACAAAAGAAGACTTAAAAGATGTAGAAGAACACAGAGAAGAAGAAGAAGAAGACAAAGACCTAGAAGTAGACATATAAGAAGACGACTTAAAAGAAAAGGACATAGCAGAAGACTTCAAAGAAAGCCTGTAAGAAGATGTAGACGAAGAAGACGTAGAGGAAGAAGACATAGAAGAAGAGAACTTCAATGAAGAAGACAGGGAAGAAGACTAAGAAGGCGCAGAAGAAGAAGTGTACCAGCCTCTAAGAAGGATAACCTCACTGTAGAAAGCAGCTGATCAATCCTACAGAAATGATTGTCTGATTGTTTGAATGAAGTTTATCTGTGATGAATATGTGCAGCTGATCTGAAGACTGAAACATGTTCTGCGCTCAGATGATCAGAGAACTGGAGTCTTCAGAGACATGAAAGAGGATGTGAGGCCTGATGTTATCAGACAGAGTCCACTGATGAACTGAAGTAACACAACTGATGCACATCTACAGCTGCACTAATGGAGCTGCCAGTCAGAAACACACAGTCTGGTTGGTTTTGTGTTTATTGGTGGTCGGTATTAAAATATCTGTGGTTGTTTTATGTCTGTAACAATTTTACATCTCTCTGTGCTTGGTATTTTGTAGTCATTTTGTGTCTCTTTGTGGTTGGTTTTTTGCTTCTCTTCTGTGTCTTTTTGGTATGTCTCTTGGCCATTGTTGTGAATCTTTTCAAAGCCATTTTGTGTGTCTTTGTTGTAGTTTTATGTCTCTTTGTGTTTCCTTTGTAAGTCTTTGTGATGATTTTAGTCTTTTTGTGTCTCTTTGTTGTTGTTGTTTTGTGTGTTTTTGTCATCATTGTGCATCTTTTTAGGTTTCTCTTAGTTGTTTTGTGTATCTTGTTGATCAGTTTGCATTTTTGTGGTGCTGTGCTTATTTGTAGTTGTTTTTTTTGTCTCTTTGTGGTCATTTTGCATCTCTTTGTGGTTATTGTGCGTCATTGTTGTTGTGTATGTCTTTTTGTTGTTCTTTTTGTCTCTTTGTGGCCATTGTGCATCTCTTTGTTGTTGTTTTGTGTCTGTGTCATAATTTCACATAATCTTGATGTTTCTTAGTTTTTTGTGTCCCTTTGCGTCTATTTTTTGTCTATGAGATCATTTTTGCACAATTTTTGGTTGTTTCGCATCTCCTTACATCTATTTCTCGTCCTCTTTTTCTCATTTTGTATCTCCATTGCATTTTATTGTTTTGTGTCTATTTTGTATCTTTTTGTTGCTGTTTTGTTTGTCTTTCTGATCATTTTACATCTTTTTCTGGCTGTTTTGTGTCTTTGTTGTTGTTTTGTACATTTTTATGATCACTTTGCATCCTTTTTGGTATTTTATGTTGTTTTGATGTTACTCTGTGTGTCGTTGCCTCTAACTTCTCTGTAACACTGTGTCCTAACATGTCCGCGGGTTGTGTTGTGTTTCAGCCTCTGGATTCATCGTCCTCTCTTCAGGTTTGTGTGTCTCAGAACTGAAACCTCACAAAGAAGATAGTGTGTTTGTGAGAAAGTCTGGCTCAGCATCACACAACACTGTGAGCGCACTTACATAACACACAGTTACATAATGAGGAGTCAGTGTGAACTCAGCACTCAGCCAGACCTGCAGCAGACACACACCTGTCCTCTGCGCTGCATTCAGGGACCCTCTGAAAATACATACAGACCAGCGCTTCGCAGCTGGAAACACATCAGAGCTGCCCTCGCAGTTGCAGAATTAAAGGGGAAAGTCGCCTAAAATCTCTGATATTTTGCTTTAACGGTTTATTATTGTGTAACTGTGTGTGTCTGAGGCCACAGAGCAAAACAAAACCTCCGTCCCTTTAACTCTGAATACATCTCCCTCCTCAGGACGTGTGGTCTATATAAAGACAAAACGTGACATCGCAGGTCACATGATCGGTGGCGTGACTCGGCGTTGTTCAGAAGTGACTCAGCATCATCGGAGCTGGAAATAAAAACTGCTCCGATCCTCCTGTGACCCAATAAAACCTCCTTCACAGACCAGCAGATTCACTCAAACCACCAACAAAGCACTTCAACGCACCGCTTCCTGCTGAGTGGGAATCTTTAAAAGCCAATCATGAATACATAGTTTTATTTTTAAAAACACCTGCTCGCCAAAGTTCATATCATAACGCACAAATGGGAGAAAATGTGCTTGTTAGGGCTTGTTTTCAGCAGTGATGAGTCTGCATTTTTGTGGCAATGACAGAAGCCCGCTTTGTAGTGGTTTTACATCCATTTACAATTATTTTGTTTCACTTTGAACTCATTTTGTGTCTCTTTGTGATCATTTTATGTCCATTTGTGGTTGTTTTGTGTTTACATGTGGTGGTACTGTGTCTTGCTGAAGTTATTTTGTATTTTGTAGTCGTTCCGGCATCTCTTTGTACTCATTTAGTGTCTCTTTGTAGTTCTTTTGTGTTTTTGTAGTTTTATTGCATCATCTCTGTGGTTATTTTGTGTTCATTTGTGGTAGTTTTGTGTCTCACTGTTGTCATTTTGTTTGCTTTTGTTGTCTCTGTAGTCGTTTTGTGAGTGTTTGTGGTGGTTTTGTGTCTCTTTTTAGTTGTTTTATGTGTCTTTGTACTCACTCTATGTAAATTTCCGTTTGTTTTGTCTTTAATTGTGGTAGTATTGTGCCTTTTTAAAGTTTTTTTATGTCTCTTTGTGCCCATTTTGTGTCTCTATGTAGTTTTTTGTGTACCTTTGTCATTTTGCATCTCTTCGTAGTTCTGTTGTGTGTTTTTCACATTTTGTTTGCATCTTGCTGCAGTAATTTTGCATCCCTTTGTGGTTGTTTTACATCTCTTTATAGTTGTTTTGGATCTCTGCAGTTATTTTGTGTTCACTTGTGGTGGTTTTCTGTCTCACTCTTGTCATTTTGTTTGCTTTAGCTGTCTTTGTGGTTGTTTTGTGCCTCTCTGTAGTAGTTTTGTGCTTCTTTGTGGTGATTTTGTGTCTCTTTTTACTTGTTTTAAGTCGTTTTTTGGTCATTTCATCATTCTTTGTAGTTCTTTTGGGTCTCACTGTATTTTCTTTTCATCTCTTTGTAGTTTTTGCTCCTGTTTCTTTCTGTTTATTTGTGTCTTGTAGATTTCTATGTGTCTCTTTGTACTTACCGGGCTTTGCAAAAGTTCTGATACACTTGCAAAATGCAAGCAAAATGAACATAAAGATTTTTTGGTGCAATAAGATAATTTTTATTTTCCAAATATTTCAATATATGTGTTAATGATAATATTAATCAGAAATGAGGCCACCCAAAAGTTTTATCTTATTGCACCAAAAAATCTTTGTGTTCATTTTCGTGAATGTCTCAACAAGTGTAACAGAACTTTTGCAAAGCCCGGTATTTTGTGTTTTACCACAGTTGTTTTGTGTCTTTGTGGGTGTTTTGTGTCACTGTCTTTAACTTTTAACTGAGCTCTTAGTCATTTCATATAGAGGCTCCTCTGTAGATTTATGGTCCTTCTATGAGGTTGTCCGACACACAAACTTGCCAGAAAACTACCCACAATCCTTTCCATCCTGTCCAACAGACTGGACTTTGTGTTTGTATTTTGCTGATTGGGTTCCTCACCTCTTTGTCTGAGATGTAAAGGTGGTCTCCTCTCAGCACCACATACCGGCTCCTCCACAGCTCCCTGAAAATCCCTCGACCGCAGAACTTCCGGATCCAACCAACCTTCTCCGGCTGCTGGACTGCAGGCGGACCTGAATCCTGGACGCCCTGAAACCCAAGAGATAGATTCAGAGAGGAACCACAAGAACCACCATAGCAGATCTGTAGTCTACCGCTTAGGACAAACAACCGTCTTTAAAAAGACGAGTCGATGCTTCAAGGGAAAAAAAGAATGTTCATGAGAGGAAAGATGAAGTAAAGGATGGAAGAAGAAAATAAAAGAGGAGGCAGGAAAGACAGAATAGATTTTTAAAGACAGTCCATGTGATCAACAACCCTCCACAGAAACTATGGAGGAGAAAAGAAAATAAATCAGAAAAGAGAACAAAGAAAGGGGGAAAACTACGAAAGAAAGATGTGAAGAAAGGAAATGAAGACACAACGGAAAAAAGGAAGAGAAAGAAAGATTGAGAGAGAAGAAATAAAGAAAGAAAGAAGTAATAAAGGAAGGAAGCTGGCAATAAGGTAAGGAAGGAACAAAGGGAGAAATAATCCAGTAAACATTCATGTTTAAGATGAAGTAACAAAACATTGAGAAGAGAGATGAGAAGAAAACATGACGAAGAAGAAACGAAGAGGAGGAGAAACTTTGATTCTACGGCAGAAAGAAGATGTGGGAGGAAGATTTATTACAAAGGATGAAGAAGGAGGAAGAGAAAGATGTTACAGATTAAAGCCTCTGTAGACGGAGAGGTGAAGAAGAGTAAAGATTAATGAGTGACTGATGGAGGAGTGTTAATCTTCATGATCATCATGTTTGTCGTGATCTCTGCTCTCTGTCACTCTGACCTACTTTAACTACATAACAGCACAACACCAACAGAAAAGACTCAAAGAAGACTAAAAGGGTGGAAATGTCACTGAAAGAAAAACTCAGAGTCAAAAACAACCACAAAGAAACGCAACATTAACTAACAGAGACCAAAAAGCCTTAAAGAAACAAGAGCATCACAGAAAATAACCTCAAAAAGACAAACAACCTCTGAGACAAAAAGTCACTATGAGACTTGAAATTACCTCAAAAAGATGCACAACAACAAAATACAAAAAAAAACCCCACAAAGATAAACAAAAAAATTACTTCAAAGAGGAAAAACACCTCAGGGACAAGAAATTAACGTGACTGCAAATGCAAAAAACACCCTGAAAAACCAGCCCGATCTCACGAGGATTCGTGAAACTGTCACGTAAGTTTTAGTTTCGGTTTTGTGCGCACCAACACGATTTCATCATGTTTTTCGTGCCGCTCACCACGAAATGCGCACCAATGTATTTTAAACGGCGGACTTTTCGTGCCACTCAGAACGTATTTCAAAAGAATGTGTATATTATATTTTTAATGTAAAACCGTGGCGAATCCAACGCTATATTTTGCATGACATCGTTCCTAAACATAACCCTAACCATAACCATAACCATAACCTAACCATAAGCCGGTGGTACACTTACCAATTTGCATAGGAATTTCAAGAATGTCCGGCGGCCGGCGGCCGCAAACGCGATCACACAAGCAGTATACGCCGATGGACAGCTTAGATCGTCATGAATCCGCCGGTATAAACCACTTTCAGATGTGATTACCACAGCGAAAAACATTTCGTGGTGAGCGGCACGAAAAACATGACGAAATCGTGTTGGTGCGCACGAAACCGAAACTAAAACTTACGTGACAGTTTCACGAATCCCCGTGAGACCAGGTTGGAAAAACAGACTGGAAAGAGACAACCTCAAACAACCAACAACCTCAGAGACAAAAATAAAACACAAAAAACAGCAAAGACTCGAAACAAGGTCAGAGACAAAAAAAGAACATCAGCAGAACAAGAAAAAACTGAAAAGCTTGATACTATCTCACAGAAAGACAAAAAAAACAATCAAAATAATGGCAAAGACCCAAAAAACAACTACAAAGACTCAATAAATGATGAGAAAGATTCATAAAACAATCTCAAAGATGCAAGAAATGACAAGAAACTCAAAAGCAACCTCAAAGACACAAGAAATGATTCCAAAGACATAAAAAACAGAGAGACACAAGAAATGACAATAAAGATAAAAAAAATGACCTCAAAGACTCAAGAAATGATTGTAAATAATAAAAAACTCAGACACATAAAATGACAACAAAGACTCAAAAAACAACATCAGAGACACAAAAAATGATGATAAAGACTCAAAAAACAACCTCAGAGACATGAGAAATTACGATAAAGACTCTGAAAACTGAAAAACCGAAAACAAAGTCTTGAAACTTTCCCTCAGAAAGACAAAAAACAACCATTTAAGAGACAAGAAATGGCAACAAAGGCTCAAAAAACAACCTCAAGGACACAGAAAATGATGACAAAGTCAAATAACAACCTGAAAGACACAGGAAATAATGACAAAGACCCAAAAAACAACTGCAAAGACACAGTAAATGATGAGAAAGACTTGATAAACAGCCTCTACCACTCAGGAAAAGACAACAAACACTAAAAAAAACAACGTAAAAAAGCACAGGAAATATGACTAAGATTCAAAAAACAACCTCAAAGACACAAAAATGATGACAAAGTCAAATAACAACCTCAAAGACACAAGAAATAATGACAAAGACCCAAAAGACAACTACAAAGACACAATAAATGGTGACAAAGACTCGATAAACAACCTCACACACTCAGGAAATGATAACAAAGACTCAAAAAACAACCTCAAAGAGACAAGAAATGACAATGAAGACCCCAAAACAACCCCAAAGACACAAGAAGTTACGATAAAGACTCAAAAAACAACCTCAAAATGGTGCACAACTCCCATAAGGATGCAAGATATTACCTCAAAGCGACTAAATTAAATCAGAGAGACTTCATGTCAGGATGTCACAAAATGTTCCGACAGTAAAAGTCTGTGGCTGCACTTTTTATGAGCAAAGAACAGACTATAAAATCCACTTTAATGGGTTAAATTCTAATTTTTATCTGATCCTGACTGTAATTTTTACTGGTTGAATTAATCAAACTTTATATTTCTGTATTTCTGTTGTCGTGACGGAGCTCAGAATTCACTCTCAGGCAGATTTTTTTCATGTTCTACTGTACAAACTGGTTTTTGTGGGGTGTTTTACAGATTTATTCTGCGGCTGACTGTAAAACACAAAAATGTGAGAGGAAGATTTCATGTTTCATTTTAAATAACTGACTACATCTAAAGCAGAAACGCCATTAATGATTTGAAAAAAATCCCCCAAATCATCTGTTTCAGTCAAGATTTTGCTGCACCACCAGAGTTTCTGATGCTTTAAGTTAATTTCTCTACTTTTACATTGCTTTTTGGGTACTTTTACTGCAGTACAATGTGAATATTTGTTTATAAGCGTTTATTTGGAGTCTATAATTTTTTTATCAGCCTATAAAAGCACAAGTTCTGATCTAAATGTTTCTGTTCCTCAGACTGAGAGTCTCCAGGACGCAAACAGCAGGAAAAACAAGAATTAAATTAAAGCAAGATGTGATAAATAAACACGCTTTAACTTGTTTAACTGGATTTTTTTTCGTATATATGAAAAAACTCCTATGAATAATTAAACAGATTCACACGTAGGTAATGTAGAATAAAACCTCTCTGAGCTGCTCTCAGACAAAGAGTGAGAAATGGGAATAAAAAGGTGCAACATGAAAGCAGCCGTTTGTCCTCCACAAGATGAGTATTGATGATTAATCTGCCCGCTGATCACACTCATTGATCATGGTCAGGCCGGATGAGGTGATGAATGGTGAGTGGCTGAGCGGTGAACGCGGACCGCAGCGGAACCTCCTAAAAACGGTGAAAACCTGGATGGACCTCTGAACACTGACCCGCCTGCTCTGGCTGCTCTTCTTCATCCTCCCTCCGCACGAGCACACCGATGGGGAGGAGGTTCGGCCCGGTCCGGTCCGGTGGGAGCTGCACCCCGGCCCCCCGGTAAGCTCCGGTCCCGGTAGATGCTGGTGTCGGTGTCCGTGAGTCCGCTCGGTCCGCCCCGGTTCTCCTCTTCTTCTTCAGCTCCGTGTCTGTTGTCTGAACCGAGGCTGCATCATCCTCCCCGTGTGCGCGCGCGTTTCGGAGGCAGATGCTCCCGTTCTCTCTTTTCCCGCTTTGTGCACGCGCTCTCACACGCGGACGCGCACGGTAGCCTAGATACGGAGAAAAAGGAGCCAGACAGCGACACCCGGTGGAATAGAATAGAATAGAATAGACCAGACTACCGTAGACTAGACTAGACTAGAATAGAATAGAATAGAATACAATAGAATACAATAGAATACAATAGAGTAGAATTAAATATTATAGAAATCCATTCACACAGTCAGAAAGCATTTTAAAGTGCATTAAGAAACGTGCAGATGTAAAGATATAAATTAATAAATATCAATAGTGATAATGATTATTAATACAAGAGAAGATAAGATAAGCCTTAATTAATTCCACAATGGGGACATTTGCAAACATGGAAACATTTAAGAAATGTACTAAAAAAAATGAAAATAAACCAAGATATACATAAGTACTAATTATAGAAAACACAATATTGCACAGATTCTTTCATGAATGGAAATATTCACATAAGTATTAATATTGCTCAGGCTATTTTCTATATTGCACAGGTTTTTACTTAAGTAAAAGAATACCTCTGTAGTATAATGCTCATGGGTGTCAAACATACAGCCTGCAGGCCAACACTGCCCCACCAAACAGTCCAATCCGGCCCGCAGGATGGCTTTACAAAACTTTAAAATATATAGAGAAAGACATTTACTGCAAATTGTAAATTTGTAAAACGATGAATTTCACATAATTTCTACACCTTGACAAGTTTTTTTGATCATAAAGTTAAATACTAGATTGTTGAGTTCTAGATACACTGTGATCTTGAAGTTGTAATGTGTATATTATGAAATTAGGCGTAATATTGTTGAAATTGCACTTATTTTTCTTTAGAGAGCTCAGGTATTTTGCTCTGCTATTTAAAAAGACATTTTATTCAATGTAAACATTTTTCAAAATTGTACTTTTTTGCATGAAAACAAAGGGGAAAATTTGGAGTTGAACCTGATTGGTATCATATAATTGGACTTCTGTGCTAGTCATGGATTGGTCATAACAAACACCTTGTTCAAGTATCAGGTTCATACGTGTACCTATTAGTACCTTAAGCCAAAGCTCGATGGTCGACTTTGTAGTTGTGCCATCAGACCTGAGGCCGTTTGTCTCAGACACTCGGGTAAAGTGAGGAGCAGAGCTGTCAACTGATCACCACCTGGTGGTGAGTTAGATCTGATGGCGGGGAAGACTGCCGGACAGACCTGGTAAACCCAAATGAGTAGTGAGGGTGAGCTGGGAACATTTGGAGGAGAACTCTGTCTGTGGGGTTTTCAACTCACAAGAGTTTCTCCTGCGTCCCGGGGGAGGTTGGGGACGTGGAATCTGAGTGGTCCTTGTTCAAAGCCTCCATTGCAGGAGTGGCTGTTAAGAGTTGCAGCGAGAAGGTCACTGGTGCCTGTCATAGTGGCAACCTAAAAACCTGCTGGTGGACTCCAGCTCTGAAGAAAGGTGTCAGACTGATGAAGGAGACTTTACAGACCTGACTGGTTCTAAAGTCTAAAGGGCTGGTTATACGGGCTTGAGGCCACATTCTGATCTGTAATGGTAATAAAAAGCGATAACAGAATGTCAATAATTAAGCAATGAATCGGAAATGAATCTCAGTGCAGATTCTGACATTGCTGAAGCAGGACGCCCTTAAAAGGAATAAGATCTAAACAACACATATTTGGAGTAATATATGAGGCAAGCTGAAGGGAAATTACATTTGGTGAGTCTTTGATCAAGAAAAAAAAAACAGAGAAAATGGCTGAGAAAACTGCACTTTTTGAAGATTTCCTGAGGTGTCACGTGTGTTCAGAGACTTTCAGAGATCCTGTGTCTCTGAGCTGCAACCACAGTTTCTGTTCAAGCTGCCTGCAGGAATTCTGGGAACAAGCTGAAAACAAAAACTGTCCCATTTGTAAAAGAAAATCCTCAAAAGAGAAACCATTAGTAAACTTTGCGCTGAAGGAACTGGCTGATTCCTTTACTAGGAAACAGAAAAGTGGATGATATGAGGCTTTTCTGCTGGTTTTACTAATATGATTGTTACAATCCCACTTTAGTTGAACAATATACTACTTTCATGTCCATTCATTTGCTTCTTCTTCTCTCATTTTGTCCTTTTTTCTGGTGTTGAAGAGAAACTCAGATGTTCAGCGATATGCAGACAATATACTCATACAGGCTGTGATCTACATTAATCCATTTGTTCTCTTCTCTCACCAAATATTTCATATCACAACCACATCACTGTTAACAGTAAATCAGTGTCATTTCATCTGTGCAGTGTTGCTGGATCCAGGACTTCATCTCGGAGTTGGTCTTTAAGGACTCTCTGCAGAGGCTTCATGTTCTCCATGTAGGACAGATTCAGGACAGCATTCTTTGTTTTCCAGCTGATCATCCTGGTTAAACATAAACTTACAACTAAAAACTTTCTGAAGAAATTTTGAGTGTGCTGATGCAGCTTTTGTATTTTTATGTCTGTTCTGTGTAATATACAGATTTGATGACAGGTTAGAGAGGCCCTCTGTTTCTGATTTTCACGCAAAATTTTGGAGCTCCAAAATAATGGGAGTCAATTCCAGTTTTGGTTGACACACTCTGTAGTCTAACCTTGCCAGCAAGTTGATTTCTCGCGATATTTGTGAGTTCACAAATCTCTCAAGAAACCATCTTGCTCCGCTCCCGCCTTCACTTTTCGTACAGCACCAAGTTGGTTTGGGCCAATCACGCAGTATTCGTGTGTGGGGCAGGATATCCGGGTGTGACGACGACACCAAGCGCCAGTAGATCAAAACAAACATGGCAATGGAGGACAACGATCGTGTTGATGCTGCTATTAAGTCGGTTTTAGCTGAATCTCCTATCGCTTCTTTGAAGGAAGAACAACGAGAGGCGCTTTGCGCATTTCTGGATGGTAAAGATGTTTGTGCTTTTTTACGTACGGGTTTTGGTAAGAGTTTAATCTACCAATTGGCTCCGCTCGTTGTGAAGATCCCGCGATTGGCTAAAAACAAACCTGTCAGAGGCGGGACATACTGTTGCATTGTCCAATCCGTGCCTCTTTCCTCCGAACGGATTTACATGGAGCGGTCCCAGATTGATATTGTGGAGTACTATGAAATACTACACAATTATTAATCTGGCTATTGCCAGGTTATCTGTAGTCTGAGATGACTTATGAAAAATCCCAATGTTCTACAGCGATAAGACTCACTGGGTAAAGAAAGGGTGCAAACCCCTGCAATTTTTTTTCCATAAATTGTTCATGAACAGTAGAAGGAGACATGGTTAACTGCAATTTAAAATAAATGAAAGTATTTGGTCATAATTTAGAGCAGAAGAAAAATTCAGGATTTTTAAAAAAAAACTTCACAACACCTAAACTGCGACGGCAGTAAAACTGTAAAAGATACCAAAACACAGAATTAGAGGAGTAACAATTGAAGCCTTATGACTCCTTTAAACTTTGAATGAAGTTTAGTGAAGTAAAGTAGAACAACAAAGAAGGCTGGGTTCTGGCAGCTACCATTCATTAGAAAGGGGATTTTCAACACAGCCCTGTGACAGACTGGCGACCTGTCCAGGGTGTCCCCTGCCTTTGCCCGAGTCAGCTGAGATAGGCTCCAGCCCCCCGTGTGATCCTAGTGAGGATAAAGTGGTGTATAGAGAACGGATGGATGGATGGATTTTTACCACAATTTTTTTTGTTGTCTTTTTCTTTTGCGAATTTGGCTTACAAAACACAGCATACATTACTAGTCAAGCCCTACATTTTGATATATAATTTGCATGGATTTTCTCTAAGTTACAGGATGGGTCAAGGAGCAACTAATCTAAGAAAGCTACTTGCTAGCTTCTGGATGTGAATGACTAGTCCTTTATTCACTTTAATAAGCTGTTGTGCGTCTAAACCTACAGTCTGACGTCTTATTTTATATCTAAAGGCTGCAAAACGGACATACATTATAAGCTTAACACAAACTGAGCTAGTTAGGCAGTCCTAAAGCAAGCTTATGTGGCATCACATTATTAAAATAACATAAAAAGTCAGCAAGCTAGCTACTGATATCTCAAGCTAATGTAGCATAACATTATTAGCTCAACGTAAGCTGAGCTAGTTAGGTACTGCTAAAGAAAGCTGATATTGCATACCCTTACTTCCTTAACATGAGGATGATTCTATAATTAGGGGTACATTTCAAGTCCATGGGGTATATTTGTCAATTCTTATTTTCAAAGCAGTTAGACAAACAACAACAATATTCTGGATGAATAGACCCAAGAAGTTGCAAACAATTGTTTTATCAATTGCGGAGTACTTAATTCATGTCTTCTACGACATAACTTTTGTCTGTAACACAGTTGACAAAAGAATGAATTAGGTGTTTATTTTGATTTGAATATTTAAGAAATAATTAGTGATTAAGCTGGCCAATTAATGCATTTAGCACAATCCAGGGTATACTATAGAAACAAATAGAATATAAAGTCAAAAAGCACAATGATTTTTTCACTTTTTGGTTGATCTGAAATGTACCCCTAATTATAGAATCACTCATGAACTCAATGTAGCATAACATTATCAGCTTAAACTATAGTCAGGCAGTTAGTCTTGTACACCAATAATACTTTTGCTTTTTTGTTTGTTTGTTTTTTACTGCTGGTTAACTTGTTAAACTCATCACAATGCTCAGCTAAGTTTTTAACAAAATATCTAACAAATTTTAGTCATGGAGTTTGTTCAAACAAACATAAACCAGATTATACAGATACACAATATAATGTAACTGAGACAGTAAAACACTCTGATATCTTATAACTGTCGTCTTTAACAATGTTGTTTTAGTTGTTTCCAGCTACATGTGAAATAAATACAGACAGTCTAAATTTGCTGTATGTTTTATTAATGAATCAAGAGAAAAAACAGAAACATAATGATGAAGTCCTATCATCGTCTCAGGCTTCTTTCTTCTTGTCAACACAAAACTCTGCAGAGACACAAAGACTGAAGTCAGTAGTTTGTCCTGATGTGCAGATTCACATCCTCTTCATCCACCCTGCAGCTCCACTTAGTCACCAGCCATGTCCAAGAGCCATAAATCAATAAACAAGGAAGGAAAACTGTGTGACCCATGTTAGTCCTTTGTACATTATCTGGCAGCTATGAGGTATTTCTCTGTAGTTGTGTTCATAGTATGTACAGTTTTCGGGGTGTTTAGCTGTCAACAGATACCGTTGGAGTCTTGTAGAGAAACTCTCTTTGGTGCTCCTAACATTTATCTTCATTATCAATACATCAAACAGCTTCTTCTTTAACCCCATAAACTCTCTGAGGACACCCATGTTCCATCCTCCTCCCTACTTTTAGTTCAGCCACTACATCAGTAAACATGGACATATTTGTCATCAGAGGATTCAAACATTCCTTATCGTTCCAATTTACCATTGATTTCCCTTTATTTTATTTACATTTTGGATGACAGCAGCAAAAAACAAACACTATGCAAAATCATGATGGCCACGGCAAATTGGGTCGCCAGCAAAAGTTACAGGATTGCAAATGATTCATAATTATTCATAAAATATAAAAAAATCTTCAGATTTTGGGATCTTCAAAGCCCACTGTTCTGGTTCTGTATCACCTCAGACAAAGTGGTTCAGCCATTTTAGTTGTTGTTTTTGCTCCAAAATATGGAGAATGGATTGTTGAGTGCATAACATGTCACAAAAAAAATGTCATGGACTCATCAGAGACTATTGATCTGAAGCTAAAGTGAACAAATTCTGATGCGTAGTTTTTTGTGAGCTGCAGCCAGAATGCAAATTTGTTCAGTTTACTGTCACAGAATCATGACTTCAGTGATTAATTAAATGCATTGCCGTTCAGCGACCAACAGGAGGTTAATCACGGTGGTTATTTTAGTGTCTCTCTGACCTGCCACCCCGTCGTAGGTGAACCACGTGGAGACATCAAACTTCAGACACTCAGCCATCTTCTTATGGACTACCGCTGCCGCCTTCAGGTCATCAGCATCCTGGTGTTTCCCTTCTTTCCCTGTCAAAGAGAATAACAAGAATTCAGGCTGGAAGTATCATCAGTATCATTAAGACATCTGGTGTGTTGATGATATTTCCGTCCAGTATTGTCAGGTGTTTGGTCTCACTGTAGAAGAGCAGCATTCTCCCGATTTTCCCCTCGAAAATGCCACTGTAGATGCCTAGCAGACAGTCGGGACAGGACTGGTAGAAATCTGCTCGGCCCTGATCATCGTACACAGAAACAACGCCGTCGTACTCCTTTGTTCCTGGAAGGAAGAGATTCAGACAGAAAACTGAAAACTACAAGACAAAACGATAAACTGAACCCAGGTCACAACTCAGAGCTGAGAAGCTCAGAGCCAGAGATGTGCTGCTCAGCTTTCTTTGGATTTGTTGGGAGGTGGAGTTTTTCTCATTTCAGATGGAACTAAAACAAGTGCTGCAAAGAGATGATCAAAGCTATTTTTAATGGCTCTGTATCGGCACAAACCTAAGCCGAATCCTTTGTTTACATCTGCTACCATACGGGTTTAATGAATTTGATGATGGTTTCTGATAAATGCAGCATTTTTGATCAAGGATTGATTAATTTATAATATAAACTGACTACATTTGCTAATTTACCTTGGCTGATATTGCTAGTGTAAGCTTTATACACATGATGCAGGTCATTAAAACAGGTATTACATTTGCCATTTGGTCATCGAGAAATTATTCTAGTTAATCTCGTTTTGGGTTAATGGATATGTGCTCGTTGAATGTCATTTAATATACATCCCAAAAGTCTTTGTCATGGTGCCCTTTTAGCAGCTAAAACCCCTACAATGAGGGTTACCCTCTGGTTGCTATTGTTTGAAACAGGAGGCTCCACCTGGTGGTTCAACCAGGTACTACAATTAATCTACAATACTTGAAGTGTCTCTTATCTTGGTCAGTTAACGGGTGTCGGCAGATTCAAAACATTAAATAACTTAGATCGGATCAGTCACACACACACACACACACACACACACACACACACACACACACACACACACACACACACAAAAACTTGAATCCCATTTGGACTTGACCCCGCTACAAGACCTGGAGTAGAGTCTAGAAGCTGTTTTACCAGGGTTATGTCAAAAGATCGAGGGATGTTTTACCTCTGAAAGCAGTTGCACGAAGCAGTTGTGTGGATATAACATCATTATAGCAGATGTTTGGGTAATTGTGTACGTCTTTGTGGTTGTTTTGTGTCTCTATACCTGTTTTTTTGTGTGTCTTTGTTGTTATGTGTCTGTTGTGGTTGTTTTGTGTTTCTTTGTGGTTGTTTTGTGTGTCAGTGTGGTTGTTTTGTGCCTCATTGTGGTCATTTTGTGTCTTTTTGTAATTGGTTTACATATTTTTGCTGTTGTTTTCCATCTGTCCATGTCTTTTTGTGTCTCTGTGGTCATTTTGTCTCTCTTTGTGTTTGCTTTGCATCTCTTTGTGGTCATGTTGTGTCTTGTTGTGGTTATCTTGAGTGTCTTTGCAGTCATTTTGTGATTGATTTGCAACTCTTTATAGTTGCTTTGCGTCTCTCCATGTCATTTTACATGTCTTTGTGGCATTTTGCATCTCTTTGTTGTTGTTCTGTGGTCATATTGTGTCATTGTAAGATTTTCTTCAGGTATAAATCCAAGGGCCTGTGGTCACTTTGTTTTGTGTCTGTAGTTGTTTTGTGTCTCGTGTTTTTTTTGGTTTCTCTTTGTGATTTTTTATGTATTGATGCAGTTGTTTTGTGTCCATTTATGGTTCTTTTGCGGCTCCTTTGGTCAATTTGTGTCTCTGTGTGTAGTTTAGTGTCCATCCAGTCTGTTCGGTGACTCACCGGGCTCTACCAGCTCCAAAGTGTGGTTGGACTTCTCGGGATCAGGAATCGTCATGTTGAGACGAAAGATGAGACATTTTCCACCCCTGAAAAAAACAAAACTTCTGTTGTAGGAAGCGAACCTCAACCTGAGAGGACGGGGGGACCACAGACAGACCCACAACGCTGTGTGATGGACTTACACAACGTTCCTCTCCACCAGCAGGAAGGTTTTGTTGTCACTTCTTGTCTCTACCTCCACCACCGAGCTGTTGGCGTACCTCACTAAGTCTATACCTTGTGGATAATCCGAGAACGCCTCCACCAGAACCCAGTGAGACTCCACAATCTGAGCAGACAGACAGGCGATAAGTGCTGCAGAAACAACATGGCTGCATCGTGTTGTGCTGTTGTGTTCCTACCTTGTCCATCTGCTGTGGCTGCACCTTCTCGGGCATGTCACATTCATCAGCTGCACCGGCGCTCAGCAGCAGCAGTAGCAGCACCGCTCTGAACAGAACCTGCATCCTGGATCAACAGAACCTGATGTTTGTAAGTGAAGGGAAGTCAGAGTGTAAAGTCTGCTGAAGGCAGCCCTGATCTGAAGAGCGTTTTTATAGCTGAGCAGCTGGAAGCGATCCAACCTGATGGACACCTGAACCCTGGACAGCACCTACACATTGTAAATATTATGTCCATACAGGTATTGATCTATACTTGTGCACCACGTTCACTGAACTGCCCTCACTTCATGTGTAGTTTCTCTCTTTTACTGCCACTGATAGTGATGGTGTAATAGTGCTGCCTTTTGTTATGTCTTTCTGCGATCAGTTTACATCTCTTTGTGGTCATTTTGTCTCTCTTTGTGGTCATTTTGTGTCTATTTGTAGTCATTTTGTGTCTCTTTGTGGTCATTTAGTGTCTCTTTGTGGCCATTTTGTGTTGCTTCTGATCATTTTGTGTCTCTGTGGTCTTTTTGTGCCTCTTTCTTGTAATCTTGTGTCTATTTGTGGTCATTTTGTGTCTCTTTGTGGTCATTTAGTGTCTCTTTGTGGCCATTTTGTGTCGCTTTCTGATCATTTTGTGTCTCTCTGTGGTCATTTTGTGCCTCTTTCTGATCATTTTGTGTCTCTCTGTGGTCATTTTGTGCCTCTTTCTGGTCATTTTGTGTCTCTTTCTGGTCATTTTGTGCCTCTTTGTGGCCATGTTGTGCATCTTTCTGGTCATTTTGTGTATTTTTGTGGTCATTTTGTGCCTCTTTGTGGCCATGTTGTGCATCTTTCTGGTCAATTTGTGTATTTTTGTGGTCATTTTGTGCCTCTTTGTGGCCATGTTGTGTGTCTCTCTGGTCATTTTGTGCCCCTTTGTGGTCATTTTGTGTTTCTTTGTGATTATTTTGTGTCTTTTGTGGTTGTTGTGCATCTGCTGTGTTGGCTTTGTGTCTCCTTGTGGTCATTTCTGTCTCTCTGGTTATTTTTCATCTCCTTGTTATTTTTTTGTGTCTTTTTGTTGTCACTTTGTCCTTATAATTGTTTTGCATCTCTTTTTAATCAATTTGTGTTTCTTTGTAGTGTCTTTGTGTCTGCTTGTAGTTGTTTTGTCGGTGTTAAATTTTTTTATCTTTAACTTTATCTAATCTTGATTATTTGTGTGTAGATTTTGAATCTCTCTCATTCTCATTGTAGTCTGTCTGTCTCTCTCTGTGGTCATTTTATGTGTTTTTGTTATTGGTTTGCATATTTTTATGGTTGTCCATCTCTTTGTGGTCATTTTGTCTCTCTTCATGGTTGTTTTGCATCTCTCCATGTCATTTTACATCTCTTTGTGGCATTTTGTGTCTCTTTGGGGTTGTTCTGTGGTCATATTGTGTCTTTTTAAGATTTTCTTCAGGTAAAAATCCAGGGGCATGTGGTCACTTTGGGCCCTGTACCTGGTGGACAGTCCCTCCATCATGTCACTAGTATGTAGCTCCTATACAGTGAGTCCTCTCATCTGCTCTGAAGCCTCACCTCTAATCAGTGCTCCCACAGTTGATTGCTTGACTGTAAGTTTATCTCTCCTAGACTTATGCACTTGAGCACTGTTACGGCCCTGGGCCTTTGCGCTCCTCATCAACAGCTGCTAGCCTGGCGTCCATCTTCGTCTACTCCACCTCCATGGTTCTGCCCCACCTGCGGCCGTGAAGCTGAAGACTGATTGGTCCACGAAAGACGACCTCTGCCAATCCAGGTGCCAGGGGGACCTCAAAAGGCTCAGTCATGCAGCATTTCGGTGGCAGTTCTTGAGCTGAGCTGTCCAGATAGGGGGTTTATGCACGTCGATTGTTGAGCTGTTGTGTGCATGAATAGATCTTTGGTATAGTCTAGTGTATATAGAACTCATTGTTAGATAGGAATGCTACTGCCCTGTATTTTCGGTTATTTGCCTCCTCCTCCTACTACTACTACTTTCTTTTGTTACCAGCCGGCTACCCTAGACAGCCGAGTCGTAACAAGCACAAATGTATGTCAGGAGCTTGAAGGCATCAAAAGTCCTTGAAAAGTACCATTTTAAAAGATTCTCTATAATTCTTTCAGGAAATCAACATTCAGAGAAATCGGTTCACGTGAGTTGAGGACAGCAGATGAAGACAAACAGTCCAACAGTCCACACACTGTTATCTTGATAAACTAGTGAGGCAGCAGTTCTTATACCTCAATAACCTGCAAACAGAACTGGACTGAGCCAGACTCCACAACAAGCTGATATTTTAAAGGTTGTCTAATGTTTGCACAGTTACAAACACAGCTCACCTTATTGTCAGTTCATAGTTTTTATTTCTGCTCCTCTGCAAAAATTAATTTGTGAGACATTATACATATTAGATGTAAGCTGAGAAGAAAATACAGTTACAACCTTGGATATGTTTTCATTTATGTAAGATTAAAAAGAATGAGAACAGACTGCAGTCCGTAGCATCTGAAAGCAGAATTTCATAAACACAAAGTAGCTGACTGATTTTAATGACTGATGTTCAGACGCCATAATTTGATGAAAAACAAAAAGCAGTGAGTCGTATTTCTCTTTTATTCACACAGTCACACAGAGAATTTAAAGGGACATTCCACTCAGTTCACAGATCCAGAAAGTGTTTCTGCCGTTCCAAACTAAACAAGAATCAGACTTGACAGCGGGTTTACTGAGCTGCAACCACCTGAAGCAGCTTTTCTCAGAGCTGAAATGTTGTAAGAAATGAAACCGCATTGCATTTTATTCCAGTGGGAACACATTTGGTACAGATATAGTTTGAGAATATTTATGGTGTCTCAGGCTGCAACTGTACGAAACATCAGCCCCTCCCGGAACAAAAATTTTACAGCTTTGAGTGTAACATTTTTTCAGTGTTAGCAGTTATTGTCTACTAGCTACGGCATGCTAGCAGGGTTCGCCTTTAAAGCTGCAGACACTGTGACTGTTATGAATCTTGTGCCATTTGTTAACTCACGTGTCATGTTGTTCATTCCATCTCTGCTCACACTGTATGGTTTATTTTACTAAATAATTACAAAAATGTGATGTTATTCTGATCTGCTGAATCCAAAATGTGACTGGACTGTGAGTTCTGCGCACTGTTACAGCCTTAGCAACATAAAAGAGAGAGTCCAATACAATGGATTTACACAAAATCGTCTTTTCAGACCCCAGGGACATTGTTGAGGTTGTTTTTAATATTCTGACCGCCTCGTGTTTGGAAACGGAAGCTCCTCAGAGTCCAGGTGATTCACAGAAAGGTCACGTTGTTTCTTTAAATACACAGACACAGACACAGAGGGAATGATGCCATTTGTCCGACGACAGGTGAAGAAGAAAAGGAAAAAGGAGGAAAGCTGGGTTTGGGTTCAGCGCCTGTTGCCATGGCGACCGCTTCCGTGCGCTCTGTCGCCGCCGGTGCTGTGACCTGCCGTCAACATCACCTCCTCCAGGAAACTAACGGAGAGACAAAGAGAGAAGTAAAGACACCTGGACAGGTTTCACAAGGGTTCACCTGCGTGCGTGCGTGCGTGCGTGCGTGCGTGCGTGCGTGCGTGCGTGCGTGCGTGCGTGCGTGCGTGCGTGCGTGCGTGCGTGCGTGCGTGCGTGCGTGCGTGCGTGCGTGCGTGCGTGCGTGCGCGTTACCTCTTTGTGTTGTGGATGCTGCTTCCTCCCAGCACGATTCGTACTCCCGGTGTGGTTCGGTTCAGGTTGTAAACAGTCAGAGCTTCTTCATACGTGGCTCCACCGATAACAAACACCAGGATGTCCTGAGGCCTGAAACACATTTTCATCATGTGACCTTCGTCTGCAGGTTACCTGTCTCAAATGTGTGCTACTTCTCTTTCCAGGGCCTACCTTTTCTCCCAGGTGTGTGCTACCTGTCTCTCAGGAGGGTTACCTGACTGGGTTGTGTGTTACCTTTTTATTGAGTGTGTTTTATTTGTCTCCAGTGCGTGTTAAATGTCTGTAAGGTGTGATGACAGTTCCTGTTTTTGAAATGTTTTACCTGTCTTAAATGTGTTCTGCCCATCTCTCAGATGTGGGTTATCTTCTTGTATGAAATACGTTTGTAGGGAGAAAGAAAAAAGGAATCCGTACCAAAGTTGAGGAAGTGTCTATATGCCTATATGTAATCTGTCTCTAAGATGTGTTGCCCACCTTAGACATGTGTTACCTGACTGAAGTGTGTGTCTCTTGGGTGGCCTAAGTGTGTCACAGATGTGCTGTGTTTCTCAAATGTCCATTATCTGCCCCTCAGATTTTTGTTACCTGACAGAGGTGTGCGTTACCTTTCTCCCAGCTGTGTTGTGTGTCTCAGATGCATGTTACCTGTCTGAAATGTGTGTTATCTGTCTCTCAGGTGTGTGTCGTGTGTCTCTCAGGTGTGTTACCTGTCTCTGAGGCTGCTGGCTCCCAGGTAGGGGAACTGACTGTCTCGGAGTCGACCTTTGATCAGCTGATCCAGAGTGTCATGAAGCAGTGGCTGATGCTGAGTGTAAACATTCTCAACCCCCTGAACACGCACATCAGAAACACAACATCATCCTGTTGCATTCAGTTGTTTTAGTGTTCACTGACAGAACACGTTTTTGGTGGCTTCTCGTATCACGTGGTTGTTTCAGAGTCCGCAGGTGAGTCACAGGTATTGCAGCAGAACACATGAAGTAGAGTCGTAAACAATCAGCTCTTTAAATATGCTAATTTATACATATTTGACCAGCTTTAATAAATCGATATACAGCCACCAGAAAAGATTTCACACATTTTTTATACATGTTAATAGCAGATAAAACTTTACTGTCTGTTCCATGTTCACAAAGGCTCACGTTTATAAAATCTTCTTCTTCTTTTCCTTTCGGCTTTTCCCTTCAGGGGTCGCCACAGCAAATCAATTGCCTCCATCTAACCCTGTCTTCTGCATCCTCTTCTCTCACATCAACTACCTTCATGTCCTCTTTAACCACATCCATAAACCTCCTCTTCGGTCTTCCTCTAGGCCTCCTGCATGGCAGTGGGAAACTCAGCATCCTTCTACCAATATATTCACTCTCTCTCCTCTGGACATGTCCGAACCATCTCAGTCTGGCCTCTGACTTTATCTCCAAAGCCTCTGACATGTGCTGTCCCTCTGATGTACTCATTCCTGATCCTATCCATCCTGGTCACTCCCAAAGAGAACCTCAGCATCTTCAGTTCTGCTACCTCCAGCTCTGCCTCCTGTCTTTTCCTCAGGGACACTGTCTCCAGACCAAACAACATGGCTGGTCTCACCACAGTTTTGTAAACCTTTCATTTCATTTTAGCTGAAACTCTTCTATCCCACATCACACCTGACACTTTTCTCCAGCCGTTCCAGCCTGCCTGTACACACTTCTTCACCTCTTTTCCACACTCTCCATTGCTCTGGACTGTTGACCCTAAGTACTTAAAATCCTCCACCTTCTTGATCTCTTCTCCCTGTAACCTCACTCTTCCACTTGGGTCCCTCTCATTCACACACAGATACTCCCTCTTACTGCAGCTAACCTTCATTCCTCTCCTTTCCAGGGCAAACCTCCACGCCTCCAGTTTCTCCTCCACCTGTTCCCTGCTCTCACTACAGATCACAATGTCATCTGCAAACATCATAGTCCATGGAGACTCCTGTCTAACCTCGTCTGTCATCCTGTCCATCACCATAGCAAACAAGAAGGGGCTCAGAGCTGATCCCTGATGTAGTCCCACCTCCACCTTGAACTCCTCTGTCACTCCTACAGCACACCTCACCACTGTCTTACAGTCCTCATACATGTCCTGCACCACTCTAACATACTTCTCTGCCACTCCAGACTTCCTCATACAAAACCACAGTTCCTCTCTGGGCACCCTGTCATAAGCTTTCTCCAGATCTACAAAGACACAATGCAGCTCCTTCTGACCTTCTCTGTACTTCTCTATCAACATCCTCAAAGCAAACATTGCATCTGTTGTACTCTTTCTTGGCATGAAACCATACTGCTGCTCACAGATGTTCACCTCTGCCCTTAGTCTAGCTTCAACTACTCTTTCCCATAGCTTCATCGTGTCGCTCATCAGCTTTATTCCTCTGTAGTTGCCACAACTCTGCACATCTCCCTTGTTCTTAAAGATGGGCACCAGCACACTTCTCCTCCATTCCTCGGGCATCTTCTCACTATCTAAGATCCTGTTGAACAACCCAGTCAGAAACTCTACTGCTACCTCTCCAAGACACTTCCATACCTCCACAGGTATATCATCAGGACCAAGTGCCTTTCCACTCTTCATCCTCTTCAATGCCCTCCTCACTTCATCCTTACTAATCTTTGCTACTTCCTGGTCCACAACAGTCACCTCTTCTACTCTTCGTTCTCTCTCATTTTCCTCATTCATCAATTCTTCAAAGTACTCTTTCCATCTTCCCATCACACTATTGGCACCTGTCAACACACTTCCATCCTTATCCTTTATCACCCTAACCTGCTGCACGTCCTTCCCATCTCTGTCTCTCTGCCTTGCCAACCTGTACAGATCAGTCTCTCCCTCCTTACTGTCCAACCTAGCATACAAGTCATCGTAAGCCCCTTGTTTGGCCTTTGCCACCTCTACTTTCACCTTACGCTGTATCTCCCTGTACTCCTGTCTACTCTCTTCAGTCCTCTCAGTGTCCCACTTCTTCTTAGCTAACCTCTTTCTCTGGATCCACTCCTGCACCTCCTCATTCCACCACCAAGTCTCCTTATCTCCTTTCCTTCCAGATGACACACCAAGTACTCTCCGACCTGTCTCCCTGATCACATTTGCTGTAGTTGTCCAGTCATCGGGAAGCACCTCCTGACCATCCAAAGCCTGGCTCAACTCTTTCCTGAAAGTCATACAACACTCTTCCTTTTTCAGCTTCCACCATTTGGTCCTCTGCTCTGCCTTTGCCCTCTTCATCTTCTTCAACACCAGGGTCATCCTACACACCACCATCCTATGCTGTCTGGCTACACTCTCACCTACCACTACTTTGCAGTCATTGATCTCCTTCAGATTACACCGTCTACACAAGATGTATTCTACCTGTGTGCTCCTACTTCCACTCTTATAGGTCACCCTATGTTCCTGCCTCTTCTGGAAGAAAGTATTCACTACAGCCATTTCCATCCTTTTTGCAAAGTCAACCACCATCTATCCTTCTGCGTTCCTCTCCTGGATACCAAACCTGCCCATGACCTCCTCATCATCTCTGTTTCCTGCACCAACATGTCCATTGAAGTCTGCACCAATGACAACTCTCTCACTTCTAGGGATGCTCTGCATCACTTCATCAAGGTCCAACCAGAATTTTTCCTTCTCCTCCAGCTCACATCCTACCTGTGGAGCATACCCACTAACAACATTGAACATCACACCTTCGATTTCTCGCTTCATGCTCATCACTCGATCTGACACTCTTTTTACCTCCAGGACATTCCTAACAAACTCCTCCTTCAAGATAACTCCAATTCCATTTCTCTTCCTATCTACACCATGATAGAACAACTTGAACCCTGCTCCTAAACTTCTAGCTTTACCACCTTTCCACTTGGTCTCCTGGACACACAGTATGTCCACCTTCATTCTCTGCATCATGTCAACCAGCTCTCTACCTTTTCCTGTCATAGTTCCAACATTGAAGGTCCCTACTCACAGTCCTAGACTCTTGGTGTTCCTCTTCTCTCTCTTCCTACGAACACACCTTCTTCTCCTCCTTCTTTGACCAACAGTTGTCCATTTTCCACCATCACCCTGTAGGTCGACAGCACCGATGGCGGTCGTTGTTAACCCAGGCCTCGACCGATCCGGTATGGAAGTCATACATTTGATTCGCATGTTTGATTTGGCCAAAGTTTTACGTCGGATGCCCTTCCTGACACAACCCTCTGTATTTATCTGGGACCAGCACAATAAGACACTGGCTTGTGTCCCCTTGCGGCTACATTGCTCACGTTTATAAAATCATTAGTGCAAAGTAGAGATGATAAACTATTGTATAAATCAATAGTTTGTGTGTGTGTGTCTGTGTGTGTTTATACCTTGAGTCCTTTAAAGAACTGTTTAGTGATGGCGACGGCATCTGTCGGTGTGATGAGGTCACTTCCTCTGACTCTCTTCCCTCCATATTCCACCACAGATTGAACCATCTGAGAGAAGCAGGTTATGAACTTTACTTCCCTCCAGAGGCAAAATGAAGGAACCACATGTTTCGTTCCAACTTCTACAGCCTGAGTGTGACTGTATAGAAAATACTCTGAATCACAGCCGACTACTGCGGCGTCATGGTTACCCTGCGGTGGCGTTCGGACACTCCTCTCCTGCTCAGCTCGTCCATCAGAGACGGGAGGATGCTGCTGCTGTGACGTTCATATCTTAAAGCGTAGAGCATGACGAGACGGACGGCGTCCAGCTCCGACAGACGAGGATTCTGCAGGAGCCGACGAACGCTCTGAAAGAAAACAAAGAAAAACCCAACTAGAGCTTCTTTGAGACTCATTACAGCTTCTTCAGAATTTCTTACCGCTCTGTACAGATGATTTTAACCTCATTACAACTTTATACAGCTCCTTTAGGTTACTACAGCTTATTACAGCTCATTTAAAGGGGACAAAGAAACGGGAGCGCATCCCTCCGAAATCGCGCAATAGCTCGCGAAATCGCGTGAGAGCTCGCTCCAAAACACCGGTTTTGAGATTTTTGAGATTTGGATACAGACCACAACAAGGAGCGATCGCCAGGTAATGTGGAGGTTTTTGTTCACTTCTCATGTCTAGTATGTTGTGGGACACTCATTGAGACTACCCGAGCTGGTCAGTGTGGGGAAAAAAGCACGTTAGGGCGGAATTTGACGCGGGGGGGCAAGTTGCCCCATACTTTTCGCTAGCTGAGCTGCTAGCTGAGCTGCTAAGCTGCCTGCCTGGCTAAATACTGGAGCTATGTCGAAAATTCATTTCTCCATCACTCACATGTATGAAATGACATATGAAAACAGACCCCAGGTTGAAAAAAACCGAAGTTCCCCTTTAAAGCATTTTCAATACTCTTTAGAGGTACTCTAGAAGTTTTTTTAAAGCTTGTTATGGCTCCTCACAGCTCTTGACAGCTCCTTTTAAGCTTGTTCTACCTATTTGCATCTGTTCTAAAGCATATTACGGCCATTTTAAATCTCAATACAGCTTTTACAATCTTGTAACGTTCAGTGTAAGAGCTCTCTTAAAGCTTGTTATAGCTACTAGAACTCATTTAAAGCTCCCTTAAAACTCTTTACATCTTCTGTAGAACTATTTTAAAACATGGTATGGCGCCTGTGCATCTTCTTTAAAGCTCATTATGGTTCCTTAGCTTATCACAGCTTCTTCAAAGCTCAATGCTGCTTCTTTAGAGCTTGATACACCTCCTTATAGATCATTTAAAGCTCTTTTAAAACTAACAATACTTAACCTGTTACATCTAGTTGCAGCGCTTTTAAAGCTTGTTACACTTATTACAGCTTATTTTACATAGGTTCCATCTACTACAGCTCAATTAAAGCTCTTTAGAACTCAATAACCTCATTACAGCCTCTTTAAATTTGCTTCTTTGCAGTTTGTTACAGCTTCTTTAAAGCTCCTTTAGAGCTCTTTATGGCTTCTTCAGAACTTGTTGCAGTTTTTCACATCTGTTTTAAAACTTCTGTGAAACCTTTACACCTTCTTTAAAGCTCACTATAGATTTATATTGCTCCTTCAAGGTCAATACAGCTTGGTAGATCTTTTACAGTTCCTTTAAAGATATTTAGAAATCTTTCAAGGTTTACTACAGTTCTTTTTCAGCCTACTACATCTCTTTACAGCTCATTATAGCAACTACAGCTTCTTTAAAGTTCACTGCTGCTCTTTTAAAGCTGGTTACATTTGTTGCAGCTTTTTAAAAACTCAAAACAGCTCCTTAAAAAAAACTACTAAAGCTACTTTAAAGGTTCTCACAGTTCTTCACAGCTTGTTCAGGCTCCTTTCAGGCTTGTTGCAGCTCTTCAAACAAACAAACAAGCACAAAACCACTGTATTGTCTGTATGATCACATTCTTTTTCATGTCTAACACATTGCTCCATCAGTAGGGAAGGGTTTAGACATGGAGATGAGGGGAATTAATCACTTCAACAGTGAATTACCTGCTGAGCGTTGGAGTGGTCGTTCTGACAGGCCAGCTCCTGCTCCACCTCCGACACCTCCATCAACTGCCGCTCCGACACCAGCCGGGACAGTTCCCCCACCACCGTCACGTGTTTGGACACGGTGCCCGACATCTTCTTGAACTGGGGGTAGTTGTCTACAAACGCCTGCAAGGACGACAGCACACCCAGGTCAAGTCAACTTTATTTATATAGCACAGTTAAAAAAACAACCAAGGCTGACCAAAGTGCTTTACAGATCAAAAATACAAAACAAGACATAATCTGTCAGGAAATATACAGAGCAAGATAAACAATGCCATACATCAAGATGTCAGCAATCAACTACAATTAAAAGCCAGAGAGTACATATGTGCCTTCAACGGGCATTAGAAATTATCAAGAGACCGATCACTTCTAATTTTAACAAGTACTAAGCGATTCCACAGACTGGGTACAGCCACAGAAAAGGCTCGGTCACCTCTGTTTCTGAGTCTGGATCTGGGAACTTTAAGGACCCTCTGACTGGCCGACCTCAGCGATAAAACTGGACATATAAAAATTCAGATAAATAACAAGGTGCAAGCCAATTTAACACCTTAAAAACAAGCAATAAAATTTTAAAAACAATCCTAAAGTAGACAGGAAGCCAGTGGAGTGACGCTAAAACTGGAGGGATGCGCTCCCGTTTCTTCGTCCCCGTTAGAAATCGGGCAGCAACATTTTGTACCAGCTAGAGCAGACGAAGAGACGTCTGATCAAGACTGACATACAGACAGTTGCAGTAGTCTAGCCTAGATGTAATAAAAGCATGGATGATTCTATCAAAGTTGTTGTGGGAGAGATAGGGCTTTACTTTGGCCAACAACCTCAACTGAAAGAATCCAGTTTTTACAACAGAACTGATTTGTTTGTCAAACATCTGGACTGACTGCAGGAGGTCATTTAAACTACTAGACATCACATCCAACACTGACCTTCATGTCTGTGATGGACTCGAGCTTCTGTTGTCCTTTCGGTCTTTTCTTCTGGAAGTCCTCCATCAGGTTCTTTATGTTGGTGCCGATCTCCCCAAAGTTCAGGTAAAGGTTCTAATGTAGGAACATAGAAAGAGACAGAATAATAAATGTTCCACCTCCAGTCTGGGTTGGATAAGACAGTTTTTTCTGCTATTTGACTTTAGTCAAAGTGTGTTGGTAGAAGAATACGACGTCAAATAATATTATATTGTTAAACTGATTCAGAAAAAATGTTTGACAGGTTGAATTATTGTTTTATTTTCTTCACAAATTGTGTTTTTACATTCTTGCTGTCAGGTGCCATCATAGAAGGAACTCAATTAGCAGATTTTTATTGTCCATCCATCCATTCTCTATACACTGTTTTATCCTCATTAGGGTCGCGGGGGGTGCTGGAGCCGATCCCAGCTGACTCGGGCGAAGGTAGGGGACACCCTGGACAGGTCACCAGTCTGTCACAGGGCTACATATACAGACAAACAATCACACTCACATTCACACCTACGGGCAATTTAGAGTAGTCAATTAACCTCAGCATATTTTTGGACTGTGGGAGGAAGCCAGAGTACCCGGAGAAAACCCACGCATGCACAGGGAGAACATGCAAACTCCATGCAGAAAGATCCCAGGATCTTCTTGCTGCAAAGCGAAAGCGCTAACCACTACTCCACTGTGCAGCCCAGATTTTTATCGTGTTTTCCATAAAGCTTTATTATAACATGTTGTATATTTTAGATTTAATACATGTAAATTATTGTGTGTATTCTCAATTAATAACTTACTTAATTGAGGATAAGATTAATAAAAATACACAAAAAGGAAAAAGTATCATAAGATTTGTCAGGGACTGAACCGCTGCTGCTCCATCATTTTTTATTATCATTAACTACAGAATCATTGAGTTGTTTTTGTTGTTTACAGACCTGTTCACCTCCAGACGACCCATACGGAATAAATGAGGCATGATTTCAATTAAACTGAGAAAAAACTGAACCTGAGTGTGACGGTTCGAGACTCACAAACATTTTTTCCTGTCAGTTGAAGTTCAGACTTTAATCACAACAAAATGCAGATCTGAACTGATCACTTAAAAACCAGATGAAGACAGTAAAAAAATCGATAAGATGTGATTTGAGGTAAAAGTGTGAAAATGTGTTTCAGCATCTTCAGACTCACGTTGGCGTAGAACTCGTCGTTCTCCGCAGACAGAACCACCTCTCTCAGGTCTTTGCTGATCCCCGGGACTCTGGACAAGTCGATCCTGTTGTTGTTCAGACCGAGCAGCTCGTGGACCATCGCCTGGTACGTCCACTGCAACACAAACACAAAACCTCTGAGCTGTTTTACATCAGAGATAAAAAAATAAATAAATCACTGGACTCCTTAATTCACAATTATGACTTTTTTTCCCTCATAATTACAAGGAATAAATCTCAAACTGACTTTGTAAAAGATCTTGCAATTATGTTAAAAACCACATCATTCCAGTAGAAATGTCTTAATTACAAGAAAAGATCTAATAATACTGAAAAATATTTCATAATTATATTAAAAGTGCTCAGATTTTCAAAATATATTTTAGAATTACAATTAAAATGTGTCATAACTTATTAAATGTGTAAGTACATTAAAACATGTCTTAACTACAATAAACATCTCAATGATAAATAGTTTGGAATATAAAGAATATCTTAAAATTTCACAAAATTGTCGAAATTAGGAAAAATTATCTCAGAATTAAAACAAATAATCATTGCATTAAACAATTTTAAAAATCTTGTTACAAGAAAAGATCTCAAACTCTGAAAAAATACTTTGTAATACTCTGTAATAAATATTGAAGGATGTGGTAATTACAAAAAAGGCCTCTACTTTGTAATATAAATATTTTAGTCAAAAATCTCATAATTACAAACATTTCCAAAAAATCCTAGTAATTATGAAAATTATTTTGTAAAAGATCTCATCATTATGAGAAACAAACATTTATCACCTGAACTAAGAAACTGAATAAAACCGAATCGTACAGCCTGTTTGTTAAGACCTGATGATGTCACAGAGCACTGTGCTGTGATTGGTCACCTGGTTGAGCAGCGGAGTGATGGCGTCATCGCTCCGGTCGAGGATCAGCAGCAGAGGAGGAACTTCAGTCTTCCTGAAGTCAAACAGCTCGTATTCCTTCGTGATGATTTGCTGACAACAGACAGAGTTTAAGTGAAAGTTCTCATCCGGCACTCTGGTCAAAGTCTATCGTGTGCTTTAAGTATTACCACTAAAAATCAGACATAATGGAGTTGTGCTAAACATGAAATGTAACAGTATACATCAGAGCTACAGTAAGTGTTAATTCATAGATAAAAAAACAAACTTTTTTTTTTATAAAAATTACATTTTTTTCTTTATTGAGCTTCTCAGATAAGATTTGTTTTCATTGTCTTGAATGAAACCTCTTTGCGTTTTGGGCAGTTGGTTTACTGCAACCAGACGTCACTATGGTGTCTCTTAAAAAAAAAAAAAAAAACTTTCACTCTATTTCTGTTCTGCATTTATAATCTCAACCTTTAACTGAAAAATAATGAACTGCTAAACTAATAATTAAAATCTGAGTTGGACATCTGCAAACTCATGAAACTCCGTTTTCTTGCTGCACTGACACATGTTTAACACGTTTAAAGAAAATATTTCAGTAATTTCATGCATCATGTACCTGTAGTGCACAAGAAACTACAACATTTACCTCTGAACTTTAGAGAAATCACCACCACTTGAAATATTCAAGTACATTGAAGCTATGGTTCACCCTCTGAACTCCAAACACTTCCTGGGCTTTTTATTTTTGCTATCATTACATTTTTCTTCTGTGAGGGTTCATTTTTTTATTGCAATATAAAGTCCTACACCTCTATGGAAACAGCACAACCATGACTGAAAGTAGAGAGAATTCAGAAATATCTTTTGTGCACTTTACCAAATTTACAATGTCATAAATCTAGCAAAGGTGAGATAAAGGTTTAATTTCTTTGGTAATATATTTTACACAAAAATGAAAAATCCTGGAATCAACATAAAGTTTTATCTTATTTTACGTCCAAAATGTTTGTAAGTGCCCACAAGTGCTACAGATACCACTTACATTTTTAATTTGTTTACGTACATGTCTCCCCTCTGCTCTGTGTAAACACAAATTGCAGTTCAGCTGAGTTTTTGTCAAGTAGCTTAGTCACCAATGACTTCTTGGTTGCACCAAGAAGCAGATGTTTTTTGTTGTTCTAACAGCATCTAGTCACAGCAAATGGTTTATATGACAAATATATTTTTTTAATGAGCCACAAAAACAAAGTGCTTTTGATAAAATATCCCAATGGAATGGAACAACACAATAAGAAGTTCATATATATATATATATATATACATATATATAATAAGAAGTTCAAGGACCCTCTGCATTCTGGCTGTTTTAGAGTGTCTGACTGATAAATGTTGGAATTTTTTTGCAATGTTAGGTGGGAGTTTTAGTTCAGAGGATTTAGTACATCACTTGAGTAAACAGTGAGAATGTGTTTGATAGAAGCTTTGCTGTTGCCGTGGATACCTTGACGCTCTCGGCGAGACGTTTGGACATGTCTGAGGACAGCTGGTAGCGGATCATCGGACATTTCTTCAGAGCGAGGAGGACGGAGGTCAGACCCTGAGTGCAGCGAGACAACATGGAGGGTTCCCAGCTCCGACCCTGAAACACAAAGACACACCGTCAGTGTAAACTCCATTTAATCACATCAACTCACTGAGAACACACAGGACCAGAACAACACCAGAAAACACAGAACAGAGTGAGAAACCATCACATAATGAAGCTGTAGAGTTTCTGAAGACTTTAAAATAATCCATCCTACTAGAGAATAACTGAAACCAGTTTTGTAAACGTTACCGGGAACAAAAAGCTTCTGTAGTTTGTGGATTTATGTGTGAGGCAACAAATACAGGCATTAAGGTCAGACAAATTTTCATGATTTAACACCTTTACACCACCACAGTGGATTACAAATGAAGCAATCAAGCTGTATTGATGAAAAACGGGCAATTTTTGCACCTAAGTAAAAAAAAAAAAAAAGTCTTATTCCTGAACAGTTCGTGCAATATTTTAGATCCCTTAAAATTAAAGCTGAAAGTCGACAATCAATCAGTCAAAGTTTACTTATATAGCCCTTTACAAAAGCCCAAAGGGTGACCAAAGTGCTTTACAGTAAAACAAGAAAATAATTTAAAAACAATACAGTAACTTAAAACAGAGACAGCAGTAAAATATACAATAAAAACAAACAGAAATAAAACAACACTAAAATATAGATCTAAAAGTTAGTACATGAAACCAAAATAAGATGTCACCACACGGCTAAGTTTCAAAGGCCATTTTAAACACAAAGGTTTTGAGCTTTGATTTAAGAAGACCTAGATCAGTGATGGTGTGCATGTCGGGTGCAGCTACAGAGAACGTCCGGTCACCCCAGTGTTTATATTTCAGCATAGGTACTCAATCTGCAAAAGTTACTGAATTATCTGCACTGAACATCAGATCAGACCACGATCCCCGACCAAATTTCATTTAAAACAAGCGTAGATCCACCTGAAACTCCCATAGAGCGAGTTTTGCTTAAAAAAAAAAAACAACACTCTGACAGTCAAAATACTTATGGACTTCACTGTATCTGTTCTGACAAAAGATCTGACCTGACGAATGAAATCTGATCTCAGTCACGTGCTTGAGAAAGCAGCAGAAACCAGAGAGCTTCCACGTTTCTTACCCTGGCAACTCCCTGCAGGTTGAGGGAGAACAGATGAGGGTTCACAGCGATGAAATCTCCATAAAATTCCTGCAAAAACACACAGACACGCTCATTAAGGCAAGTTTATTTCAACACATTTCAACAACACAGCAATTCAAAATGCTTCACATGAAACATAAAAAGCATCAAGACAAAGTGTAAAAGAAACATAAAGCATTATAAAAATGACCTTTCACCTCAATGAAAAGAGTTACATACAGAATAAACAAGTAAGATAAGCAAGAAAGTAAGTTACAGAGCAGTTTAACATATTACGTGGCCTCAGATTTGGTTTCATGAGCACCAGAGACAAACAGAAAGGTATTTAATCTCAGTTCAAGAGAACTGAGAGTTGAAGGAGTTTGTTCCAAATGTGTGTAAGAACTCAAAGCTTTTCATTGCTTTCTTGCACTGTCCATCAAAAAAAGCTTTCAACAGTGTTAACAAGGACGTCAGCTGCAGCGTCACATTTCAGCAGCAGCTTTAATTAATGCAGCAGAAGAAGAAGCAGTCTGTGAGCTGCAGCTGGATCCTGAGACTCACCTGGACTTCAGCCACCACTTCCTGTTCATCGGCTTCAGCCAGAGCTTTGATCTCACTCTTACTGATCACGTTACTGAAGTCTGAAACACACACACGGAGCAGTGAGACAAATATTCAGTTTTAAAAAATCCAGAACAAAAAGCTGCTGCGGTTTTATTTCATAAACATCACACATAGCTTAGATTATTTTAAAAAAAGTATTCCTGAAGGTTTAAGCTGCACAAACCAAAGTCCACTGAGGAAACCTCTAAGTCCTTAACTGATAAAACCACAACGGTACACAACTATCACTAAACTTTCTCAGGCAGGTTCTGAACAGTCCTCTCCATGTTTGGATTTCTGGAAATTCATTCTGGTGGACATCAAAGATATTCAGTGTTACTGAGGCCACTTACAGATGAAGTAGACGCTGTACTTTGGCCTCCTCAGCTCCTGGATCAAGTGTTCTACGTTCTCCTGTAGGAAACACATAAACATGGTGTTAATTTCTTAAAGCAACAATAAATCTGTGATCACTTTTAATTAAGATAAATGACATAATGTATTCTGTCCTTTTCTACTTGTGTATTTGTATCTGTGTATTGTCATTTGTTTTTGTTACCTGCTGAGGGACTAGAGGCATATATTATTCCATATACTATAATCTGGCATGTTTAGATATTGTGATTATCACCTTTATAAATGGTATCACTCATCCAGCCAGTCAGACGGTTCTGTACCTTTGTGGGTCGGAGGAAACAAATGGCCTTCAGATGCTTCATGCTGTCTCTGCTCTGGGAATCGATTCGTTCAAACAGGTAAACCTCCTTCTGCAGGATCTCCGACTGTGTGTACACCACACTCACTATACTGGTCTGAACACACATGTATACAGGTTTAGTTCAATTGCATCAGAGTGACAGCTCAAAAATGTGACAAGTAACAGCAATAGCAAATGTTCCAGCACCGGAAAAATACCAGTAACAACAACAGCACAGCACCAGAAATGATACCAGTAACAATAATAGTGTAGCACAGAAATAATACCAGTAACAATAAAAGTGCAGCACCGATATAATACCAGTAACAATAATAGCACAGCACGAGTAATATTATAGTAAAAGCACCAAATTTAGTACCAGTAACAATAGCACAGCACCAGTAATATTATAATACCAACACCTGAATTAGTACCAGCAATGCCAGTAACAGTACCAGTTGTACCAGTACCCCGCAGTGTCAGTGATAGTGTAAATAACATTAACTGTAATACATATATCAGTAATAGTACTATTAGAAATGCCAGTTACAGAATCAGTAGTAGTGCCAGTAGCATTATCAGCAATAGTACCAGTAACAGAACCAGAACCGCCCTCCGCGGTGTCTCACCGTCTCCTTGTCCATGAGCAGCACCTTCATCCCGGGCCCGCTGTTCTCGATCATCTTGGAGATGTACTGCTTCACTGCGAGCGTCACGTTCATGATGGCGACGGTGGGAAACAACAACAACAAATAAGCAAACAAACAGCAGCTGTGGGTAAAGTGCTACAGCCTGCCGGGAGGATCGTCTGCCTGTTTCTGCTGGTTCTGGAAAAATATCAGCAGACCTACTGCTGCGACAACAACACAGCTGCACACTTCCTTCCGGGTCCCCGACGTCATCACGTCAGACGCACAGCGCCTGCGTTTCTTTCTCCCTCTTTATTTCTAGCATTAGTAAAACGGAAAGCTGTGTATTAAATTCCACGTAAAGTTCTATTTACACCAATTGAAAGGATCCTGTTACATGTGTTTACATTATTTTACTATTATTATTGAGGCATGTAAACTATATTTTAATGTTCATGCAGAGCTAACTTTAAACTTATTGTGCTGTTGTCTAGTTTAATGGACAACTGGTGTGAAACTTGTATTGAAAGTAAATTATTATCCAGTAATTGCTGATGGAAAGGCAACACAAAAGAGTGAAAAAAAAATCCTAATTTTCTCTAACGTCTAGCATGAGGTAAAATTACATAATCACAAAATTTGATTAAATACGTGTAATTACTTCAATAGGGAAACATATTAACAAATACATTTTGTACACAAAAATAAATATATTACATGTAAAAAAGGAAAATATTAACTGTGAGTCTTAACAAAATTGGAGTTTTAGAAAAGGAAATAATCTACTAATGTTATATAATTAAAGTCTAAGGAATGTAAAATAAATGTAGGACAGCGTAAACTGTTTACATCTGTTGCTTCTTTGTGATATAGTAAAAGGAGAGAGGTGTACCATGAAGTGAGTTTCATGGGGGGGCGGGGGGATGCTGGAGTCTATCCCAGCTGACTTAGGCAAAGGCAGGGGACACCCTGGACAGGTCGCCAATCTGTTGCAGGGCTCTGTCTAATCCAGCTAAACAAATATAAACCCCCAATCATAGATGATGGGTATCACCACACAGTGTTTATGAAGTTTACTTGTGAACTAGATTTTCTTTATCAGGCTCTGAGCATGCTCAGCATCCAGAAATAATATTACATTTTTAGAAATGCTCTTCATGATTTATAGAAGCTTATAATAACACAAAGAAAGAAATCTTTTTAATATATTGTACAACTGAGAAGTGGTACAAATTGTATGAGCAAGAATATTCAATTTGGTCCTTAAAATTTATTTAAAAATTAAAAAAAAAAAAAAACATTAGCTTTCCAGATAATATCATCAAGCATGCTGAGTTGAGTGTTAGCTAACTGGTTAACATTAACCCAAGTTTTGACATACACAATATTGCAATTTAGTGGAAATTTAGCATGTATTTATTTATTCATCTTTAAAAAGTGACACCTTTATGCTCAGCTCATCTCATACCTCTTCTTTTGAAAGTGCAACACTTAGCTTAACACATTTGCTAAGCTATCACTTCTTAGCACTTGTCACAGTTCAAAATACAACTAAATATAATCAGAGACATTATATAGGATAAGAAGTTTAATAACATATTTAACATTTCCATTCAGATGTTTAAGACCAACTGCACATGGCTGCACGTTTTTGTTTTTGTTTTTTTAATGTCACTCAGGTAACTTCCTGTGTAGGAAATTAGCTCGGCATTGTTTGCTGGCTGCTCTTAGAGGAAGCTAAAATTTCTATATTGTGACATAATAAGCTCCACCGGATACAAATTTAAACATTGTTATCATTGTGGTGGTAATTATTCTCTTTACTTGGCCAGTTTAGGTACTTAATGTCTAGATTAACTTAACAAGGAGCTAGCCAGATGCAGCTAACCAACAGTCTGCCCAACTAGCTTATTGTTAAACGGAATTGCCTAGAGGTAAGGTGATCAAATAGTTATTTTTTTGGAAATGCTGAATTACTGTACCTGGATGTAAACTACAGCCTAGTTTCTGATTTAACTTTAGTACTCGGTTAATCTGTTGTTTGCTAACATTGCCTCATCTAAAGTTTGACTCCACAATAGCTGTTTAAAAAAAACGCCAGTGGAAGTCTGATTAATCACCGTTTTACTGGTTTAAATCGCGTATTTTTTAAAAAATGTGATTGAAGTCCGACCCCTTAGTGTTTAGTAGCGTGTTCATGGCGAACCTGGAGAACTCATTGTTGTGTAACGTTAGCATGCTAATCAGGTTAGCACACAGATCTGAGGATCACTTCTACTTCAGGCTGAATGCTGTTTGTACTGACATTACGCCGTAGTGTTGTTGCGCGTATTTTGTTCTCAAATAAATGTTCAAGGATGACACGGGGGAGTTTTATACAGTGTTTATTAACAGTATTACAGTGGTTACAACTAACTGTGTCTGCAGGAACAAGTATTACTCCGCCCCGTCTGCATGTAGTGCCATAAAAAGACACCAGCTGAAGTGAAATGGCGGAGGGATACGGTAGCGCTTTTAACGCCAAACAGCTTCAAACCAAACGTGTGCACGGGCTAACTGCTAGCTGCTGGCACTCTGAAGATCACAGATTTCTCATTTTATTTAAAGAAAACACGAATTTTTACGCCGGAATTTTAACGGAATAAATAATTACTTAGCATATTAAAGGTCCGTTTAAGGTAAGTGCGCGCCTGTTTTGTATATTACAGAGTTACTGAAGTCTCTTGAGTGAGCTTCCCTGCTAGTTGTGAACCTATTAGCACGGTTAGCTTAATTGCTAAGCAGACAGAGGAGGTTGGAGGGGGGCTGGTGGAGGAGTTTAGCAACACTGCAGTGAAACACACCGATCTGTTTGTTACTTATGTTACCTTAAGTCTGGATAAGTAGACAGAAAGTAAGTAAAGTTAGTAACCTGAGTATTTAGCACGCTCTGTTGGTGCACTGTGTTGGTAATGTGTTTTAATTAGCTGTGAATGGTACATTAGCATGCTAGCCTAGCTTGCTAATTGCATGAAGTTAAATCTTTCAAAGCCATCCTGCTTTCTGTTAGGATCTGGGTTAGTAAATGAAATAGTAACTTGGTTAGGGTAACTTTAAATGCACATTTTCAGTCATGTTTTTACCAAAACTATGATGGAAAGCTAACTGGAGTTCCTTAATATTCCAGTGGGCATTAGCAGCTTTGAGCTAACACTTAGCAGTATGTTAAAATAGAGCAAATGAAAAAAAAATAAAATTATTAATACAGTATATAATATTCAGTGCTTTTGGATGTTCTGGAGAGCTGAAGCAATTAGTGAATCGATAAAGCAGTCAAATGACCATACAGTTATTGTTAGCTTGTGATAATTTTGTTAGTGTTTAATTAATTTTTGTAACAAATAAATATAAAATATGTCTTGTTTTTACCTTTTCAAACAAATAGTTTTAAAGTTTTTCTTTGTCATAAATGTCCTTTGTCATAAGCAGCAGTAAATAGAATATTTTTGTCTTGGACTGTTGGGCAGATTGAACATTTTAACTTAGATCTTTTGATTTCTACATCCTGAAAATATTCAAAGAGAACTAGAAAATATTCCAGTGTGAGAATATTTTTGCCTAATTTTATTTGTCTTTATCTTTATTATTTACTTTTTTACTTTTGTGATCACTAATGATAAAAATTGTAGGTAGTTTTTTTGTCAGTCAGCTGATTGATTAATTTATTAATTGTTGTTCTTCATTTAATAGAACAAACTGCAGTGATATGAGGAGTATTTGTCTCCCAGTTTAGTGTTCAAAAATAATAGTTATGACATTTAAAAGTGAATTCATTCATTCTGACTGTGTCATCAGAGTTTTTTGATGGGCTACTGTAATGTGTTGGTTTGTTTGTTATATTGAGCTGCAATGAAAGAAATTATTGATTATTTTCATCATCATTTATAATTTTCCCCCCTAGTCAATGTGATTGATTATTTTAATCATTTGTTCATATAAAGAAAAAGAAAAAGGCCCCATTATGAATCCCATATTTCTAAGTGGTCACTTGCCCTTCACCCCAAAATATTCAGTACATTGTCAAGTATTTCTATATTTGGATCGTCATTAGCTTTAGCCACTGAGTTATTTGTTTTTATATGTTTATATTTTTTTGGCTTTGAAAACTTTATCTTGTGAAGTCTAAACAATTTCAGATCAATTTTTCATTCACAGGAGGTTCATTTTTCACTGCAGTATTAAGTCCTGCACCTCTATGAAAACAGAACTATGACTAGAAGTAGAGAGAAGTCAGAAATGTCTTCTGTTTACTATAATGAGTGATAATGTCATAAATCATTAACAGGTAAAAGTTTAAACATCCAATAAGTTGAGTAAAACTGGAATCACCTTGTACAACATCTTTTCCAATCTCCAGAGGCATTATGAGTATAGTTTCTTTTTTTTTTTTTTTTTTTTTTACAAAATCTGGTGCAAAGGGTTTATTATTGTTTTTAAAGGAAGACATTTAAAATAAAGGAATTTTGATGAAATGATACAATTTTAAGCTTAGATTTGTTTTGTTTCTTTCCTGAACTGAAATGCAGACGACTGATTAATAGTTCAAGGACCCTCTGAAAGGTGAAATTTTCTCTTTTCTTTCAGTTTTTACAGTTTCTGGCTGTGATTAATGTCGCAGTTTTGGTGTTTTTTGTTTTGTACCTGCTGACGGGCCTTCAGGTTCAAAGTGTTAAATAACTAAATAAGTGAAATTTGAGGATCAGGTTTGAAATGGATTAAAGTTTACATCTCATTTATGCAACTGTCCAAAAACCAATGAAAATCAATTTAAATAAAGTAAGAAAATCAAACTGACAACAGAGCATGGAGGAGTAGAGCTCATAAATAATTTGATTGTTAAATTTTTGATGATGGGTTTAATAGTTTAGTAATATTTTCAAAATCTAAATCTTCTAAATACTGTGTGATTTCAGCATTTCTAGTCTGAGAAGTTTCTTTTTTCTGTTTTTCACCCAAGCAAAATGAAGAGTTTATCATTTCTGTGGTTTGTTTGACACAAGAAAACATCTTGATCAAATACTATCAATATATTTTTCAGACCAAGTAGCTGGATTAATCAAGCAACATAACAGCAAATCCTGCTAATTAAAGTTTATAATTAATTATTTTATTAGACTAGGAGTTAGGGCTGGGCAATATGGCCAAAAAGTAAAATCTCAATTTTTTTATTTTTATTTTTAGTCATCTTGGACGATTACGATTTTAATCGATTGTTGTTGTTTCTTTGTGGTCTATTTGCTATGACTAGTGCTAGCCATGCAGCACTCCCATAGCTGCGAGCACTCTTCCCATTCTTTAGGATGCCTCTGCCAGAGGTGCTGAAAGAGGTTAGTTGTGCTGCTACTCTTCGTTTTCACAGTACTTTTGCAAACCTTGCACATGACTGTAGTTTGCTCTGTGTCAGTCTTGTCAAAGCTGAACCACTTCCATAATCGATCTAACATGAGGCCCTTTTCTCGCGACCAACTCTTCGTCTGCTGTTGTCCGCCATGACGGGGGTGTGAGTGTTTTGGCGGAAGGAGATGAGAGGCGGAAGCAAACGCCAGTGCACAAATCGTAAAAGGCAGAAGAAGAATCTGTATTGTTATATATTTAAGCTCACCTTGATTTTTCGATTTGGCAAATTTTCAAATCGTCACGTTTTAAAAACGCGAATTAATTCGATTTATCACCCAGCCATACAAGGAGTCAATCAGTTGAGTCTGGGTTTACAGTATTTCACACAAAAGCTGGAGGTTATATGTTTAATGTTGTAGATGAGGTGTGTCTGACAGGTGTGTCCTTCCTGCAGGATGATGGAGACTGCAGCAGGAGGCTGTACTGACCTTCTGATGGAGTGTGATGAAGAGGAGTACATTTGGCCTGCAACATCAGCAGAGAGACGTGAAGAAGAAGCAGAGGAAAAGCATGAAGGTTAGAGTGGTTCAGAACATGTCAGTAACTGTGGGACTCATAAACCAAACAAACCAGCAGATGAATAGAGCAAGTGTCTCAGCAGAGAGATCCTTACTGCAGTTTGCTAAATGTCTATTCCAGGCAGTTAGTTTCTGTGTTTCCTCGCCATCAGACTGAAAACCAAAATTGATTCATTGAGAAATCTTTTTTGGGGGGCCCTGAGAAACAGTTTTATTCTTGTTTCTGGAGGTGGAGAGTACAAAATTCGTGTAGCCTGTAATGACACTATAGTGACACAACATAATGAAGAATTCAGCAGCCAGTAAATACATGAGCTCAAGTGATTTCAGGATTTTCTCTGTGTCCACCAGTAAAATCACTATTAGAAGTAAAACTGCTGTATCAAAGTCAGATCGCAGGTTATAAAATATATTAAATATTAAGTTCTACATGTCATAAAAGCTTTATTTTATGCGTGTCTTAGGTGTGTTGAATGTGTGAACCAAGCTTGTGTTAATCGTGTGTGTGCAGGTTGGCAGGCTGCTGTCGAGGAGCAGATTTCCTCCCAACCAGTCAGGATCATCCCCATCCCAGCCCAACCGGTGGAGAGCTGCAGCCCCACCAAAGCCAGCAGCACAGTGAAGGTAACTGGCCGTGCCGCATGATGACGCTGCAGTATTTTAAAAGTGGAACTTCACTTCTGTTTAACTGCTGCTCAGTGTTTAAACACGTAATGTGTTCAGTCTGCAGGTGCTCCTCTGAGCTTCATGGTCAACGGACAACAGGTTCCTCTGCTGCCTGGAGGTCAGTCCACCTCAGGGTGTAACTCCTTTTTATCAGGCCAGTGGAGTGATTTTTTTTAACTGTTTGTGGCTCCTCTTTTTACTGACAGATGAAACTTTGTATAAATCCAGTTCTGTAAGGTTCAGACCAGTAATGACATCTGTCATATAGAACCACCTGCACATGAGTCACACATCATTATAAAAGGTGAAACTGAATTTAAAATTTCCAACTTTTTATCAATTTCCTGCTGCAAACAGCCATGTATAGAGATTTAGTGTCTCTATGTTTATAGCCCAACACTTAAGGTGAAAAACAATGGATCTGTAGTGAACCAAAGCAAGTCTTGGTGGCCTGAAATTGGACCTACTTCTCAACTAATTGATTGGTTGTGTGGGGAAAGGTCACACAACCAATCATCTTTAGTAAAACTAAATGGACCACATTGAGTTTACTTTACCTGCAAGCCGTATTAGCTGAAATTAATTCCACATAAACATTTAAAGCTAGTGTTTGCAGTATTAAGAGCATATCAAATAATTTGAACCTAGTTGTGGTATACTGAAATAAAATGATTATAAAAACTAACCTTCCTATATTCATATGATTTCTGCAAACAGAAGTATGTCAACTGATGATTGCAGCACAAGAGCTATTGAGGAATATAACACAGACAAGTTAGTTACTGTTTTTAGATGATCTGACATGTTGGTTGTTGAGCTGTGAAATGCAATCTGCCCTTGACACTCGTTTTTTTGGCCATCAGTTGTGGTGTCTCTCAGTTTGAAGCCAAAGAATAGGCTCAGTAAATGTTAAATATGTTCGACCTTGTACTCTCATTAGGTTGGGCTGGTTCAAAGTGGTGAAAACAGAGAGATGTTTGCAGACAATCTGTTCTTCCTGCTGCCAAAAACAATGTTATGATTCTGAAAGGCTGTTCATGTAGTGCTTTTGTTTTTATGAAAGTAACCACCATAATTGTCCAACCAATGGAAATTTGGTCAAAAAAGAGAATATCAACATATCAATCTACCAGTCCACCTGGACATCACAACCCTTAGACACTCAAATCCAAACCCAGATGCTGATAAGTGCTTAACAAACAAACAACAACTCAAATCAGATGAAATGAGTTGACAGCTTTGCCAGTTTCAAAATTGTTTGGACTTTAATACACATCTACAAACACATAAAGCATAGGTTACTCTTAATGTTAGAACATGTTTTCATGTGGATTTATTAATCATCCAGTTTGATACAGCTCATAACTGGCTGAAAGTGAGTTAGGAAATCTGCTAGCGACATCATTCAACAAAACAGTAAAGAACAGAGAAAGAAGACGCTTTGGTTTCTTTATGGAGTGACGGCTCCTTGGTTAAGTGAGACCCAAGAATACTATCAAAAGCAACAAAGAAGTGTTTAGAGTGATTGATATGACCAAGTTCACAGACATGGAGCAAAACAGCTTTGAAGTGTTTAAATGTTAATATTAGTCTGGTACCTATTTTGTCAAACCAGCCATTGTTAATGTTAGAAATACGGGTGTTGGTCACTGTTTAAAAAGCTGATGAAAACCATTTTATATGATCAGAAGCTGTGGAATCAGTCGGTGAATGTTGGATTCAGGTGCAGTGGTGTATGAATGTTTTCTATGTGCATCCTGCAGGTGGTGGTGCAGAGCTGAAGCTTCGCTCTTATCCTAAAGGTTCAGCTAGCGGCTTTACCACAGTCCACATCCCCGTCACTCTGACCCTCCACAGTCCATCAGGCATCCAACACATCAACACCACCGCCTCCCTGTCTGCCACCGTCAGCTCCTCCACACATTCAGCTGCTTCTGGTGCACCTGGCCCCACCCCATCATCACAGGTAGACCACAGCCAGCTGCAGAAGTGGACACAGTCAAGTCTTCTGTAAACTGAAACCGATTCTCTATGTCCAGGTGTGGTTTCAGGTGAAGCAGCCCAGAAGGTTCTTAGCAACCACAATGTGAACTTTACATCCAGTCCCTCTCAGATGAGACTGAAGACTCCGGCCTCACCGAAAACTACACCCCAACACAAGCTGCTTCGCAAAGGTTTGTTTCATCATCTGAAGCTGAAAGCATCTACTGCTTCATAAGAGAGAAAAGCTTTATGTTGGCTCTAGTCTGACCTGCAGAGACGCGAGCGCTCCAGGAAGTGAAGAATAAATACGGCAGTAATGGTTACTGCCTTTTTCTGGTGATGTCAATCACAGCCAGAGTCTGTGAAGTCATAGTTCTGAGTCACAGTCAGTGTATAGGGAACTGTTGGAGCTGATCCTCATTCTACCCACAAGTAGACTATGTGTTAGCTAGCTTCTGCACATTCGTTGAATGAAGCGATAGGAGAAGGTATTTAGGTCTCGGTCAGTATATTTATTGCAAGCAGATTGAATATAGCGTACAGAGCTCTGAATCCAACTTCCTATCCCTGACAGCAACAGAGTTCGTTGTCAGGTCATGAAGTCTGACACGCTATTCTTCCCCTGACCCAGCCTTATACCTAGTTTTCACAGGTGCATAAGCATTCAGGGTGTGTTTTTCTTCTGATTGGTTGTCTTCTGCGCGCATCTGACCCCCTCCTTTGCGTATGAGCAGCCATCTTGTTGTCCTGCTCCTGAACTGGATGCTGTGCTCCGAGCCCCACAGGCGTGAAGATGGTTCCTCTTTGTGTGGGAGGATGAAACCTCAGCAGTTGTTCTTATCTGTGGAACAGAGTCTTCCTAGCACAACCATGAAACAGAGTCTTCATCATAACTTTTCACCTAGTACTTTTTCACTCCTGTATACCTCCCTTATCCAGTATTTTTCCATCATCATAAACAGTGTTAAATATTTATAAAAATCACTAAAATGACACCAATTTATCAGCCAGAATCTTTAAAAGCAGGAATAATAATTTGATTTTTGGCATTCTTTGAACTATCTGTGAACCTGCAGTTCCTTCAGGTCAACTAAACCAATTGAAGCTTGAAGTCATATTTGATCCAAATCACTTATTTTCTTGTTTTTATTTTAGAAAATTCTCCAAAAATGCACCATTGAAAACAGATTCTGTAAAATCCACTCTCTTCAGCACAATCTTGATGCTATTTGTGGCTCAGTTGCAGCAAACTGTCACATGATCAAAATTCAGAAACTATTTGGCTGCACTGCAGGCTGCATTCAGACAGAACAGACAAAATTTGGATGAAGACAAGTTAAGATTCAGGAGAAAATTCTGGGGAAGATTTGGTTGCAGACTCAGGTGAAGACTCAGGTGTGTTGTTGTCGTTTCTCCCATCAGGTGAGCTTCGTCCTGTCCCTCCTCCAGACTGTCCGGTCTGCAGGTCTCAGTACAAACTGATCACAGAGCTGCGAGGATTCATGTGTGTAAGTCCTGCAGACACGCCCACCACACCTGTACCTGTGACATCACACAGCCTGACCCTTCCCACTAACCATCCTCTTCCTTCATCACATTCCCTCTTCGTCCTCCTTTTCCTCCAGCTGTGCAGCCCAGCCATCGCTCAGAGTCTGCAGAACCTGAAGCAGAAAAAGAAGCAGCCCAAACTTACCAGGAGGAGCCGAGAGAACAAGACGTCTAATAAAGTCTCCAGGAATCGACCAGGACTCTCTGCTGTTAGTTTACACAACTAATAAACACATCTGACAGTTTGGTAACTTTATTTGAAAATCAAAGTAGCAGCCCCTGTTTGCAGTGCTTCACGGATTTACAGATATGACTCTAAAACTAATTTCATGACATTTGAGTGGCATCATTCCTTTGTCTCTCCTCTTCAGACGAGTCGCAGATCATCTGATGACTTACAGTTGGACCAGTTCTCCAGCCCTACGCCCCCCTTCACCGCCGTCAAGCCCCTGAAGGAAGAGGACCAGTCTGGACCTCTGCCCGAGCCCCCTCACGGCAAACTGGTGATACTGGTGGAGGATTTTTATTACGGTTCCGCCCCCGGACGAAGCTCTGATATTCCCGAGCCGCTGAGCAAGAAGTTCAATGGACCATACCGCTGCATCCACTGTGCTGAGATGCTGCACAACAACATCATGTGAGACTCGCATATTTAATTTCACACACCTGTAATACAACACGGTGCTTTTCTCTGTTAAAGTTAGAACCGAGTGTTGCTTTCCTACATAATAAATGCTGCTGATCTACATTATGTCATCATAAATACTGTCAGATCTGATGGTGAGGGAGTGTAACTGTCTGAACTCCAAATAGATGCTGAGCGCTTTTTGCAGCTTTCACATTTTCATTGCAGTGTAAAATCCTTCACTTCTATGGAAACAGACCAACCATGACTAGAAGGAGAGAGAATTCAAAACTGTCTTCTGTGCAGTATGACAGTTATAATGGCATGAATCATAAAAATAAAGAAAAAATGTTGAATTTCTTTAAATTTTTAATTTACAAAAAATTTTAAGTCTCATATTCAAATGACTGTTGCTCCTAAGACAGTCATGGCCTCTCAGCCAATTACTGCAGAAGTTTTAATTTTTACACTATACATAAGTCCTTTGCACTAAATAGATTTTGTTGAAATATATTGATTTTAAGGTAGATTTGTTTAAGTTTAAATGGAAGGTTTCAGATGATGGGTTCAAATACTGTCAGAAAATTTTCCGTCTTACAATTCTCTGACTGATAATTTGTATAATTTTGGTCATCATTATTTTCAACATGCTTTTCAAACTGCCCGGTGGATTTTGGGGTTAAAACATGCCCCCAAATTACACTATTTAAAAACTAAAAGAATCATTGGATTTTCAACTTCCTGAAGGTGCATGAACTAATCCTGTGTGAATTTCAGCTTTGTCAGGAAAATTAACCAAATCTAAGCCCAACATCATGACTTTTAATCAGGTTATATTTTATTTGCATGATTATATTTTAACAAATTAGCCAAAAATATACTGATTGCATCACATCCTGTAAAAAAAAATCCTAAAATTCTGCACTCCTTGGTGCAGCCATGAAGTCAGTAGTTACTCCGTTGTGATCGACTTTCACATGAAAAAATTCTAAGAGTTTTTGGATCAACTGCAGGTTGTGCTTACCGAATAGAGAGAAGACATATGTGGTAGCAAATTAAAAATATAAAATATCTTGGTGCGTAGGGTTACCATTATTGCTGTTATTGGGAACAACTCTAGACTCTTGTTTGTGTTGATTCTGGGCTCTTTTTAATTTTTGTGAAACAAATGATGAAATTATTCAAATAAATGTTTTTCTATTTTACAATCAAGGCATTATTGAGTTCATTTACTCCTAGTCATGGTTGTTCTTAGGGCTGCAACTAACGATTATTTTGATAATTGATTAATCGGTCGTTTTTGTTTTTTTTCTCGATTAATCAGTTTATGCACTTCCATTTTAGTTTTGCCTTTATTTTCCAATGTAAAATATTAATAAAGGGCCTTTGTCATTTCACGTACGTTTTAAGAGCTTTTAACTATGTTACAATGTCCTAAATTCTTCAAAAACCTATAGTTGGATTTTAGTATGTCTCAATTAGCAGCAATCAAAACACTGACTCATCAACACATACATACTCATACAACCATCCAACGTCACAAGATCTTAAAGGAAGTTTCACCAAGGCAACATTTATACTTTAAAAACATCTTTCCTGTAAAGAAGCATTTTCTGGGCACCCATGTATTTTAAGCTATACCACAATAATATCACAAGTAAGGACTCCAAAAGTAGTGAACTAAATTTAAGGTAGTAATTTGAGAACAGAAAGAAAATAAAAACAATTTTGCTGTTAACTGCATTTTGTTTTTTCCAAAAAACACAGATTTCACCTGAGAGCGAAGGCAGGGGACACCCTGGACAGGTCGCCAGTCTGTCGCAGGGCTACATATACAGACTGACAATCACACTCGCATTCACACCTACGGGCAATTTAGAGAGTAACCAATTAATCTCAGCATATTTTTGGACTGTGGGAGAAAGCTGGAGTACTCGGAGAAAACCCACGCATGCACAGGGAGAACATGCAAACTCCATGCAGAAAGATCCCAGGCTGGGACGTGAACCGGGGATCTTCTTGCTGCAAGGCGAAAGTGCTAACCACTACGGCACTGTGCAGCCCTGTTACGGATTTTCTCCCTTGGAAACTGGCTTCTCACCGAAGTATGTGAGGACCTCATGTTGGACTTTCCCAGTGAGTACACAGCCGCTGAGCGTGAATCTATGACGCTGAGTGAACATCACGTGACCTAAAGCAACGCAACCTATTGGTCGTTTGCTTCTTCTCCTGCAGTTCTGGTTGCGTAAAACCTACACTGGCTCATGACTGCCACACCTGGTCACCGCGATTACAGGCTGGCTTAAAATATGCACGAAACATGCCGCTTACGGTAAAAATAGACTTATTACCCAACTAATCGATGACCAAAATAGTTGACAACTATTTTAATAATCGATTAAATCGATTAATTGTTTCAGCTCTAGTTGTTCTGCTTCCATGGAGGTGCTCGACTTTACATTACAGTGAAAAATGAGCCAACAGTGAGTATAAAACACCCAGAAACTGATGTTTAGAAGGTTAAGCACTGCTGCCCTTAATAATTTCATTAGAAACACCCTCACATCTGTTTTTGAAGGAGTTTACGACATTTACAGTTTCACACAAACCAAAGCAGAGCCTCCATATCTGGACCTGATGGACACGTGAGTTTTAGGTTCCTGACGTCTGCTGTCCGTCTGTGTTGCAGGTTGATGAGCCACATGCTGCAGCACGTGTCCAATATGGACTCTCAGACGTCGTGTCCTCACTGTTTCCGTCACTTCACGTCTCTTATCAGACTTCAGAAGCACTTGGAGGCTGTTCACAGTCACTATGAGTCAACAGGTCTGTACCACAGTAAAGGGTCTTTACTAGGGCTGGGACTTTAACGCGTTAATTTCAAGTAATTGTTAACAGAAGAAATAACGTGTTAAAACAATAACACATTTAATCGCACCTTTCTCAGTTCTCTAACTTCTGGCACACTGGTAACACTGATACACACTGAAGCCCGGTAGGTGACGGTAATAAACCTAAAAATTTGCCAGCTGCAAGAAAGATACACAGGATACACATAGTGAATCAGCGCTTAAAGTTTAGTTAACAGTGATGGAGGACAAGACCACATTGAGGTTGTTGAGCAGAAAGTTTTCTTTCAAAATTTTTCCTGATGTCAGCTTAGATAAAAGCGTGGCTGTGTGCAAATTGTACGACAAAGAGTTTTCTGATCACTGCAGCACTTCAAGCCGGCGTTATCACCTCAGTGCAAAACATGTTGCTGTTAGCACCAGAGCTAACGTTAGCTATGACAGTCATGCTACTGGCAAACGGTGTAGCCATCCCACAGTAGACCACTTTAGAAGACAGTGAAAGTCTTGAGTTTACAAAAAGTCATAAAATGTTGAATATAATCACTATAATTGCACTTTGAGTTTGCAGTAATCTGTGACTGTAGTAGACAGATGACAAATGCACAGATAGATATAAACGAAAGAAAAACATTTTTGTTAAGTTCACTTGTATGTCTCTTCATCAATTCAGTTAGACCCTCCAGAAAAATGTGGGCAAAAATCCTTGATTCCGCGGGCTAAAATCCTTGATTCCGCGGGCTACAATCCTTGATTATGCGAATAAATATGCGGGGGTTTTATGCCATTTTATGCAGGGAAATTGCGGAAAGTTGCAAAATATGCGAATAGTTGTGAAATATGGAAAAAGATGTGAAATATGTAAGAACTGGGAAAAAAAGGTGATTCTTCTCCTACATCCTGTTACTAGACTACCACTGAATGAAAAAGAGCAATATAAAGATAAACAGACATACTACATGCAAGACACATCACAGTAAGTGCTGCCAATGTTTCATTTATTATCAGCTTAAGCATGACTTAAACATTCCTCAATCACAAATTTCTCAGAAATAAAACATTCTTTCTGCTTAGTTATACTTTGAGGTAGAGCAAACTAACCTGCAACACGGTTGATTTTCTTCGGTGCTCCAGAACGATGTTTAGATGTTGGGTACTGTTTAGACCGGTCTCTGGCTGAAATATTCGTAGGTAAATGTGATCTTTGAGCATTCGCCGTTCTTGTTTTTCGTCTCTGAGCGCCGCGCCAGTGTTACCAACTCCTCAGTAAGGAAAGTCGCTGTTGGCTGTCCTAGAAGTCGCTAAATGACGTCATAGCCTAATTTCCATATTTCCCAGTTTGCATGTAAGTCTAATCAAGGTTGTAGGAGAGAAGAATAACTTTGTGGAAGATACCAAAAAGTGAGTATAAAACACCCAAAATATGTTTTTGTACTAGAGGCTAAATGCTGTGGTTTATTTTAGTATGACAGTGAAGAAAAAATTTTCATTTATATCTTTCTCTGTAAGTCTGGATGGGAGCTGTAGTGACTTTGCGCATGAGCGATTCATCTGTCGTCTCGCCGTGGAGTGATGTGTAATCTAATCAGACACTGGGACTGCTGTGGGGTTACTGGACTGACAGCCTGTGCTTTGGGACGGGGGCGAGCTCAAAGCAGCACCTGCTGCTCATTGAAAACAGTAACTGCAGAATGATCCGAGTTTTCCTGTCAGAGTCTCCAAACCGGCAGAAAAAGTCGCTAGATTTGTCGCTAGTCGCTTTTGACCAAAAAAAAAGTCGCTAGATTTAGCAAGAAAGTCGCTAAGCTGACAACACTGCGCCGCGCTCCGCATCAGCTCGTGCTTCTAGTGTGTGTGTGTGAATGCGCGAACTGATGACGTCAGGCCGGGCGTCACATAAAAACTCACTCACAACTCCATTTACATTGGTTATAGTTTTCTCATTTTATGCAGAAATTGTGAAATCAAGCAGGACCCACATATTTCTGTTTTTTTTTTTCGTGGAAATGTGAGATAATTGCAGGAATTATGCGCTGTTTTGCAGTGATTATGCGGCCTTTTGGGAAATAATTGACCCCCACATAATCACTGGCATTTTGGTGATTAATGCGGGAATTCATGCAATCGCATAATCACGTTTTTCTGGAGGGTCTATTCAGTCATCAGCCAAGTAGTATTTGAGTTGAAAAACTTTTTTTATTGTGTCAAATATTACTATTTGACAAAAGTGTGATTAATCATGCTTAATTGATTACAAAGCCTGTGATAAATTACTTTTTTTTTTTTTAAATCGTGTCCCACCACTAGTCTTTACACTTTATTTCAACATGCTGTGGGTTATAAATGTGTCGGGTTAGTGTTACATGAGTACACTGAACCTGGAGCTTGTGCTAACATCAGACTCTGACGGATCAGGTTCTCCAGGTTGTGACTCTGGAGGTTCTGACAGATGCAAGATTAAATGGCCAACAGTGACATGTCTCAACATGGAAAATTATAGACTAATTAAATGCAAATGCAAATTAAATTAAACACGAATATAAAGAGATTTAGACATATTTACCCAAACACACAAACTAAATTGTCTTTGAGCTCAGTCAATCCATTGTCATCGGCATCTTTTTTTCTAAATGAACCACATAAAGCCGCACCTCTTCAGTCTGCGTTCGTTCCTCAGTCAGCCAGCTGATTTATATAACCAAGATGTTCAGTAAAACATTGTGTTTGTGCATCAAAGTACATTTTTTTACTCATAAATTTACTCATAAACTTTTCAACATACATGAACATCCTTTACATTAAAACCAGTGAAGTTCAGTTGCCCAGATGTGTTCCCTCTCTGTCTGTTTATACACCGGAGTGTATTGTAAAGTGACTGCTGCATCTGAGTCACTACTGGTTTCATAGTGGTATCGATTTTACAGACTTTGGTTACAGAAGACTTTTTATTTGTGGAAAATTTCTAAGTGAAACAGTAAAATATGTTAGTGATAAAAACCTGAGTAATAATGAAGCAAAAAATGTGCATGTTTAGAATGTAATTTCTCTAAAATGGTTTGAGCATAGATCTTTGTCCTCGGTGTACAAACTAGAGCAGACTGAGGGTACGGTTTAGTGTTTAATTACTGTGTGATGCTGTTTGACCTCTCGCCGTTCAAACAGGCAGCTGCTGAACTCATGACCAGCCTGTTGTCACTGAGCATCACTGTGTTTGTTTCTTTTCATGTCAGTTGCAGGGTAGAAACTTTTTCAGGAATATTACTGAAATATGTTAAATTTATGTTGGACTCAGTCTATAGCAGTTTGAGCCTCCAGCAGCTGTACAATGTGATTGTTTTCAATAAATCATTTCAAATCTTTGATTCTGAGTCCGACTCAAAGCAAATACTGGACCTAGACTCTGCGTATTCATCCACCTACACTGTTTGACTTTTGGTAATCTCACTGTACAGACCTTGAGGCAGCAGCTTTGCGCTGTATTCAAGGTTAAAGTGAGTCTACAGGTCATGACATGAACACACTCTACTCTTGGTGTGTTTCTTTGTTGTAGTGACAAATTGTTTTCTTTTGCAGTGACGTGTAGGATCTGTGAACTGTCCTTCAGGAGTGAACCGGCCTTCCTGTGGCACATGAAGACGACCCACAAACCAGGAGAGATGCCTTACATCTGCCAGGTCAGACTCAGGGCATCAAAAACACACAGTAGCCGTCATCAGCAGTCAGTTTAACATGGGTTAACCTGGGTTTCTGTGCCCTGCTTTCTGTGTGCAGGTTTGTGACTTCAGGTCGTCCTTCTACTCAGATGTCTGGTCGCACTTTCAGCAGGCTCATGCTGACACCAAACTCCTGATGTGTCAGTACTGCTTGAGAGTACTGCGCAGTAGCCCCTGCTATCAGCAACACTTTGCCCGCCACCAGGTACACACTGGTTACTCACTGTACTCACGGGTTACTCACTGTAATCACGGGTTACTCACTGTAATCACCGGTTACTCACTGTACTCACTGGTTACTCACTGTACTCACTGGTTATTCACTGTAATCACCGGTTACTCACTGTACTCACGGGTTACTCACTGTACTCACGGGTTACTCACTGTAATCACGGGTTACTCACTGTAATCACCGGTTACTCACTGTAATCACCGGTTATTCACTGTACTCACTGGTTACTCACTGTAATCACCGGTTACTCACTGTACTCACGGGTTACTCACTGTACTCACTGGTTATTCACTGTAATCACCGGTTACTCACTGTACTCACGGGTTACTCACTGTACTCACTGGTTATTCACTGTAATCACCGGTTACTCACTGTACTCACGGGTTACTCACTGTAATCACCGGTTACTCACTGTACTCACTGGTTACTCACTGTACTCACTGGTTATTCACTGTAATCACCGGTTACTCACTGTACTCACGGGTTACTCACTGTAATCACCGGTTACTCACTGTACTCACGGGTTACTCACTGTACTCACCGGTTATTCACTGTACTCACTGGTTACTCACTGTACTCACCGGTTATTCACTGTAATCACCGGTTACTCACTGTACTCACGGGTTACTCACTGTAATCACCGGTTACTCACTGTACTCACGGGTTACTCACTGTACTCACTGGTTATTCACTGTACTCACTGGTTATTCACTGTACTCACTGGTTACTCACTGTAATCACCGGTTACTCACTGTAATCACGGGTTACTCACTGTAATCACCGGTTACTCACTGTACTCACGGGTTACTCACTGTACTCACTGGTTATTCACTGTAATCACCGGTTACTCACTGTACTCACTGGTTGCTCACTGTACTCACGGGTTACTCACTGTACTCACGGGTTACTCACTGTACTCACGGGTTACTCACTGTAATCACCGGTTACTCACTGTACTCACTGGTTGCTCACTGTACTCACCAGGTACCCATTGACCATACCAGGTACATTCTGTAAATACCATTCATGCACTGTACACACTGTATGCACAAAATACTCATTCTACATTGCAGGTGCATGCTGTAAACACGTGGTACACACTGTACACAGCAGATACACACTGTATGCACTAGGTACAGTCTGTACACAAAAGGTGCACACTAGGTACTCACTGCACAGACTGTACACACCTTAATACACCAAGTATCCACTGTACACACATTACTAAAGAGGTACATACTCTACACAGCAGGTGCACACCTTACTGTACATGGTACCATTGTGCACATCTCACTGCTTAAGGTATGCACTCTACAGGCCTTTCTACATCGGATACACACTGTACACACCAGGTACATCGGGTACATGTTGTACACACCAACTAAGGGCTGTACCGCAGTATTAATGTGTGTGTTTGTGTTTGCAGAAGAAACACGTGCTCGGCTGTGATAAATGCCGTCTTCGTTTCCTTTACGTTAAAGAACGCATGGAACACGGAGCGCTGCATCACAGGACTCACATCAGACCTCCTCAGCTCAGCGGGCTCAAACCTGGAACCAAGGTACACCTCACCTGTCCACCTCTCACCTGTACACATCACACCTCAACACCGTAGACTTATTTCACAGCAGTAGATGTCAATCCATAACCATCTGTACAGTTTGCAGTTGGAGTGTCTGTCTGAATGAGCTGTGAACGTTTTCAGTTGTAGTAGATCAGACTGGGGCTCCACCTGAACTGAACAGGCTTTCTTTGTCTGCAGGTGACTGTCAGGACGTATTCTGTGGTTGTGGGGGCTGCAAATGAAGAACCGGTAAAAATGAAGAAAGTTGCTCCGTGCAAGGTGAGAGAGAAAACACTGACAGTCGGCCACATTAACTGTCAGTTAACTATCGGCATTCTTGCATTCTGCGCACAAGGGAACCACGGTCTTAATCTCTCGTCCACACTGTTTTCTTCTTTGCTGCTGTTTTTCAGGTGGTAGATATTTCCTCACCTCCACCTGCTCAGACGATTCCTAGGACGAGGAAAGTGGAGAGTCTGGGACCGCTGCTGTCCAGCCTGAGTCCAGAAATGTACAGATCCTTGAGATCATTTAACAATCTTCACAATGCTTAAAATCAAACAATCTATTTGATAAATAGTAGACTCTGCTTTCTTTCATTGAAAAAATATTTATCTATCTTTTCAAAGAAAACATGCATTTCAAACCCAGCAGCCGGTTTAGGGCTTCAGGTTAACCTGTAGGGTTTTCACTAAAGCTATAAATCCGGCACAATGCTTTTAACTTGTTCTTTAAAGAAATTCATCTGCACTAAGATTTGTTTGTTTTCCAGTCAACCTGCTCAAATCTAAATGATAAAACTCTTTAAACTCATCATTTCCTTATTTCTACACATTTTGTAAACCCATAACCCATATTTGAGGTTGATATCTAAAATTCTATTATGCAAACAAAAGTACTTACTTCTATTCTATTCTTATTCTATTGATTACATGACAACAGTTCTATTCTTCTAATAGTACTACTACTTAATACTGAGAGCTGCATTTGATGACAGACTTCACTTTTAATTTCCGAGCAATTTGTTTAGATGAAAACAAACTGCAGATATCGGCCTCCACACAGCAGGGGGCGTCGCTGCACAGACTAAAGCTTGACCAGTCACATGTCTCTCTTTATTTCTGTGTTTCAGTGTCTCTCGCCCGTTTCAGCACTGCATAGAGTGTCTGAATTTGGTCCCAGATCTCAGGAATCACTTCCCATCACTGGTGCGCTGCTCGCTGTGCAGGTTCATCACCTGCTGCTCCACTTCCTACGCAAACCACATGATCAAGTATGTCTGCACCAGCTATATAATTGTATTAGATTCAATTATATTAATGTGCAGATTCTCAGAGTGCAGTCTGACGTCTTTTAATTTCTTATTTTATTTGTAGCTGTTTTGTTTTTGCAGAGCTTTTATTGTGTGCGTTAGAATGGAAGACATCCTTTGTGCGTCGTTTCTTGGCTTTATTTATATTTTTATGTGTATTTTACATAGCTTTATCTTTTAACAATCTGAACTCTAAGCAGCTTTTTCTTTTACTCAATGTAGAGTCAATATTCTCTGCAATATAAAGTCCTGCAACTCTATGGAAACAGAACAACCATGGCTAGAAGTGGAGAGGACTCCAAAACATCTTTTGTTTACTTTCATAAAGTTATCATGCCATACATCATAGAAAAGGAATATTCTGCCTTTATGTTTAGAAAAATAGAAGAAACTTGGCATCAACATGTACAACATTTAGCCAAGTTTCTCCAGATGTTAACAGTACTGGGAAAAAATTATGGCTCAACAGCATACTTTAGATAATACACTATTTACATTTTTTATTTGTTTACATATTTGTCATCTGTCTGATCAATGTAAACACAACCTGCAGTTCAGATGAAAAACGTAAGACTTTTTTCTTGTGACTGTACATCGCAGAAATGTGAGTTTTCACAGCGAGACATGCATACATTTTTTCACCTTTTTTAACTGAATTTGCTGCAGATTCTTCATTTTTGTGGAGTTTTTAAATGACACATATAGAACAATTTTAGGCTTAGATTTGTGTTTTTGTTTTTTTAGTGTAATAGTATCTCAAAAATAACTATCTTTCTGTTTTTTTTTTTTACTGATTTTGGCCAATTAATTGTGCCTTTTTGTCAGTTTTTACCCAAAAAATACATTTAAAGTTAACATGCCTGTTAGATCCATGTGTGGTTTTGGGGATTTGTTTACTTTGTTTTGCTTTTGCTTCAAGGTTCTCTGTAAACAAGTTGATATTCTTACTATTGTGATGTTTGTTTTTGCAGTAATCATGCGACCTGCAGGAGGAACCCTCAGTACCTAACCATCTTCCAGTCAGGCCCGAGGTGATGGAGAACATGATGTAATCGTTTTAATCAATCCAATTTGCGCGCATTTGCATACGCTGAAAAGCTAACCTGTTGTGTGTGTGTGTGTGTGTGTTTGTGTGTTTCAGGTTGTCAGAGACGTTGAGGTGTGAGTCCTGTACTTTTTCCACTTACAGTGGAGATGTGATGGCCAATCACCTGACGGAGAAACCAGAACACACCTGCATCATGTCAACAACCACAGGTAACACACAGAGGAGGACTGCTGGTAAATTTTTCTGCTGCCGTGTTTGCTTCTAAACATCAAGATGACCAGAATGAACCTGCTGTGACGTGTGACTCAACAATTGTTAAGTAGATTTTGGTCTCAACGACATTTCTGCTTCCTTGTGTGTCGCTGTGGTTTCCTTTCAACCCTCTGAATCCCCAAAACTCACTGCAGGTTTAAGAGACATGCAGTTTAGTAAGAAATAGAATAAAATGACACCATTTATAATAAAAAGAAGCTGTAAAAACAGAAAGAAGCATCAGGTTTTTTTAACTTTCTGGTGGTATTTGAACTACTTACCGGTGGGACTCCATACAGAGCCAAGAAAACTTGGTTAACAAAGTGACTTCATTTCTGTTAACTCTTATTGGGTTTTAGGCTTTGTCCAGCCAGTGAGCAATGAAAGTCTGGCTCTGCTGAACTTGCTTCGTAGTACATCCCTCTGATCTTCAAGTGTACCTTCTATTTAGTGAAACTCAAAAGTTGCTGTGAAGGTTGATTTAACTGTGGAACTGAGCAGAACGACTCTCACGAGGAACAAACTGTGTTTTATTTCAGAGCGGAGCGTGAACGAAGTCGAGAAAGACAACCCCTACAGGTAAACTCAAAGGAAACACACCGATCAATAACAGACAGATCAGTAGCACAAAATCAGAAACTGATCAGTGAAATCAATAAAAACACGTAAACTATGAAGACAAGCTTTTTTTTCTCTTGTATCATTGTTTCATCCAGGTCTAAGTTATGTTTTTTGATCAACTATTGGTCTTAATAGAAATCTTTTTGTTTCCGGCTCAAAGTTGAGGGATGTACTACGAAGCAAGCCCAATGGGCTTTGTTACGACGAAAGACAGGGTTTTCATCGTCACAAAGGCAGTTCTCTTTTAACCGGCTAGATCGCCATAGGGCTGGCCCGAATAGTGGTTTGTGGCCTCTGGATATTCGGGCCCTATTAAAGATGAATATACAAATATTCGTTCCGCCCCGTCTGGTCTCCCGGTTCCAAATTTTGCCTTCGTTTGTCTTCAGTTAAACTGAAGAATTGCCAAACAGCGGAGGTCTTCAGTGTCTTGTCTTGTGTTTATGCTACGAAGTGAAGCGTGACGTCAGAGTCGACAGCCACCTGGCCATTCAGGTGGTGGTAACAAACATGGATGGATGAGCCGAGATGAGCCGAACATGGCGAGATGAGCCGAAGTGGGCCGAAGGCGAAGGGAGGAGACGACCTCTGAATATTTTCGTCTGGGGGGAGAAAGGGGTCATCACATAGACATATGTGTATATGTTTATGTGGTCACACAACGGGATGAGCCGATGTGGGTGAAGGCGGAGGGAAGACGGTAACGCCCCATGTTTGTTTCTCCCGGTAACGTCCGACGGGGGGGGACACCGAACGAATATTCGGCTATTCGGGATAATCGGGTCCAGCCCTAGATCGCCATGGTAACTGATTCTGTACAGCTAACCTCATCTGGAGGAAGTTCTGTTCAGAGTTAAGGATTTAAATTGGCTGCAAGAAGCATTTCCCTTTTTGCCAATTCCTGACAAAAATTAATATATACCTTGATTTGAAAGAAAAAAATACAATAATAATAATTTCAAAAAACTAAAAAAAGTAGATAAAATGATAAATATCAATTGCTAAAGGAAAAAAATTAAAACAAATTACAGAAAAAATAAAGAAAATTATTGAAAATATAGCAAAAATGCAAAATGGATAATATCTATTTTTAAAACAGAATAATACAAGTAATATATGACAGAAAATAATATTAGCAATGAATGAAAAATACATCTAAAAATATCACGTAAAAATACAATTATAAAATACAACAATAAATATGACAATATTTCAGACAAAATCTAATGACACGGTCTACAGTAAACAAAAAATAATGAAGCATTAAAAATAAATTGGTCTTTACATAACAACATACACACAAAAACGGCAATAGCAATAAATACATAAAAAAGCAAAGTATGAAGATAATAGAACAACATTATACCCAATAATATAGAAAAGATAAAAAAACAAAACAGATAAAGCCATCCGTTTCACCCAATGAACGACACTTGAAACATGACAACATGATAATAAAAAGCTGTGATTATTAGTAGGAGGTTGTTGACATACGGACTGGATAAAAATCAGTGAGCAGCAGGTTGTAATTATCAGCATCTGTAATACAGATGATCAATAACTTAACGGATAACACCATGGTGACATGACGGTGTCGTCTGATCAAACTTCTTTTTCTTGTTCTTATTTATATACCGTTCTCTGTCTGCTGCTTACCACCCTCCCTGTTTAATGGATTATTTTATCAGGATCAAATCTGATCAGAAATCAACTGAGACAGAAACTGCTTGAATCCTCTGTTTAATGTTTTTCTTCCTCTATCTTTGTTTTCCCATCGCTGTCTCAGAGTGACATCATCCAGCGGGCAGGGCGGCACTTTCATCCCCATCCACCTCCTCCCCTCTGGGCCGAACTCCACCCAGCTGTCCGTCAAGCTCCTCCCCTCCCCCTCCCCCCTCTGCTCTCCACCCGCCATGACCATCAAGTTCCTGGGGTCCCGCTCACAGCCTGTGAAGGTGAGACACCACGGACACGTTTTAACGCTGATATTGGTGGTGGTGATGATGACGATGCTGATAATAAAGGTGTTGTTCTTCCTCCTCAGCCTTCGGTCCCTTCTCTGTCCATGCCCCAGCTCTGCACCGTCCTCACCGCTTTGTGTCACGGCGTCTCTCGGGCGTCTCTCCGTTACCAGGTGAGTCCCACTACGATCCAGTCATGGATCGGGCAGCAGCTTCGGTTGCTGGACCTCAAGGAGTGGTCCTGGAAGACAGACAGCATGGCGGAGTGGGTGCTGTATCGCAGGGAGCAGCAGCTGATCTTGGGCGAGGACGTCCTGCTGCTGACGGCCAAGAGGACTCTGGGAGAGGACAGCCTGCTGCTGGACCGCTACACCTGGATCGTGGACTTCATGCTGAGACACGACCTCGGACTGCAGACCTGCAACAACAACAGGCTCAAGAGCATCAGCGACAACAGCCGCGCATTCGTACAGGCGCTCTGCTCAAAGGTTAACATTCACTAGCTGCCAGTTGTCAGTTATTAGTTATCACTGACCAGTCATTGGTTCTCAGTAATTAATTACCATTTACCAATCATCAGTTATCAGTTTTTAGTTCCCACTTAGCAGTCATGAGTTATTTATTTATCATCACTTACCAGTCAACAGTTATGATTCACAAGCCATCAGTTACTAGTTATCAGTTATCACTTACCAGTCATTGGTTATAATTTGTCAGCAATCAGTTATTAGTTATCACTTACCAGCCATTACTTTGGTTACCTGTTATTAGTTATCGCTTACAAGCCATTGGTTATCACTTACCAGTCATTGGTTATCAGTTATTAGTTACCACTTAAAAGTCATCAGTTATCACTGACCAGCCATTGGTTATCAGTTACCAGAGATTAGTTATTATTTACCCGTTACCACTTACTAGCTATCAGGTATCACTTCTTAGTTACCACTTACTAGCCATTGGTTATTAGTTATCCTTTACTAGCTGTTTTCAGTTACTAATTGACACTTCCCAGTTATTAGCCAGACGTTGGCTCTCGGGTATTAGTTCACACTTACAGCCATCATTTATCAGATATTAGTTATCACTGATCAGCCATTTTCAGTTGTCAGTTACCAATATTTAGTTATTAGTTCACAGTCATCACTTACCAGCCATTGTTTAATATTTACTAGTTTTCAGTTGTTGGTTACCAGTTAGCGCTCATAAACCATCAGTTTCCACTAATTAGGAGTCAGTGATCAGCCATTAATTATCTGTCACTACTTCACTGTCAAAGTTATCAGTTATCAGCAACTAAAACTGTTTTGAGTCATCACAGATTAGTTACCAGTAGTCCATCATTAGTTATCAGTTACCAGTTGTCAGTTATCAATTACAAAATATTGTTTTCAATTACCGTGTATTTTTTACGGTTTACCACTTTTTTGGCATTATTCATTGGATATCAGTTATTAATGAGAAGTTACTTGTTATCCTATTTACCAGTTAGCAGTTAACAGGTTTTAGCCATCAGTTACCAATTTTTGTACCTTGTACAAGGTTGTAAATTACCATTAATCGGTTACCTGTTGTTACTTCTCAGAAGTCCCTCATTATCAACTACTGGTTATTGGTTTTCACTTACTAGCTATCAGTTACTGTTTATCACCTGTCAGTTAAAAACCTCCAGTTTGAAGTTACTGGTTATCTTGCACAAACTAAATTCTTCGTCTGTTTTGTCCCTCTTCAGATCCAAAATCGAGATCTGCCTCCTCGCTGCTTTGGCTGCATGGACGAGCTTCCCGTCTTCATCAACCTGGACCAATTCTCCAAACAGAATCTGTCTGCCTTCCAACTGTTCAGGTCACCCGAGGAAAAACCTGCATTTGACATTGTCTTGTCGGCTCTGTCGGACGGCAGCTTCCTGCCCCCTCTGCTGTTCTTCCAGGGAACTGTGTCACCTCTACCTGAAGGGTTTCCTGACAACGTACTGCTGGAGGCTCGGCAGGAAGGCTTCACCGAACAGGACCGTCTGCAGATCTGGGTCGACAAGGTCTGAGCTGCTAATGTGGCAGGAGGGATTTACTGTCCAACAGTTCTGTCATCTCACTGCTGCTGGTCATGTGGCATCCTGTTTTACCTGTCCCACCTTTATCTCCAGGTGTGGCGTCCACATATGACCTCCCAGCTCGACCACGAGTCTCTGCTGATGGTGGACATCCATCGAGGTCACGTGACCAATGAGTTCAGAGACGCTCTGACCTCCGCCTCTACCGACGTCATCTTCATCCCGTTAGGGTGCTGCGCTCGTCTGCAGCCGCTAGACGTCTGTGTGGTGCCGGTGGTCAGAGACTTTCTGCAGGTACTCTTACCTGTCCCTGTTTACCAATCCATCCTCTCTCACCTGCATTATCTGTTTTACATTTCCCTCTGCTTTTGTGTCTCTTACGTTTCTCAGGTCTTACCTCTCTCAAATGTCCAACCTCTCTCACCTGTGTTACCTGTCTCACCTGTCTAACTTTCCTCAGGTCCTACCTCTCCTGTCCAACCTCTGCCCCCTGCCCCACTTGTCTGATCTGTCTCACCTGTCTTTCACATCTTACAGTACTCAGCTATCTTACCTGTGTTATGTTGCCCACTTGTCTGACTATTCCAGCCTCTCACCTGTGTTACCTGCCCCACCTCTCTGACCTGTCTTGCTTTTCTCACTTGTTTAACCTGTCCCACCTCTCTGACCTGTCTTGCTTTTCTTACCTGTTTCGTCTGTCTTACCCCTCTCCCCTGTCCCACCTGTCCCACAAACTGATGCTGTAATGACATGTGGGCGGTCTTCTTCTCTCCAGGCGCGGTGGATCCAGCTGGCGTGTGATGGAGGTTTGGGCACTCTGCATCTAGGTCAGCTGGCTCTGACTCTGGCCTGTTGGCTCAGTGAAGTTGCATCCACCCTGAACTCTCAGTCGGTCATTATGCGCAGGTGTGAACATCTGGATTTAGTTGTAGCTGCTGTATCACAATGTCTGTAGGTGTTGTGACTGTACGTTTGTCTGTCTCAGGCTTTTGTACACTCAACTCTGAAGGTAGATCAGTGTGTTGATCTTTAGCTTCTAAACATACTTTACAAAGTGAAAGCTTGTAGATTCTCTAGCTGTAAACACTTGAACTCACCTGTGTTTATATAGAAGTTCAAATGTATCAGAGTAACCTGGACATTTTCTCGTTGCTAATTACAGCAGGTTAAACCACACAAACTGCCTTTTAGAGCAAGATAAGTCATTAAATATTTACATCTGCTGTTAAGCCAGCAAATATTATTTGATGTTAAGAGTTAATGTTGTGGTCAGAAAAATTAGCTTAAGCAAAGAAGACGGAATTTAGCATTAACAAACTACCATTAGCTTATATAAGCTAATATTAGCATGTGTTTGCTTAAAAATACGTTATAGCAGCATAAAAATACCACCGTTTGCATTAAAAACTACCATCAGCAAATTTAAACTAATATTAGCATATCCTAGCTTTTTCATTCTGACAGCACTGTTACATTATAAAAACTAACATTGACACAACCAACTACTGTTAACATAAAAAACAGCTTTTCGTTTCCATAAATACACTAGCATTAGTATACCATTAAAACCTACATTAAGGTTTATTGCATTTTTTAAATGAAATATTAGCTGTTAGTGTGGCTTTTATTATTACTGTTAGTGCACATTTATTAACGCTAGCCTTAAAAATGACTTTCGTTTACATGTATAAACTGACATTAGCATTTGTTGGCTTAGAAAACCTTTTTCTAATTAAAAAATGGACATTAGCATGAAGGAACACTAACATGAGCCTGTGTTTTTTTAAGTAGTAGACTTTCTTCAGCAGACATTTCCATACATTAGCTGAAAATACAACTGTTAGATTTTTTTATTTAAAAAAAACATTAGCCAACAGTAGTTTAATAACATACTTTTGGCATAAAAACATTCCTATTTAAATGTATAATGTAGCAATAACGTAATTGTAATGGCACTTATTTAAGCTAATTAATTGCAATGAAAACCAGTATTAGTGGAACAATGCTTACATTTGCATAGAAGAATTTTTAACTCTAAAGTGTCACCAAAAGAAAAACAAATGTTGGTGTTTACGTTAATATTGGCACATCATGACTCTGGTCATTAAACATCTGCAGCACTCATGCATGTGCATGCAAATGTAATCTGGAAGTCTTCATCATCATTTGGCCATGTGACTGTGACGCCAGCGTCTCTTCTTTTGTTGGTTTTGTTATTAACAGCGGTCTGTGTTGTCATGGAAACCTTTCAGGTCATTCAGCCTGGTGTGTAACCTGCAGCAGGAGGAAGATGGACAGGAGGCAACGGGGATGATCAAGGCTCTGACCGACGCTCTGATTCAGCCTCTGGACACCAGAGTCCCACAAACAGAAATAGAACCAGAACATCTGGAGCTGCTGCTGGTGACGGAGGAGAGGAAGGAGGATAAAGGTGAACAAAAAGAAGAGGAGACAGAAATCGAAATTCCGGAGTTGGTGAAAAGTCTGCCTGCTTTGTGTGAGACGTTAGAGGGCGATCAGGACTCGTTGCATGGTTTCCAAGACGACTGAGCCACCACCACCATCTTCTTCTTCTTCTTCTTCTTCTCCACTGACATGAGCTGCTGTTGAAGATCAAACTGTGACGTTCTGGTGAACGACACTGGAGGAGTGATCCTGATTATTATCAACTGACTGAATGGCTTTAAAAGAAAACATCAGAACATGGTGAAAAATACTTAGAGCTTTTAAAAGTGCAGATTTTTCTGACTAACACTCCCAAAAATCATCTTTTTCCTGTAAAGTCGAACAAAAACAAACAAGAAATTCCCTCATGTAAGAGCCTCGAACAGTAACTGATTTATTTGATGTTTTATGAACTTAAGGGAAAACTGCAATGATGTCCTCCTACACTGATCAATAATTTTGTCACTGATTGTGACTCAGCAACTCTCAGTGCATTTGATAAAACGTGTTGAAGGAAGCCTGCATTATTGTACACATAATGTTCAGTAACCGTCAGGAACATTAACATCTGCCGTTCATGAATTGGGATGTGACATTAATTGATAATGTTCAGATCTTTAAAGGTCAAGTATTGATTCCAGCTTCAGGATTCAAAGTTAGAAACTTGTTTCATTGCTGTTTACTTTGTCAGTAGGCTTTTTTGTTACTTTTCTATTGAAACATTAATTATTCAGATGATTTGTATTAAAATAAAGACACAGTGTTCAGACTAAGAATTTTATTGGTCTTCAAAGAATCCAAACCAAACCTCAGTCAATTATCTTCTAAATTGACATTATTCTGCATGTTGGCCACAAAACGTGATATTATTGATGTATTTGCTAAATGTGTTTTCCAATCACTAGTCAGAGCAGCTAATATGAGTCCACAACATATCCCAGTTTATAAATAATTCAAATTAGTTATTGGATTTTGTCTATTCAGATATGGTTGAGCCAAATTTCTGCAGCAGCAACTTTAAATGTCCTTATTTCTATTTCAGTTTCAGCATTTTAAAATACATCTTAAATGCATTGAGATTCAAGTGAGGCACTGGAAATTTCAAGAGCAGAACCGAATTGTTTTGTTTAAACACTTAAGGGACCTGGCTGTACAAACTGTACAAACTGGAGCCACGCTAACAGCAGTTAGCCTGCAGAAGCTGGTGTACAACTCCCCATACGTACAGCACTGTGACCTCAGCAGCAGCATTAAACGTCCCTGCTGTCACAGTTAAATATAGTACTCATGAGAAGAAAATCACTTTCTCAGCATGCCCTACAGCAAGGCAGCGACCCCCAAGGACATCTTTGACCAGCTGGGAGAAGCATGATGGGAAGGATTTCAGGACCATTTGACCTTCATTGTCCCCTGTTTAAAAATAGTTTCAAATTACAAAGATCAATCCTGAGAATCCCACAACAGTCCATAAAGTTAACGCCAACGCTAACTGCCGCTGACAGCGAAAAATCCACCGGGAAGGCTTCAACCCAAACTGATGCTAGTGTACCTGAGATTCCCAACAGAGTCCAGAAAGTTGACTCCAGTGTTAATTAATGCCAGCAACCTATTTTTGCATTTGTTTCTACACCTCTCCAATAGATAACGTAAATAAACAAAAGCATTCACAGAGCGCAGTACTCTGCCAATGCTGCTCAGTTGTATGATTCCCGACAAGTCCGCAGTGGTAGATTTGTAGTAGGATCATGTGATCATCAGCAAGCAGCTGACAAAGTGTTCACTTGTCATATTTACAGTGATTCCGCAATGGTACAGAAACTAATCCAGATTATAAGCCACATGACTGCCAAAATCTAATCAGGTGGTTCTTCTGTCATTTCTCACATTGAAAATTTTATCCAAATCCTGTTGTTAGTTTTTGAGCAGTGCTGCTGACAGACAGATGGACAAACGTACGCTGATTGTCACATAACTCTGCCGTGTTCCTTGGCGGAGTAATAACCAGTAAACACAGAATGCGTTAATCTGACGCAGAGGCTAACCAGAGCTAGCTAACTACTACTTCCTGTAAGCTTTGAGGCCAGGTAACTCTTAAAGATAAGTACAATTTATTTTAATAGCAGCCTTCAAAATCAATCTCAGAAATTATACACAAAATCATATTTAGTAAGATTAGCTCCAAACACATCATATAGCATTGGCACATATTTCTTGGATGCCTTTGGATTTTAGGTGGGATAATGGTTAGCTAAAACTACAGTATTTCATGTGCCACTGCTTGTAGCTACCAAGAATCAAGCTGTTAAAACTTGGCAATCAGTTTGTTGGACACTGGCTAGCAGTTCCCTCCATATTGTTTCCCATTTTGAAGTAATTCCGAGACCAGGATGTGTTCCTAGGGTGCCTGCTTGTTAGAAAGCTAATGTGACAGTCAATAGCATTAGCGCCCGAAAAAATTGTTGACAGTGTGGAGATTAGAAAACAGATTTAGTTAAAACAGTATAATCATGCTGGCTACCGTTAGTGTAGACTTACTTATTATACATATTACATCTTGGTTTGAGTTTATTACATGTAATTTCTGAGAAAACAACAGTAATCATTTTTGGAAGAGTCAATGACACTGAAAATTCATCGGGGTCAACACTTTTAACCTGAAATTTATTTACTCTATTAAGTGGCAGCAGAGTAGCCTAGATGCGCTAGACAACCCATGGCAATAAATTTAATTCTCTGCCAGGGTGGGTCTAGTTACCCTCCATAAGGCTCGAGGCTGGATTCTCCTAAAACTGGCCGGACGAATCACCATGAAGTGTAGAGTCAGAAGGCGGGCGTAACTAAGTGACGACAGAGGCGCGACGATTCTGACAGAAACAACCGGCGCACAATAAACAGTTATCTTTCGACTCGGCTTTGGCCACAGCCCTTAAAGATTTGAAGCTAAAATTCAACTTGAAAGATAAACAAAGGACGGCACTGAAGTGTTTCATTGAGAAGAAAGACGTATTTGGACTTATGCCGACGGGATATGGCAAATCCTTAATATACCGGTTGGGAAGCTAATGGGACTTAGCCACAATCTGCCGGCGCTCTAGGAACTCCGTCAGCCTATTTGTTGCACTGATTGGTTGTATACCTACCCAATTGCTGCAGTGATTTGAAAGACAACCTTTTAGCCCGCCTCCTTCCCTGTCGAGCGGCCCTAGACCCTTGTGCCTTCAGAACATGGGTCTAGCTTGGCTAGGCTAGCAGCAGAGTTCACCAACATTCAATGTAAAAGTCTTAAAAGTTTCATACTTAAATTATCACAGAACAAAATAGTGGTCTCCAGAGTTTCACATTACAGCAGTACAAACAGCTTAAGAAAAACCCACCAAAGGCACTTTATGTTGGTTTTAATCTCTCCTTCTCACTACTCACATATATTGTGTTTTAAAACAGTCAAATTGCCCATAAAGCTTTTCATGAAACTCAGCCTATTGGGACATGTTGACCAAATTGCTATTAATTCTATAACTTTATCTCACAAACTCACCAGACACAAAACTTAATGACTGTGCTCTAATTCAGTTTTGTTTTCCTAGAATTTGAAGCTACCACCAAAATAGAAGAACAGTTACACAATAGTGGGAAATGATTTATTAGGGAATTGAACAACTGACTTCAATAGTAAACCCTCATGTTTTAGTTTCAAGTTTAAACCTGCAGATTTCTAGCCTAGCCACACTAGACCTAGCTCTGAAGACGCAAGGGTCTAGGAACTCTCGACAGGGAGGGAGGCGGGCTAAAAGGTTGTCTTTCAAATCACTCTGCAGCAATTGGGTAGGTATACAACCAATCAGCGCAACAAATAGGCTGACATAATTCCTAGAGCGCCGGAAATCAGAGGATGCGGTAGTTCGGTGAAGCCTTATTTATACAGTCAATGGGTGAAGCTCAAGTATATTACAGACATGTTAACAGAAAGATTATTCAGAGTCGGTGCTAATGGAGCTGAACAACTGTTGTCATTTTTGTTGTCGATCCTGGCAGAGAATTAAATTCGTTGTCGTGGGTTAGCGTGGCTAGGCTAGTTGTTTCTGGTTGTTTCTGTCAGAATCGTCGCGCCTCTGTCGTCACTTAGTTACGCCCGACTTCTGACTCTTCTGACTCTATACTTCATGGTGATTCGTCGGCCAGTTTTAGGAGCATCCAGCCTCGAGGCTTATGGAGGGTAACTAGACCCTTGCATTTTCAGAGCTGGGTCTAGCGCGGCTAGGCTAGCAGATTTCTACTTTAATGTCTAAACTTTTGCTTCTATTTTGTACAGAGCTGCATTATTCAGTCACATAGAGTTTGTCAAAAATCATTAACATTACTGAACTATTTGTTCAAATAGTCTATGAATAGGAAAACAGTTGTTAGTGGCAGCCCTAAATCATAGTAACAGTCATGAACACACTGTTGTTTGTTGCGTCTTTTGTTCTCCTCTGTTCTTCTCCTGTTTCCAGTCATCTCTCTTCCTGTCATCTATTCAGAGGAAATGCTCCGTTAGTCTCCAGATGGTTTTTGGTTTTTATGGTTTTTACAAACAGGACGTGTGTGTGTGTGTGTGTGTGTGTTTGTGTTTGTATTTGTGTATGTGCACAGCTACTACATATCTGAGAGGCGGTTTAGACCTTGTGAGGACATGTCAGGGTCGGTAAACGTCCTCACAGAGATAGAGGTGTGTTCATGCGTGAAGCTGTGTGGTCTTAATGACAGTGTGTGATCACCATCAGCGGGATTAACCTGATCGTCTGTTAAACTGGGTTTCCCACGATGCATTTCAACAGCGGCTCTGAGTCTGCTGATCCTGATCTTAGAAAATCATAATTCTGCTGCAGTGACAGTTTAAATCTCCTCATGTTTTAACACAGACAGGTTTTATGGTCACACCAACGTTGTTTCAGCCTCAGGGGTCAGAAAACACACAAAAAATCACATAAAGTAGAAAAAAATGAAGCAAAAAAACCCAGACAATCCAGTGAACCAATGATATATGCCTGGAGACATATGAGACAGTTTATTCATTTTTTTTCTATATTTTTTTTAGATTTGGAAGTGCTGTAGTTTCTCTTATTTATGTAGTTTTGTAACGGGTCGATGCTTTTCCACTGTTTATCTTGACTTCTACATGTTAAAGACATTTACATGTAAACAAAGCCAGAGTTTTGCAGGGGTTTTACAATTTTCTGCAGCATGAACAAAATTGAAGACTTTAAATGGATGAAATGACACATCTGGAAAAGAAAGAAAAACACGTTCCATGTTTTAAATTCCTCAGGGTAGCCACTGTTTGAACATCAACTGTTGGAAGGAGACTGTTGCAGAATTTATGGCTAAAAATAACCTCTGGTTCATGAAGTCCTGAGCAGAACAAAACCTCCTTTTGTAGTTTCAGATATTTACACCAGAGTTATAGAAAACATCTAAATGAAAATGTTTTAACTGTATATAATGAAAGATATATTTGATTAGGCTTCTGACCAGTCAGATCATATGGAAAATTTCAGATTGTAGATACAGTATTTTGAATTTTTTTTCCCACATGAACCTAAATGAACACTTCCTACTGCTCAGAATATAACTGTAAATGTTAAAAACTTGTATTTCGTCTCTAATTTTTTGTATCCTGTGAGACTTAAACAGATGTACTTTTAATTAGATGTTCTTATTCATCACCAGTGTTTTACAGCAAACTAAGAGCTGTCTTTAATGCCAGACTGATCTACTTGATTATAGGAAGGATGTCAGGACTGTTTGACCCTTGTACCCTGGTCACATTCAGTTTTAGAGTGCAAAGATCAATCCTGAGAGCCCCAACCAGAGTCCAGAGAGATAGCTCTAATGCTAACTGATGCTAACATAATGAAGAATTCCACAAGAGTCCAGTAAGTTAGCAATAGCGGTAACTCATGCTAACATACTGTACCTGAAATTCTCACTGGCATCCAGAAAGTGAACTCTAATGCTAACTGAGGCTAATATACCTGAGTTTTTACTAGAGTCCTGAGAGATAACTCAAGCCCTAACTGATGCTAACATACCTGAGATACCCAGAGTCCACAAAGTGACTTCCCATGCTAACTTGTGCTCACATCCCTGAGATTATCACCAGAGTCCAGAAAGTTAGCTTCATCACTGACTGACGCTAACATACCTGAGTTCCTACTAGAGTTCAGAGACAGCTCCACCCCACAACTGATGCTAATGTGCCTAGGATTCCCACCAGAGTCCAAAAAGCTATCTCCACGGAGCCATATAAACGAAAATGTTTCTTCACTGTCATGCTAAAATAAACCACAGCATTTAGCCTCTAGTACAAAAACATATTTTGGGTGTTTTATACTCACTTTTTGGTCTCTTCCACAACGTTATTCCTCTCTCCTACAACGTTGTTTACAATTACATGCAAACTGGGAAATATGCAAATTAGGCGATGACGTCATTTAGCGACTTCTCGCGACTTTTAGGACAGCCAACAGCGACTTTCCTTACTGAGGAGTTGGCAACAGTGATCTCCAGTGCTAAATGATGCTCACATACCTGAGATTATCAACAGAGACTACAAAGTTAGCTTTAGTGCTAACTGATGCTGACATTCCTAAGATTCCCACCAGAGTCCACTAAGAACTGTTGCTATTGTACCTGAGATTTCCACCAGAGTCTGGAAAGTTAGCTCCAGTGCTAACTTTTGGTAACGTACCTGAGATTTCCACCAGACTTCATAAAGTTAGCTATAAGGAAAGGTGATGCTAACTTACCTGAGATTCCCTTTGGAGTCCAGAAAGATAGCTTCTGTGCTAACTCTTGGTCACATACCTGAGATTATCACCAGAGCCAAGAAAGTGAGGGTAACTGGTGCTAGAGTATAAGATTCCCACCAAAGTCCAGAAAGAACTGATGCTAATGTATGTAAGATTTCCACCAATTTTGAGAGGTAGCTCTAATGCAAACTAATGCTCACATACCTGAGGTTTCCACCAGAGTTCAGAAAGATAGCTCCAGTGCTAAATGATGCTAATGTCGCTGGAATTCCCACCAGGTTGTAGAGCTACATTAAGCAAGCATCTCATTTTTAACATTTCTGATTCAACACTTGTTTAATAAAAACAGGAATATATAATCAAAAAGAAACCCATAATACAGAAATCTGACACAGAAGGTAACCATTAGCACAGAAAATACCGAGGCTAAAGCCAATCTGTTAATAAACTGGATAAGGTGATGTTTTGATTTATTCAAAGAATCTCAATATTTCTTTTCTTTTCCAGAATAATTCGTATTTCCATGTATTTAAAGTGGAATCTTTGGAATAATTCTTTACATTAAACTCTACTTTGAAGTCAGTCCATCAGGCTCCTGTTCAACAAATGTTTTTCTTGTAGAATTGCTGATTTTATCAATACAGAGTCAGTATTTCCCAGTGTCCTGTAGTGTTGTACAGTGCACTTAAGTATCAACATTGTGAATAGTCACCTTACACCTCCAAAAAGCAAATTAATTCACTTTTTCTGTTGCTTAACACAAATAGAAAACTCGCTTGGATGTAATTTTCCATGACTAATCTAAAAGGAAAGTTTGTGTGTCTCGTGTCTGTAGAACATAATTCACTTTGACGTAAGGGGTTCTTAGGTAAACAGAGTTTTTAAAAAAGTGTATTTAAATGACACAGAGTTTGTTGACATGCAGCTCTGGCAAGGAACAGGGGAGAAACACTGAAAAAGATGATTTGGTTGCAAAGAAGAAATAGAAATATGGAAATATTTTGGCTAAAGAAAGGAAGACGTTGACCAAAAACAGGTACTCTGTTGCCACCACACCAGGCAACGAGACTAATCTGTTTGACCATTTCAGTCAGCAACACAAAGCTCAAAAACAAAGATGAGAACAAAGCCGGATCTGAATGCCAGAGCAAACAAATATTCTGGATGTGTTAGACAATGTTACACAAAACAAAAAAGGTTCCACTGGGATTTTTTTGCCCCTTTGATTATTTTCTTCTTTCCAAATAGAGTTATTCAAGTCGTCTGGTAAAAAGTCTTGCTTTTTTTTCATATTTTAAAAAACAAAGCCATGTATCGTGTGCTTGATGTAGCTGTTGAAGCTGAAGCTGAAACTGAACGTATTTGTCTTTTAATTGATGAAGACACAGAAAAGTAAACTTCTTTTCTTTTCTTTAGACATTACTGATATCGTTTTTATATAACTTTTGACACTTTATAATAAATAATTCGCAATAATGGGCTCCTCTTTGTCTCCTGACGAGCCCAAATGACTCATCTTGCAATAGATGACTAAACCTTCAGTTTGACCTTAACCTTCACAAACCCAAGCGGTTTCTAGGCTTTTTTCAATGCCACATAAAGTCTACATACCATACATATTTCACTACTTATATATTTACTCAGTTTCCATACTTGTGTCTCTGCTCTGTGTAAACACAGCCTAGAGATTTTTTGTCACAAGAACGTTGGTCACAGCTCAGTTAGTGATGACTTCAAAGTTTTACTGAGGAGTTCAGAATTTTTAGTTTTTACAGAATCTGGTTAAAGCAATTAGTTTATTTTTGGCAAAATTTTTTGATAATAAATTATGATTTTAATATTATTTATTCTAATTTACCTGGTGGAACAGATTATAAAATTGCTGACCGATTAAAAGTTAAAAATAAGAATTTATTTCAGTATTTACAGTTCCTGGCTTTAATAAATGGTAGAATTTGTTTCACTCCTATATCCTGTGATATATTATCCAGCTATGAATTTGGATGTACTGATTTATTCAAAAGAATACTGCGGAGCTGACTACTCTGACTATGAGTCAAATGTTGGCCTGTTTTTAGTAAGATTAGACAGTCCTGTTATAATACAATATAAAGGAGACAACAACCAAGATTGTGATTAAAAAATCCTGGTGTGGCTACAGGAGAGATAAATCCATGTGGGAGTTTACTTGTATGACAAATGAGAAAACACAATGGTGAGCCAATATCTTTTTGCTTTCATAAACTAGTTTTTTTAAAACAATACTTTCATTTGTTACTTTGATGACTTCTATTTGAGTCTTATTTTGAACAGCTACTTTTACTTGGATACCACCTCTGGTCATCCCAGTTGGAAAGTTAATCCATAACAATTCCCATTAGCAGCAATTAGCATCTGTTAGCATCCCCCTGCCTAGCATTAGCATTGTGAAAGGTGTCCCAGCATGCAGCCTGTTGTCAGCATGAACGGCAGGAAGACGCTTCCTCCACCGTTTCAGTCTCAGAGTCGATCAAAGCAGCTTTGATTTGTTGGTTTGTTGTAGCTTCAGTTACTCGTCACCTAAGTTCCCGGCAGACAAACTGAGCGCTGCTTCCTCCTGCCAGAAACTGCAGGATTTAATCTGATAATCACTGCTGCCTCGCAGATAAAACCTCCAAATCTCACATAATTACAGCTGAATCATGCTGATGTGGAGCCAGAACTCCCACACAGTCCTGCACTGCTGATCCGTGGTGTTTTCATCTTAAAATCAGGTGCTTTTCACTCAGGCGCTGTTTCATCTGGACAAACATCTGAAACTTACAAAGTGGCTGCTGGTTTAATCTGATTTAATCCAGCTCTCACACCAGATTACATCTTGAACCCACCGCTGCTGCTGCCCGATTGCACATCTGAATGTTCAGCTAAACCAGTCATCACTAAAAAGTACATTTACCCCCGATGGTACTTTAAAGTTAACAAAAGGCAAGAAAAGTAGCTCAACCAACTTAAAAAACTAAAACTTTGAATTGATTAGAAAATATTCAGTGTTGTAATAAATAGCTATAAATAATGGATTACATGGTTAGAATAACTAACTTTTATATGATATGTGGTGCTAACCTAGTTTAAATATTAGCTTGTGAGCTAACTAGCAGCTAGTGGGAACGTCCAGTAAAGCATTTTATGAAGTGTCCTTGGTAGCAATTTAAAGTATCAGATCAGTGTAATTTTGTCCAGTACAGAGATGGTCACAAAACCTCTTTAAAAATGTTAATAAACCTGTATTATAGTAATTATCAACAACAGGTTTTGCTAATATTAGCTTAAGCTAGCTGATAATTGGTACCAATTATGTTCTATTCTCGATTCGAAAACACAAACTTCAGCTATTAACGGGCTAATGTTTGTTTGAGGCAGCAATGGATGATATGTTAGCTTGCGAGCTAACCATTAGCAAGTGGGAATGTTTAGTGAAATGTTCTTGAAAGCCATTTTTAAAATTTTCATAACAGTTTTATCTTGTGTAGATCATGATAATCCAATACATGTTTCGCCTAGCTTAACACAAAGACTGGAATCAGGTAAAAACTGTATGCCTAACGCTCTTAAAACTAAGAGAAAAGTAAATAAAATCTGCTGCAAATTTGCTTATTTTCAGTAACAACAATCACGACAGCCTTGGAGATTGTTGTTAAAGCTGTATGATAGTCATTGTCAACAACAGGGATTCCCAATAAACCATAGATGTCAGCTGTTAACAGGCTAATGTTTGGTTAAACTAGTAACAGCCAATATGCTACCTTACCGCTAACCAGCAGCTAACAGGAATGTTCACTGTAAACGTTTATGAAATATTTTTTGTTACTATATTGAAATTTCAGATTAATTGAATCTCACCCAATATGTGCTCGACCGAGCTTAGCAAAAAGACTGGAAGCAAATTTAAACCATTAGCCTCGCACCATAAAAACACAGTTTCTTCATTTCTCTTGCATGTTTTGCTTTCAACAAAATGTAGACTTCCTCGTCGGTTAAGTGTTAAAAATTACATGTAATTTTTTGGAAATTTCTCATTGTTTTCGATGTTTTTTTTTAAGTGTGTCATTGCTTTGAAAGAAATTATCCTGATAAACTCATGCAGCTCTCATGCAAACTTGCTGTCCAGTCTGAGTGTGTCTCAGCTGATATAACAAAGAGACAGTGTTGATACCTGATAATATCTTGTGACTGTTTGCTATTTACGAACTGGAACAGGATGGAAGCTGACAAATAAAACGTCAAACTCATTGAGACGTCCGTATTTGGTGACATCATGATGAGGTCATTATTAGGTGGGTTTCCCAGAGAACTGAAAATAGATTCCAGAGTCTATTGTTTGGCCTCAGCTGTGAGAGAGAAAACAAAGAGCTTTTATTACCCGGAGGGAGGAACTCTGTAAAAGATCGGACCACACATTTTTGCAGGTTTTAACCCCATAGATACAAACTGGATCAGTTTCAGCGGAAGCTGCTCTGCTTCTCCTTCTGAACCTGTCGAGTCCGAAACATGAGCCGGTTCTTTGCGCTGTGTTCGAGCGCTGCTGCAGCTGTGGGGCTTTCCTGTCTAATGCAGACAATGTGTTGTGTTCGGGGGGACAGGACCAGACAGGAATAATCAAATGCAAACACACCTCAGAGGTGGAAAGCAGGAATTTAGCCCTGAGATCTGACAGGTTGATGCTCTGCAGCTGTTTGAGATCTAAACAGCTTTTACAGATCAGCTTTACAAACTGCTTTCAGGTCACAAACACGAACGCTAATATCATCAGAGAACTATTCTGTATGTGTCAATGTATATTTAACACTGAACCTTACTGCGGAGTGTTTACATAATAGGAAGGAACAGCATGAAACATTAAGATACTAATTAAAAGACACTAAAAGTTACATACGTAAAGCTTAATTATTATTTCTGATCCTTATTGCTCATCTGCTTTATTTGAGGCTGAGAAAATTCTCATGTGAACATAGTTTCAACTGAAGAAGACACTTAAATGTGTAAACATCTTGAACAATAATAATGTTATTGGATAAAAACACACTTTTTGCTAGCTTTGCATTGAAGCTGCTAAAATCTGAATTATAAAACACATTAAATTTGCAATTTGTCATGTTCTTGGACTTTTATGTCCATCAGTGAACCAGAGTTCAAGCTGATATTTAAACTACTGAGGTTTTAATGTCTACATGGTGCATTTGGCTGTGGTAAAAATAGGAGGACATATAATATTTAAGACGCGGTCTGCTTGCATGATTAAATTGTATGGTATGGTTTTGTTTTGCTGCATTGTAAAACAGCATTGTTTAAAATCTAGGAATTTGTGAAAAGTTAAAAGAAAGTCTAAAGAAGTCTAAACATTACAGTTCTTTTGAAACAGCTGAATGGAACAATATTCCTTTAATGACAATGTAACGTGACTATTTAACATAGCTTAGCTTAGCATAGCATCAACAGTCACTTTTATTTATTCCTGTTAGCTTCAGAGCAAGAGCCTCTGCATTTGAGATGTGAATGCATTAAACCTGCATTCTTTCTCAATGCAGTTAGCTAAAGCTCCTTTCAGACATGCTCTCCTTTCTGTTAATCTGGCCATGTTGACTTTATGTCTGAATAAACACCCTGCTCACTTTTACGTTAAAGCCTTGAAGTAAATCTTTCTAAGTCAGATCGAGCAACATTTCACTTTCAACATAGTCTGAACTACAGCGTAAACCATTAATAGGTAGAAATGCACAAGTGACAATACTTTTGAGTTGTGTGAAGTGATTTTGAGAAAACCTTTTCTACATTTCAGCATCAATATTGCTCTAAAGTCAAAACAGAGCAAAAGACGCAATTGGAAAGTCACGAAATACAACTTTTTACAGTTTCACATCTATGATGAACCAAAATGTCCATAAAAAAGAATAAACTGTGATGGAGACAGAGACTGTAACACTAGAGAAAGATGAATGTAATCAAGTTTCAGTTTTTTGGTTAACTAAATGTTAGCATGAGCTGAAGTTCAGTTTGTTGCTTCTAGTTGTTTAGGAGTCTTTCCTCTGAGCTTATCAAACACCTACAGCATCAGACAGCAGTCGGATCCATGTTAGCGTCTGCATGCATTTATGCCCAACAGCAATAACTTCAGTGCAGGAGGTCCTCGGTTTATGACGTACAGTGTTTCGTCATTACGTTGGAACTGGTTATGTGGAACTAGTTGGAGAGTGGAGCGGATGAATACATCACTGTGTGGCGAGCGGAGTGGATGACAATGTCATCACGCGGCGCTATAAGACAGTTGTATGTTACCTTGGATTGTGCTACATTCTCTTAACTTTTTCCCCTTCATTATTGCTCCCAAGCATAAGTCAGACTCTTCTGATGGCAGTGCTTCGAAGAAAAGGAAAGCCGTCTCCATGAAAGTGAAATTAGATATAATAGAACACTGAAGTTGTAAAGACAATGCAATATATTCTGTTATCTTCTTGTAAAATGACTCATACATGCATGGAAGTCATTGGTATTCATGACTATTCTGAAGAACTGATTGAACACTTTCGCCTTGCAGCAAGAAGATCCCTGGTTCGAGTCCCGGCCTGAGCCCAGGATCTTTCTGCATGGAGTTTGCATGTTCTCCCTGTGCATGTGTGGGTTTTCTCCGGGCACTCCGGCTTCCTCCCACAGTCCAAAAATATGCTAAGGTTAATTGATTACTCTAAATTGCCCGTTGGTGTGAATGCGAGAGTGATTGTTTGTCTGTATATGTAGCCCTGTGACAGACCGGCGACCTGTCCAGGGTGTCCCCTGCCTTCGCCCGAGTCAGCTGAGATAGGCTCCAGCACCCCCCGCGACCCTAGTGAGGATAAAGCGGTGTATAGAGAATGGATGGATGGATGATTGATATCGTGATGCTTGTAACGGCTTTGTTTGCATTTTTGCTGGAGTTCCAACTTACGGTGAAAATAGACTTAAGTAGATCCGTAGGAAAGGAACGCCAACATAAGTTGAGGATGCCCTGTAATTACTTGTAATTCTAAATGACTCCTGACATTGAGACAGGAAGGATCAGGTTTTATTAGCAGCTCACATTGAGGACTTAACTTCGCCTCATGCAAATGGGCGTCTGTGACATGGCCGTTGTCTTCAGGTTTAGTCTTGAGCTACATCACATCATTTGGGATGTTTTTATTTAATTTTTGGTAAAATACTTGTTAGACTATCATCAGATATGGGCAGACATTTTAGAATTTTATACATTATTAAAATCACTTGATGTTCTGTCCAGTCTGTATAATAAATATCACACCATGACTCACTGTTGTGGGTATGTGTACATGAAACTGTTAGGAACATAAAAGCCATAGGAATGTCTGAATACTAAAATGCAGCCATTCTGACAAACTGATGAAGCAGAAATGTCACATATTTCATATGTGAAAAGGGTTTAAATGTTTAGGAATAAAAAAATAGACAGAGTAGCCATTTTTTTCTACGTAGACAGGAAGTAAATAAAACAGGAAGTGAGGTGATAAATCAGACAAACATGTGAGCTTCTAACAAAGACAACATGAAGAGAGTGAAATGAGGGTTTAAAAAGGAACAGTCCAGCTTCTGATCATTTTTGCTCTAAATTAAAATGTACTAAAGCAGACAGAGTGGCTTTGAAGCCCAGAACCAGCTGGAAGTGTTAAAGTTTTAGTCGCAGCCTCTGAGCTGATCTCAGCAGCAGGACTGGATTTAATTCTTTCCACCACCTCTCTGGTTCAGATAAGTCTTCTTTTTTCTTGCCAAATTTCCAGCCTTCTTCTCCTTTCTCTTACCTCAGTTCAGAGTCCGTCATCCATCATACTCTCCTCCTCCACCTCCCAACACTCCCAAACCTCACATAAACTCACCCACAAAGCTCAAAACACTCAAGTGCAAAGAAATGAAATGAAGAGATCATTTCTACACTGTACAAAATGGATGTTTTTAAAGTTAAAAATGATTTATTGATTTGTTTAGTAAAGTTATTTTGCCACATTTTTGAAGAAGTTTTGTATCACAGAAAATGTACGTGTGAACTTTTTAAACTGGACAAACTGTGTCTACATCAAACATCTGCACAGTTAAGATGTTCCTCCACAGCATTTGACTATAAAAAGACACGTTTTGTACTTTATTTTTATGTTTACTTTCATTTTTACACGTATATATTTTTACACACATTTGCTGTTGTTGGAAAGAAAAAATGTGTATATTGAGGACTGAAAAGTCCCTAAGGGAGTTAAGATATCCTCAGTTTTTTAAAATTCAAGTATTGTTTTAAAATGACTATTTATTTTGTTATGAATGTATTTATTTCTGTATTTGTATACAGTATATATACATTTATTTATTTTACATTTTTTCAGTCTATTTGATCATTTATTTATTTTTAAAATTGTAATTAATTTTATTATTAGCATTTTATTAGCATGGGGGCGGCATGGCTCAGTAGGTAGAGTAGCCGTCTTGCAACTGGAAGGTTGCCGGTTCGATCCTCGGCCCATCGAGCTCATGTCGAGGTGTCCCTGAGCAAGACACCAAACCCCTAATTGCTCCTGATGGGTTGTGGTTAGCGCCTTGCATGGCAGCTTCCCCCATCAGTGTGTGAATGGGTAAATGTGACATATCATGTAAAGCGCTTTGGATAAAAGCGCTATATAAATACAACCCTTTACTTTATTATTCTTGTTTTGCTTTTATGAATTTTAACATAATTTTTCATCTATTTTAATTAGACTTAAGGTTTTTGAAATTATGGTTATGTTTTGTTTTTAACAATCTTGTCGTGCTTTTTTGTCAGTTTTATTTATTTTTATAAGTTCACCTTGATTATCTTATTTTGCTTCAATTAATTTTAATGTACCTTATAGTTCTCTCTCTCTCTCTCTCTCTCTCTCTCTCTATATATATATATATATATATATATATATATATATATAATATCGAGAACATAAACATGCTTTTCAATGTATTTTATCTGTCTTTTCAGATATTTTAGGGATTTTCTTTGCTTTTATGAATCTTGACGTACTTTATTTCCTCACTTTTTTGTACCGTTTTGTTTGCTTTTTTTCAATGTTTTGTTTCTTTTTACTCTGTTTTATCTATCTTTTATCGTTCCATTTTTTATAACTGTCCTATTTTGCTTTGATTTTTCTCTCATCCTGCCTCTGGTCATTATAATTGTTTATAATAGCGTTTTCTCAGTTCCTGTTTTATCGAATCCTTCAGTTAAAAACAGCATTTATAAGGTGGTGGTGGGCTGGTATTGTTTGTATTGCCTTTTTTATTCCTTCTGCTCTGTAAAGCACTTTGTTACATTTCATTTGTATGATAAACGCAGCACAAATAAAGTCTAATTAACTGCTTGATTGATCAAATAGCCTTTAACCCCCATCTGGAACCCACATCCTTTCTTTTCTTTCTGGTTTCCTTTCAGTCTAACTGAAAGCAAAAAATAATCATTTTTTCTTCAGTATATGCTATTTAGTCTCTCTGAATCTCCACATCGGAGGTGTACAAGTTTGTGTAGAGACACAACCGACACATGAAAGCTTGAAATGAGGCGGAATGATCCTTTAAGTGTGTTTGTAGTAAGCCTGTTTTTTTTTTCTTTGTTTCTCTCTCCCTCTGTGACTCTGAATGTCTCTCTCTCTTCATGTTTGGCAAACGGGGGGAACAGACTTGGCAGGAAAACCAGAGCAGCCCTCCTCTCCTCTCCTCCCCCTCTCCTCTCGCTCTCCTCCCCCGTTCCTCCCAGTGTTCATTCAGAGCTCAGCCGTTCAGACCATCACACCTCTCTGAGCTTCTTCTCTCTCTACTGCCTCTTTGTCTCTTCTGTCACATCCATCCGTCCGTCCATCCATCCATCCTCCCCCTCTTTCCCTTTCTGCCTCCCCCTCTCTCTCTCTTCCCTGTCCTCTCTCCATATGAACCATGTCCAGCTTCAGGTTTGTGTCTCTGCTCGGAGTCTCAGTGCTGCTGCTGCTGCTGGCTGCTGGTGAGTCTTTAAAACTGAGCGTTGCAGCTGTTTTAACTTCCTGCTCTGCATGAATTTATTCCACTGTTTGACTGTAGTGGGACATGTTTACCCCCCTCCGACCCCACGGCACCGGCACGCTGGAGGTCTTCCTCTTCTGTTTGCAGCTTCATTCAGCAATGAAGAAAACCTCCACTTTTTAACAAACCTGCAAGAAAAACAGCTGTAAATATTTAAAGTGCTGAAGGTTTTAACAGCAGCTCTTGTAAACTTTCACATTTTTGTTGCTCATAAACTGCTAATAGCTGTGTATTTTCATGGTACAGATCTTAGTTTGAGTTAAATTCTCTGACTTTCAAGTAGTTTCTGGGCTTTTTTTGCCCTCACTGTGGACTCATTTTCACTTCAATATCAAGTCCCACTTCTCTATTTAACTGTTAGAAGTAAAGAGAACTCAAGCAGCGGCAGTTTCAATGCCATTAATCATAAAAGAAAAAACTGAATTGCCTTGATTATTTACTTTCTGAAATGAAAATACCTGGAATCAATATGCACAGCATTTTTCCAAGTGCCCACAGATATACCAACACTGGAAAACAAAGTGTGGCTTTACATGATGCAGATATTTCACTACTTTTTAATTTGTGTCCAGACTTGTTTCCCCTCTGCTTAGTGTAAACACTGCCTGCAGTTCAGCAGAAAATTCCCAGAATTTTTGTCAGGAGACCCTTAGTCACAGCTGAGTCACGAGTGTCTTTGTGATAACGTTAATGAATGGATTTTTTTTTTTTTTTTTTACAGAATTGGGTTACTAAAACGGTTCATTTTTTGCTTTTGTATTATTTTTTTAATGAAATGTTTCAATATTAAGCTTAGATTTGATTGAGTCCTGGTGGAAGAGCATGTCATTGATGAGCAGCTCAACTATCGCAAAGTGGAAAATCTGACAGTTCTCTCTGTTTTTACACTTTCTGGCTGGTAAATGATGTAACGTTGGTGATTGTTTTAAAAAGCTAATCTGTCTCTCAATACAGAAAAACAGCAGCTTTTATATATTTGTCCGCTGTAAAGCTGCTAATAATTCTGAGAGCTGCATCTGCGTGATACAAATTAATTAATTATGCTACAACAAGTGGTTTCAATATAAACCAGCGTCCACACAAACCTACAGTTTGTTTTAAAACTTGTGCAGTTCTGCTTGAGTAAAATTTTAAATGCAGGACTTCCATTCTGTGGTTTTATTTACGAGCTACAGAATAAGGCATTTCTCACAGTCCTGCAGCTCTCAGCATCAGAAAAATGTGTCTCCTTGTCTGACCTCTATTTTTATTTAGAGCTTTTATAGTATTTCTCTTCTCCTCCCAGTTTTTCCTTCTCTTGGCTTGTTTTTTTGTGGTTTGCTGCAGGCAAAGGAGGTATCAGAAGTTTAGCTCAAACTGCCAAAGCTGTTGGTGCAACTTCTGAACTTGTATAATCCATGTTTGAATAGTCACTGTGATTGAATGCGAGTTCATCCAGGTTTCATTCAGATCATAAATCTAAAAGGATGCTTTTTTAAAGCAACCCTTCAGTAAATATCATTAATGACATATAATGATTCAAAATATGTTATTTCAACCAGAGTTATAATGAAATAATTTTACCTGCTGTCAGTTTAAGTAAAAAGGCTGCAGATTTCTAGGTGAAACCAGGTTGTTGCTGCAGAGTTACTGAAGTGCCTCATGAGATCATGGTTAGAAATGTAGTTAGTCTGTTAATGTGCAGTTTACTGTCCTGCAGGGAATTGATGCTCTGTGTGCTGTTGTTCATTTGCAGCCTAATTAAAGGCTGTAATTGAGGTTAATAGAGCTCAGAAAGCCAAACAGTTCAATAGGCGTCTGTAAAAGTCTTTGATAATTGCAAAAATGTTTCTCTACTTATTCACCTGAATAGTTTCTGGGTGGATTTTTAAAAAAACTTCTTTGGCTCCTGTCTCATTTTTTCATTGCAACATAAAGTCTTGAAACTCTATGAAAACAGAACAACCACGACTCGAAGGACAGTGAACTCTGAACTGTGTTTTGTGCAGCATGACAGAGTTAAGCCATAAATCATTAAAGGAGAAGAAACTAAAGTTGGCTTTCTTTGTTATCACGTACAGCATTTCTCCAAGTGTCCACATGTATTACCAGTACTGTATAAATAAATACTGACACTACACGCTGTAAATATTTATCTGCTTGCATTTGAATTTGTTTCCATACTCATCTCCTCTCTGCTCTGTGTAAACGCAGCATGCAGATCAACTAAAAAGTCACAGAATTTCTGTCAGGTGATTGTTGGTCACAGATGAGTCACGAATGTCTTCCTGGTTGCAGCAAAGAGCCCAAATTTTTTAGTTTTTTTTTTTACAGAATCTGGTTAGAGCAAACTGTTAAGTCATGGCAAATCTATAACTGAGACATCTAGAATGAAACAATTTTGATTAAATATCAAATTTTGCTTACAGAGCAATGTCACAGATGAGTAATTGTGGAATGCTTGAAAGTTAAGAATTCTCTCTGTTTTTACACTTTCTGACTGACAAATTGTGTCATTTTGGCATTTTATTTAAGATGGCATAACTTTTAAAACTGCTGGTAGGTTTTAGAGTTTTAGAGGGTTTATCAAATAAACACAGTATATTTACATTAAATTCAGTTTTCAAAATATTTTGTGATGCTGTACAGATATAAATACAAATATGACTGTGTGAAGAGTAATGTAACTCCCTGAGCATCCTGTTTCTGTTAACCTCCAGCTGTTTAAAGGTTCACCTGGCTGCAGTGATCTTCAGGTGTACTCTGCAATGCAGTGGTGGGCGAAAAGACAGAGAGAGTCCATGTGTTGGTGTAAAGATGCTCTATAAAACTGCTTTTAACTGATGAGCTTTAGTCTGAATGATTCAAAGTTATTCTTCACCAGACTTCATAGACAAAAATCCAAACGTAACTCATTTATTTAGATGTTAAACAGCAGCTTAAAGCTTCAACTGATGACTCAAAATCTCAACAAATGGGACAAAAACTTTGTTGTTCTCAGTGTTTCTGCTGCTTGGATTTCATTTTTGCTTCATTCTAAAAGTTTTATTGCTCATTGTGACGGCTGTGCAAACTTTTTTTTCATGTGTTTGCTTTCGCCGATTGTCAGCGAACACATCACAGGCTTCCCACAGATTGGTCTTTGACAGTTCTGTGGTCACCATGGTTACGGGGATCAGCGCTGACAGATGTTAACAGCTGTTTCAGCGGCTGTTTGTCACAGAGCTGAAAGAACCGACAGCCCCTGAACTGCACACAGTTTTAATTCATGTGTAACTTCTCTGAAGCTCAGCATGTGTGTGCGTTTTAGCATGTTCGTGTGTCTGAGCTTGTGTGTGAGCGTGTTTTTGAGTTAAACAGCTGGTTTGTGTAAAATATCTCTGAGGATCATGTGACTTTGCCAACAAACGCCCCCGCACTCTTTCTGACCCCCCCAGGCTTTTATTTTCTTAACTCCCTGTTTCTTCTTTTCCTAACCTCCGCTCCTTCACTCCCATATCCAAGGACTATCTTTCACCTCCTTTTCTTCCCCTTTTTACTTCTGTCTTTACTCACTTTCTTTTTTCACCTCCTGTCTTTTCACTTCACCTATTTTGTCCTTCTTCTTTGTTTTTCTTACCTTTGTTTTCTTTTAATGAATCCGTAAGAGAAGAAAAACCACAGCTCCGCCCACACAGTTTGACTGGCAGGCATTGTCAGTGTGTGTGTGTGTGTGTGTCTGTGCATGCGCGTGTGCGTGTGTTTCAGCTGGTTTTCATTTCCTCTGCTGTGATGAAACTTTTGTGATTGACAGGCTGTTAGTGATGACATACTTCCTATTTGGTAACAATTAACAGCCCGCCCCCTCACTTCCCATCATCTCTGTGTGTCTCTCTCTCTCTCTGTGTGTGTGTGTGTGTGTGTGTGTGTGTGTGTGTGTGTGTGGTTATAGGGTCAGTTCACATTAATCTATAAAGATGAAACTCAAAGAGATGAAACATTCAGACTCTGAAGCTCCATCTTCACACCTCAGATATGTAGCTACCAGATAATATATGTGTATTTCTATATTTATGTAGTTAGGGATGCAGTCAACCGAAGAAAATTCATTAGATTCAAGTTTTTTAGTAGCAAATCATGTTTTTTAGTTGTTACAGAGTAACTTTATTGTGTCATGTCTGTGTATCATGGCTACATTAGTCCAATATGCTTTTTCTTTTAGCTCCGTTTTTAGTCTCCACCAGCTCCTCAGGGAAATATGTACACCTGTGGTGAACCAATGAAAAACCTGGTTATTAAAGAGCTCCCAGTCTTCACATCCAGCAACTACAGAGAAACAGTATCAGTCATTTCATGTCCAAAAAAAGCCTCTTTTATCTCTGTTTTGGTCTCCACCAGCCCCATAGGAATCACATAGGCCTCTAGTGAACCAAACATAATCTTGGTGGACTGAAATTGATTGGTCACGAGGCAAATAAAGCAAATATTTGTAGGATCTGGGGAGGCTTTGCAAAAAGGAAATTGATAATAAAGAAGTTAGTGTTTGTTACTTGTTACAGAGGAACTTTATTGTATCATGTCTGTGCATCGTGTCTAAATTAGTCTAATATGGCCTCTCTTTTTGCTCCATTTTGGGTCTCCACCAGCTCCTCAGGGAAATGCGCTACCAGTCAAAAATTTGGACACACTTTCTCATTCAATGGTTTTTATTTAATTATATCGTAAACAAAAAGTGTTAATCTTCAATGTTAATCTACAATGTAGAAACTAATACAAATAAATAAAAAGCATTAAATGAGAAAGTGTGTCCAAACTTTTGACTGATGGCGTACACCTGTAGAGAACCAATGAAAAGCCTGGTTACTAAGAGCCCCCAGTCTTCACATGCAGCAGCTTCAGAGCAACAGTATTGGTCATTTCATGTCCGAATGAGTCCAGAAAAAGACTCTCTTTTATCTCTGTTTTTGGTCTCCACCAGCCCCAAGCGGAATTGATTGGTTGCAGGGCAAATAAAAGAATTTTTGTAGGACCTGGAGAGGCATTACAAATATAAAATCGATAATAAAGACTTCTTTAGCACCAGTTCATGTTTGTCAGTTGTTAGTTGAGTCCAATATTCTCTCTATTGGCTCCATTTTTGGTCTCCACCAGCTCCTCAGTAAAGTATGTATTCCAATAACCTATAAAGTAAACCAGTAAAATCTTAGGGGACTAAAATCAGATTGACTTTTAATCAGTCGATTGGTTGCAAGGCAAATTCCCAATCCAATTTTTCAAGGAGGAGGTTTACTAATGTAAAACCTCCAACAAGTTCTTTAAGTAGCAGTTAATGTTTATTATATGTTGGTACACAGCTGCTAGGATTCACATCTAGCAGGATGTTCAAATGAGTCCAGTCACTTCCTTTTAGCTCTGTTTTCGGTCTCCATCTGCTCATCAGGGAAAAATGTCTGTTGTGACCTATTACCAGTTTTTTCAATGAATTAATAACTAATAATAAAAACAGCTCTCTAGTAGCAGTTAATGTTGTCATACGGCCACCAGCAGCTAAAGAGCAACAATATTTTTGATTTCATGCCAAATTAGTCCAAACAGTCTCTTTTTAGCTCCATATTTGGTCTCCACCAGCTCCTCATAGGCCTGTAGTGACTTAGAGAAAATCTTGGTGGACTGAAATCATACCGACTCTTAAATCAACTGACTGGTTTGACAAAAAAAAAAAAACTAACTAAATTTGCTCAACCTGTTTGCCTTGTAAGCCTAAATAAATTCTAAATTAACAAAATAAAACCTAGTATTTGCAGCATATTAAATCATTAAACCTGGTTATTTTATACTAATATAACAGACTTGTAGCAGACCATATTTGGATGATTTCTAATAATTAAACTATATCAGCTAATGATCCCAGCATGAGAACTTTTGTAGAATATAAATGCAGCCACACCGTCAATTTCTTTGACATGGTGTTAGATAGTTTGAAGTCAAATTAACGTTCACTCAACATAAAAGTCAGACCCAGCAGTCTCCATTAGGTCAGGTGAGTTCAAAGTAAAGAAAACATGGGGGCGTTCACAGGTGGCTTGTTCCTCCTGCAGCCAAAAATAATGGCTTAATAGCTTTTTTGTCTTTAATAAAGCAACATTTGGGACTGTCAGACCAGAGAGAATTTAGTAAATAGACCGACCAGTCAAGCTAGACACTAATAGTTCTGCAGTTGCATGTTCTGGTGATTTGGTGAACTGTCGCCTTAATCTGGTGTAAAAGAGCAAATCTGACAGATTAAAGATTATCACAGACTGACCTCCTTCAGTGTGTGTGTGTGTGTGTCTGTCTGTGTGTGTGTGTGTGTGTGTGTGTGTGTGTGTGTGTGTGTGTGTGTGTGTGTGTCTGTCTGTGTGTCTGTCTGTGTGTGTGTGTGTGTGTGTGTGTTTTATAGAGGAAACAGGAAACAGAAGCAGCAGCGGCAGGAAGTAGTTTCAGGTTCACCTGCAGAGTCCAACAGCTGTTTTTGTGTTTGACTGAGATGAGTTGTAGCTGCTGTTGTGTTGTGTGTCAGCACGCACGATACATGTCAACTAAACGCAATATACAACCGCAGAAATGCACTTATGGAGGAAAATACAGCCAGAGGTGTTTTTACAAGCTACAATAATGTAAATATAATGATAATAAAAGTCTGTTTCTGGCTAAACAACTTGTCACAGCTGCAGGTTTAATAGCTTCAATGTTTGGATCATAAATCATAAATAAAAAGTCACTGAATTTATTGATGTGGTTGAAAGTAAAGGACACTGAACATACATTTTGAACAAACTGCTGTGTGTTAGTTGGCTTCTAAAACATCCACCCACGGAACTTCAAGCAGTTTGTGAGTATTTTATTTACTCACATGTCACATTTTTACTCACTGTACGCTCATCTTTTGCTGCAATAAAAAGTCCGGCACTTCTATGTAAACAATAAAAGCATGACTAGGAGTAGAGAAATAGTCCAAAATGTCTGAAAATAGGTCCAGATGGACTCACAAATTCATGCACTCACAAAAAAATCACTCACAGAAATAATTTAAATATGTCCTAAAGGATTTGAAACTTGTTCAAATGACCCAGAAAGCTTTTCAGAGTGACTCAGAGATGTCAAAATAACAAAAAATACCCCAAATTCATAGAAAATATTCGTGATTAATTAAAAATTAAGTAGAAATTGCCCAAAATATGTCAGAATTTGTCATCATTCATCCTTTATGGAATCAACACAACCATGACTAGAAGGAGAGAAAAACATCAAAATGTTTTCTGTCCAGCATGGCACTGTTATAACTCCACAAATTATATAAAAAGCGAAAAAATTAAAGTTGACTTTCTTTGATTATTTTACAGATACTGAAAAAACTGGAATCAACATGTTCAATGTTTTGTTTTGTTTTTCCCAAATTCAATGGGACAAAAAGTCGCTGAATTTTTGCCCCATGATTCTTGGTCATAGTTGAGTTATTTATGGCACCTCAGTTGCACAACACTCAAATGTTTTATTTTGAAACAAAATCTGTTTAGACTAAATGGTTTATTTGGGGGAAAATTCTGTAATAAGGCATTTAGGATGAAGGGATTTTAATGAAATTTAGATTTAATTTTCCACAGAGGGCAGCACATTACAGATGAGTAGTTCAAGGACCATCGGAAAGTTGAAAATCCAGTTATTCTTTCTGAATTACAGATTTTGTTTCTAATAACGGGTGTAATTGTACCGATTTTCATTTTAAAAAAACCCCAAAAACAACAAGATAAGAGATGGTTTTCAAACTCACTGGCTGGTTTTATACTCACAGGATTGAATCAAACTAATGTCTGTATCACACAAACAGCTCTCAGTATTTTTAGCAGGTTATATTGAACAAATATGTGAAATCAGAAGTTTTAAAGAACTGCTTTGTAATTAATAACAATGTTTTCCAACCTCCGTTTTTATCACAGCTTTGTTCATCGTGTGGGCACTTAAAAAAATTATGACATTTACTTTTTACAATCTGAAATCTGGTTAACTGGTGGATAAGAGGCATGGGAACCAAGAAATGTTACGTTTAAAGAGTTCATAATTCAACATTTAGCATATTTATTGGAAAAACAAACAAATGAAGTGCAGATAAAGCATAAAACGCTCAGCTTATTCTGTTTTGAAGAAAAAAAAACACAAATCACAAGATTGTTTAGATAAAAACAAATAATGCCTGACTAAAGAGCCTTTTTTTTTATTTAAAAAATACCAAACATTTTAATAACAAAATATCAGTGCAACAATATAACAGTAAGATGTTTAATTTAGGAGCAGCTTCTGCAGCAGGCGGTTCCAGAAATGACGTTTTATTTGTTTTTCATCGTGTATGTGACATAAAACCCAAATGAATCCTGCTGTTCGGGGAGGACGACGCTCTGTGGTCTTTATCAACTGCAGGTCAAACTGGTGATGTGAAACTTAGAGGATCAGCAGAAACTTTTTTCCCAGGCGGAGAAGCCTGATGGATGAGAAGGAGGAGGAGGAGATAAATCCTCAGGGATCAGGATTCCCATCAGACTGTAGCTGAAGGTTTTTCTCATCAGTCCGTCCTGATAACGTCCGTCGTCTTCATGTCTGCTTTTAAATCCACCTGCTTCAAACAATCAGCTCCACCCGCTGTTTGAATAATCAGACGTGGACGGAAACAGCCTTTAATCACATTTTCTGAAAATTAGTGCTACGGATCCACAAAAAACAATCATCAACTTTCTGCTTTATGAGAGCGGCTGGATGTAGATGACTCCTTTAAAGAGACCTTTTTTGCTTTTGATGTCCCTCCTTCAGTGTGTTTGTATAGCTGCTTTTCTTTCCATATAAAAGTTTTCAAACTTCCACACCAAGGGGAGGATTATTTGAAATTTGATGGGTGGAATGACACTTATACAGATTTTATTTTATTTTTACAGTATGAAAAAATTGCATGTTTTTGGAACTTAAAGGTCCCACATTGAGCCTTTTTTTCAGCCAATTAATGTAAATCTTAGATGTTCCCAGAATGTGTCTTTCAGTTTCTCAGCTCAAAATATCACAAATATGGTTAATTTCAACTTCTGGTTTTAGTCCTGATCTAAACGGGCTGCTTTGATGTCTGTAGCTTTAAAATCTCTGCCCCCTTAAATCTCTGCCCCCTTCAGGAATAAAACTCTCTAGGCATCTGTGATTAACAGCACTGAGAAAAACTGTTCAGTGCATAGTAACTGAATGAGTGCGTAACCAAGACTTTCTGTCACAAATTTCTCTCTAAGCATCATTTCACATGGAAATACTGCACTTTTTTTAAACTCGTGTTTGGTGAGTTCATTGGACAACATTGTTTTTTATAAAATCAAACAGAGCAGCGAATTGGAAATGCTTCTGAAATGACCACATCAAGTGTTGATGGGTTTCGTTTTTGACATCATTTAATACTTGCTCTGATGTTCGAGAACAGAAACTAAGAAATATATGTCAATCAGAACAGTGGTATTAGGAATTGAGCTGTATTAAAATGCAGAATATGTGAGCACAGAGAGCAGGAGAGAAGCTAACCTGCTGAGTTTAGGCTGCACTGAAACACAGTAGCCCACAAAGTCCTTGTTTACTTGTTTTGAGTCACTCTTAAAGTTTCCAACATTGCTGAATATCTCTCAGCTTTATAGTTTCAACAAAGTTCTGACTTGTGGACATCCAATCGAAGCTAATAGTAATGTTAGCCAAATTAACAGCACAACATGCTAACACCAATGATTTTCCATTTTGCTGTGGTGACATTACCATAAAAATCCACTAGACCTTTAGCTTCTCACATCCTGACAGTTAAGTCTTACAGCCAACATCAGAACATTTGGTGTGTTTGACTTTTAGTGGAGACATTTTAGAGTTAGGGCTGCACAGTGGTTTGGTGGTTAGCTCTTTCACCTTGCAGCTGGAAGATCCCATTCACGTCCCCACCTTCCCGTGATCTTTCTGCATGGAATGTGGATGTTCTCCCTGTGCATGAGTGGGTTTTCTCTGGGTACTCCAGCTTCCTCCCACGGTCCAAAACATGCTGAGGTTAATTAGTAAATCTAAATTGTCTGTAGGTGTGAATGCAAGTGTGATTGTTTGTCTGTATATGTAGCCCTGTGATAGACTGATGAAATCAGCAAGGGTAGGCTCTAGTCCCTCATGACCCTATGAGGATTAAGCATTGTATAGATAATAAATGGATTTTAGAGTTAGGAGAAGCATCTCCATGAAGTAAATAAACCTGGTGGACTATGAGGCGGCTCTTTCTGAATGGTTCATTTAAAAGCAGTGAGGAGGCGGTTCCAGCTAAACGACTATTGTTTTCTCAGTTTCTTCGCTGCAACTGAATAAAATTCTGATCGGCCTGAAAAGCTGGAAGGGGCTCGAGGAAGGGAAGAGTCTCATTAGGTTTATTTCAGACCTCCCAAGTTTTTAAAGCAAAACATAACAAAATGCATTTCTTTTTACCATCCAGGATCTTTGTTGTCTCTAATAGAACCTAAAAACACAATCATCAGCCTGTAAATGTTTGAAATGTGGACTCTTTAAACAACTACTCTGTGTTTGAACTCTGTTCAACAACAAAGTGAAAACACACTCTGGATGCAGAAGGCAGCCAAACACTCCCCACAGTCTCTACTGAAGGAAAAATAACTTTCATACATGCAGACCTGGAAAAAAACAAAATAAACGGGAAACATGAGACAACATCTCAACACTGCGGTGGCTTTGTGATTCATTTCTTCTACACAAAACAAAAATCAATCAAATACTGAGGATGTCTTGGTGCAGGTTAGAGGAAAACATGATGTGGTTAATGTCACTTTTACTGACTGCACATAAATGCATCACCAATCATATGCAGTCACTAAGATTGTTTGATATTGAAATGGCAATTCAGCATAGGAACATTTCATCTTAAGATGGCATTTTTCTTTTGTTTATTTTCCTCTAAAGTAAAAGTTTAACTTTTAAATATGTTTTTGTGTTTATACTTACGCACAAATATAAGATTTAAGAACTTCTTTTACTGCTGGAAATGAGTTTTGTTCCACACACATGTATTTATATGTATTGATTACAGTGGATATCAGTTTAAAATAGTTTTTTGTTTTGTGCTATGCAAGTTTTAACACACAAGATACTAGAAACTAAAGCTGAAATAAATTAAATCTAACATAGAACTCAAAAAGAAGTGAAAGGAGAACAATAAAGTATAATTTTTATAATGTGATAAAAAAAACTTTTTTTAGATAATCAGTACACTTGTCTTTTGCTTTGATTGTTATTCTTTTTTAACACAATAAACACACAAGACACCACAAATTACAGTCACCAAAGTCACCATATGTCATAAATTTTTAAAAAAGATGGTTAAAAATAAAGATATACAACCTTCTGAATTGAAATATAATCATCAAAAGATTTAAATATTGTTTTTATTAATTGTTTTTTGGCTATCATTTAGCTAAGTGGCTACAGTACAACATCAAGGGCACACTTAGCCTAACTTAGCATAAAGAGTGGAAACAGGGGAACTGTTAGCTTAGCTCAAACTCTGAGGTTGTGTGCATCTTTGTGGCCTGTTGTGTTCTGACTAATGCTAACATTATCACATTGTGTTTTTAGTTTGTGATGCTCAGTATTACGGTGACTTCACGCAGGCTCCAGACTACGACTCCGACTACAACGCCACCTTCGAGTACAGCTTCTACAGTAAGTCACAGTCTGGCATTAGCCACAACCAGCTAGTAGCAGATGAAGTAGCATAAAAATACAAAAATGTTTAATGTTCTGTCATCCCTCTGATGACGAATGTTCGCTGGTGTTTTCAGGTAACGCCAGCAGTGAGGACCTGGACAGGTTCAGCGAGCGATTCATGGACGAGGATGAGGAGGATGGGCGGGAGGAAGAGGACACAGGAGGGCAGCAGGGGCAAGAGGAAGCGACAGTTACCATGGCAACCACCAGAGGTGTCACCGTGAGGGGCGGAGTTCACGGCCGTAGCACCGCATCACCTCCTGTTTCTCTGGTAAGAACATCCAACCAGTCGAAACAGTACGTATGCTCAACTAAAGTTAATTTAAACCAAAGTTTAACCAGTTAAACCAGACCTAATCCAACTTCAGTTACAAAATCAAACTAGGTTTAAGTCAAAACATAACTGAACCATTTCAATCAGATGTAAATTCTGTTAAACTAAAGTTAAATTTGATTTATGCCTTAGTTATTCTAAAATTAAATATCAGTTAGACCAGGGCAACTTTAAACCTCTGAAGTTAAGTTAACCCCACCTAAACTTTACTTCATCGAGTTAACAAGTTTGACCTTTTTCTACCAGGTTTATGTTCCCTCAGTTAAATCAAAGTTAAGCCTCGACAAAACCAAAGTAACATCTTGAATTTAATCTCAGAAAAACTCCATTGCCCTGAAGTTAAACTTCACTTAATCTAACTCAGAAGTTGAACCAATATTGATCCAATTTTACCAATTTGTACCTGTTTTATGTACTCTCAATTAAACCAAAGTTAAACCATGATTACACAAAGTTCAGTATTAACCTCAGTGAAGCTACATCAACCTCAAAATGAACTTCAATTAATCAAATTCAGAAGTTTAACTAATGTTAAACCAATTTCACTAATTTCTACTAATTTTATCTTCTCTCAGTTACACCAAAGTTAAGCCAAAGTTAAACCTCGATTAGACCAAGTTGAATATTAACCTCAGTGAAACTATATTAGCCTTAAGTTAAACTTGACTTCATCTAGTTCAAAAGTTAAACCAAAGTTAAACCAATTTTACCTACAGTGTTTCTACCAGGTTTGTGTTCGTTCAGCTAAATAAAAGTTAAATCTTGATTAGACCAGGTTAAATTTAAACCTCAGTGAAACTTAAGTTAAACCTTATTTAATCTAGTTCAAAAGTTAAACCTCACATTAAAGTTAAACTTGAGCCAAACCAAAGTTAAACCTCAGTTAAACCAAGTTGATTTTAAACCTAAGTGAAACTCGGTTTCCTTTTATTTAACCTTCACTTACATTTTCTGCCAGGTTTTCGCCCTCTTAGTTAATCTGACGTTACATTACAAAGGTTACATTTCAATTGGACAAGTTTGAATTTGAACCTCAGTGAAGCTATTTTAACCTGAAGTTAAATTTAACTTCATCTAGTTCAAAAGTTAAACCAAAGTTATATCAGTTTTACATATTTCTGCCAGGTTTATATTCTCTCAGTTAAATCAAAATATAAAAATCTAAACTTTAGTTAGACGACGTTTTTTCCAACCTTGGTGAACATTTCTTAACCTGAACTTAAATTTAACTTAATCTAGCCAGAAAGATAAACTAAAGTTGAACCAGGTACTACAATTTCTGCTAGAAATGTTCTGTTAGACCAAAATTAAACCACGGAGGAAGTCAGACTTTCATTAAACCCGTTCAGCAGTTAAACATAAAGTTAACCTTCAGTTAAAGCCGACTAAAAGCATATTGAAATTTGAATTTTTCCCATGGTTAAACTTGGCTTGAGTGAAACCTATGCCAGATTTCCATTAAACTAGGTTTAATTGTCCACAGGCACAGTTTTAAACTGTGGTTTTTTGGATCACGTTGTTGGGTTTAAGCAACAGAACCGACATGAACCTGATGATCCGGATCAAAGCGGTGGTCGGTCTGATGCTATTTATAAAAGTTCTGACTCAGCAGGTGGATTCTGTTAACAGTCAGAGTCCATCTGGTTTCTGTAAGAGGATCTGAGCAGCTTCGACAAACATGAGTCTCCTCAAATCTGAGTGTTGGTGAGTGTAAAGACAAAAATAGAGTCAGAAGAAAAACTAAAAACCAGAATGAAGTAAAGCTGCTCCATCAAAACAGAGGTTACATCAGAAAAGATCCTATAGTTTGTTGTTTCCTCTGTACAGAAATGTATAATAAAAATGTTACAGCGTTCCCATAAGTGGATGTGATGGATGCCAGTCTGTGGTCTGTGCTTTTCGGTCTCTTTGGGTTCAATCGGTCTGGTTTTCTGCGACGTTTCACAGATGAATGAGTCTCAGTGTTCACTTATTGACACCAGAACCATAAATCTGCTTGAAGCAGATCCACCAGAGGAGAAGAAAGTTCACCAACTGGTGTTTGTCTTTGCTTTAAAACCGCAGACATGAAATTATCTGCAAGAAAGCCCCAGAATTGGATTTGTGTCTATTTGTCCCCACTTGGATTGTTTCAGGATTTAGATAGAGTTGTTGTGCCCTGAGTATCACCTTCAAGGCTGCACAGTCTGTTCTCTCTGCTCTGGTTGGTTTGGGTCTGTCGTATCCACAACAATTAATCCACCAATAACTTGTTATACGTACAAAGACTTAGTGTAAGTCAAAGGTGACCAGATAAACCAGGTCTAACCAGCTTAAACCTTTTTATAAAACAAAGTTGTTCCTCCTTTGGGTTGTTTGCTAAACCAAAAATAAATTAAAAACAGCCTCACATACATTAAAGTCAGGTTTAAGTTTAACCTCACTTTAAACTCAGATAGCTTAAAGCCAAACCACATCTCACTTTGACACGTGTTAAACCAGAATGAAACTGAAGTTAAAATCAGTTGGAAATTAGCCCCCCTTTTCGCTGAGTACACACTCTCTATCCTATCTGCTGCAGTTGATTTTGGTGCTTCATACCCACATCAATCAATCAATAATATGCTGTTGGTTCAGAGATTTAGTGCAGTTCAGAAGTAACTAAATCGACCAGGTATAACTAACTTAAACCCTTTAAAAAAACAAAGTTGTTCCTCTTTCAAATTGATCATTAAACCAAAATTAAATGATAAACAATCTGACATTTTAAAGTTGGGTTTAAGCCAAACCAGGTTTAAGTTTGACTTCAGTCAAACCAGGATGAAGCTTCAATCAAGGTCAAATGTCCCTTTTTGCCCAGACTTTTGCCTCCAAGGCTGCACTCAGCCTGTCCTATCAGCTCTATGCCTGTTGTACACATTAGTGCAATTCAAAAGTGATCAGTTAGACCTTGGTTAACCAGGTTTAATCAAGTTAAACCAAAGTTAGGCTTCACTTAAGATGTAGTTGACAGTTCAATCAAATTCAAAACAAAGTCAGCCTCAGATATCCTTGGTGTAACCTCCTCTACCTGCTCTGATGGTTTAGATTTGAACCTACTAACAACAATCAGTCAATAATACAATATTTATACAGAGCCTTTCATACAGAGCAGTTCAACCAATTTAAACCAGACGTCTTCAAGATTAACTTTAGTTAAAGCAAAGTTAAACCTTCAATAAACCACAAGTTATTCCTTCCTTCCATACTTGATCATCAAACCAAACTTAGATAAAAGCTAAGCTCAGCTAGATAAAAGGCAGGTTTAAGCTAAACCTCAGTTTAAGCTCAGAAAACTAAAATCCAAACCAGGTTTAAGTTCTACCTCGGTTGCACCAGCATTAAACATGAGTCAGAGTTCTGTTAAACCAAAAGCAGGGTTCTGTCACCAACCACAACAGTCAATCAGTCAATAACATGTTATCTGTGCAGAGATTTCATACACATTAGTGCAATCCAACCAGGTCAAACCAGGTTTAACCCATTATCTATACACTGCCTAATCCTCATTAGGGTCATGGGGGGCTGGAGTCTATCCCAGCTCACTTAGGGTCAAAGCAGGAGACACCCTGGACAAGTCACCAGTCTATCACAGGGGTACATATACAGACCAACAATCACACCCACATTCACACCTACGGGCAATTTAGAAATCACCATTTAACCTCAGCAGGTTTTTGGACTGTGGGAGGAAGCTGGAGAAAACCCACACATGCACAGGGAGAACATGCAAACTCCATGCAGAAAGATGTCAGGCCCAGGCCGGGACACGAACTGGGGATATTCTTGTTGTGAGGCGACAGTGCTAACCACTACTCTACCGTGCAGCCCATCAGTCAATCAATAATACATCATTTGTATAAAATCTGTCACACACATTAGTGCAGTTCAACCAGGGCAAACCAGGTTTGACCAAATTCCAGCTAAATTTAATGTTCGACAAACCATATTTATTGATTTGGAAATCAAACCAATAAGCTGTAGCTGATAGGCCATATATATATATATCCTTCTAATAAACAAAAATCATGTTAAAACAAAATCAAACTCAAGTGAAGGACCGTTAGAAAAGAGACTTTTAAGTTTTGACTCTCAGGCTACATACCCTCTGTCCATAAAGGTCAGAGCAATTCATAGCATGTTAAAACAGTAAAATAACACACAAAAAAACTGAAACAGTGAATAAATAAAATCCTGAAGGAGCCACAATTAAATGTATAAAAAGCATTACAAACAATAATAATTTAAAATTAGATTTCCACAGTGAGACTGTGGGAACTCACCTCTCTTTAGTGGAAAAAGACATCATGTAAATCATTCGGTTTATAGTTATGTAGATTTGGTTGAAGAAAATCTGCAGGAACTGAATGTAAATAACTGTGATCAGAGTGTAAATATTGATCTAGATGTCATTATTAACATTGGTCAGGTGAAGTTTTTACACTAAACAGCTGCAGGGAAACAAACCTTCCTCTCAGGTGAACCAGAGACCAACAGCAACACCTGGTGGCTTCAACATATTAGACTGAACACAAGCTGCTCAAAGTAACTCCAGAAACTCAGTAAATACCAATAAAACTGCTGTGACTTCGAGGATAGACATATTTGCATATTATATGTTTAATCAGTCTGATAGTTCAAACACAGCAGATATAAAACACCTCGTGAACTTATTCTGAGAAGCTGCCAGCAGGAGGCGCTCTCTCTACACTAAATATTAGTGAATAAGTACATATTTGACATGACATCTTCACAAATACATTGCATGTTTAAAACTGTTATCAGTAATGTCTCTGTTTTTATGCATTCCACGAACTCTGTTTAAAGCTTTTTGCCATTTTTGTTTTTATTCTTTATCTCTAAACATTTGTTTATTTCCCGTTGTTTTACTTTGAATTAGACTATTTTTTATGCTTCCTTGGGGTCCTAAGGGTTTTGACTGGATCCACTGACGGTGTGTTTAATGTCTGCAGGAAATCAAGACGCTGGTCTGGACTCTGATAAGCCTGATGAGTCTGAACTTACTGCAGCTGTGACACTCACTGTGAGACACAAACACACACTAAGCAAGTGAGAGACAGACACACACACACACACACACACACACACACACACACACACACACACACACACACACACTATGTTTTCTATCATTGTGGGGACATACCATTGACTCCCATTCATATCTAACCCCTAACCCTTACCCTAACCCTAACCTTAACCCAGACCAAAACAATGCCTAACCCTAAAGAAACGTTTTGGTACTTTTACTTTTTTCAGTAACAACAACATGGCCAAGAAAACACTGTTTAAACTTGTGGGGACCAAAATGAGGTCCCCACAAGTGACATTGTTTTCGGTTTTCCTACAGTTGTGGGGACATTTGGTCCCCACAAGTATAGCCAGCACCTGACGACACACACACACACACACACACACACACACACACATCAGCAGTAAGAAAATGAAAGCTACAACAAAGAAGGTATAACTAAAACTAACTTAGACTTGAGTTAGTTGTAACATTAATACATGAATTAAAGAATTTAAAATTTGTCTGTAGAGTGACACGATGACGTGTTCAGAGACGATCATGTGTGCAAAGTTTTGCTTCGCACCAAAATTTCTCTGAGTTTGGTGTCAGATTCGAGGATTACAATCGTCAGACTAATAATAAACTCTGACTGTGAGTCTGTTTCTGCTGCTGCTGACATTTAGAGTAAAAACTATCAGATCAAAGCTGCTGAATAAAAACTGATTCACACAAAAGTTTGTCTGCTGTCAGGATTAAAGGTTTTTATGAAGCGTCCTCATTCGCAGAGCGTCAAATACGCCATTTAGTCTCAGAGATATGCTCGAAGTGTCCTTTGGTGGAGGTGCTGCAACATTCGTCAACATTCAACACTGATATATGAGTTTTTCCATCTATGAGGCTGAGATTCGATGTTGGATTATTTTATCTTCATATAGTTTCATTTCATTTTGTCATTTGACTCTGTTTTTCACTTGCTGTTTGGGAAAAGATCTTGCTTTTGGTTAAAATACACCCTTTTGTGACATTTAACCATGGTAACTTCTTTTTGCCTGAAAACCAGCAACAATGACGACACCAGCAGAGAACATTTGGACTCTCTGGACGTCTATTTCTGACGTTCCACGTTTTTTAAAGAGTTTAAAACTACCTGTACATTGAAAAATTAGGTTGGAAAGTATTTAAGCACTCATTGTTTTTGCTCTGTTACATGTGAAATGATGAAATCTGTTGTTCTCAAGTCGCAGTTAGCTGATAAACTCTATGAATCAAGCATTAAACTTTGAGTGAACAGATTAAAACCATCAGTTGTGTACAAAGTCATATTTACGTGTAAAACCAGCATTTTCTACTCTAAATTTTCCCAGTTGGAGCTTTTTTTAGACAAAATCATCTGTTCTTCTGCAGGAATTTAGTTGCTTCAACTTGAAAAATAACTCCATTTGCTGTTTATATTCATGTACAATGAATTTATTTTGATGATTTTCTTCAAATTAGTTATAATTTAACTGTTCACTGACATGTGGAGTCCCTCAGGGCTCAATCACTGGTCCTCTAAGTATTACATTTAGACCAAGGGTGCTCGATATTTGAAAAAAAAAATGGCAATTTGATTATTAGTTTTTCTGATCGTATAAAAAATTAATAAAACAGGAATTTTCACCGGATGACTTGAATAAGTCTATTTCAAGAGAAATAATTGTTGTAGAAGGATTGGGGTGTTTTTGTTGAAGACTCACCATAGAACAGGGGTCGGCAACCCGCGGCTCCGGAGCAACATGCGGCTCTTTCAGCCCTCTGTTTTGGCTCCCTGTAACTTTGGAAAATAAATTGTTCTGCCTTTCAGGCGCGTTTCAATGCATTTTAATATAGAGAGTTTTATTGTGAAATTACCGCTCTTATTTTGACGTGTCACTCCACCGGATGTGCTGCTGGAGTTTTCCCCCTGCAGAGAGACAACACGGAGTTTCCGATTCCCACACGTTTCATGCCTTTTTTGTTTTACTCCTGGAGAAGCAACGCCTGTAGTTTCACGTCGTTTTGTACTCAAGAATGCCAAGTCTGTATATTAAAGCTCCACTCCAAGAAAGACACGTCTTGTCTTTGAGTCAAAAGTACTCATGGATCGGGTAATACACGTTACTCGCAAGAACACGGCTCGATGTCACATCCAGGCAGCAGGTCAGAGAGTCAGAGGAGTGTCGTCTTGGAAAATAGGACAGCGACTTACCGGAGAAAAGTTATTAGCTTAAGATAAATAGATTTTACAAGTTAAATAGACATTCGCAAAATATTGATTTCCAGCTAACATTATGTAACACATGAGGTCCAGGAGTAAAAATGACATTAACCAAGTAAGATAAATATTAGTGGAAGGACACAATTAAAAAAATGAATCTGTCTAATTAGAGGCTTTGTAATTAATTAATCACGACTGATTAACAAGGGCATAGAGGTAAAAAAAAAAAAAAAAAAGCGATATATGCAGTGTTGTCTTCATTTTAAATGCCAAAAGGATTTTGCGGCTCCCGGTGAGAAACAGGTCGAAATGGCTTTTTGAGTGTTAAAGGTTGCCGACCCCTGCCATAGAAAATAAGAAAAAAATTGAAAAATAACTTTTTACTGTGAAAACATATTCAGTGTTAAATAGTTTTTTGCTTTAAATGGCATTTGGATCTGGCTTTGAACTGATCATACAAAACTTTGTGTTGATTTAAATGGTCAAACAGATGAATCATGTTGCTTCATGTGGTCACAAGACAGAGTGAATATTTTGGTTGATGCCACAATTTTTGTAGCTGAAATATTTCCATACACCAAACTACGACTAAAATGATGATTGCAATTATTTTTGATTGGCATTAAAATTAACATTTTCTTTCATTGATTTTTGTGTCAAAATATTTTTCTTGCACTTACACATTCAAAAAACAGAACTCTGCTTTCATTTCTGTGTTACATTTCTGCTAATGTCCAACTATGCATCAAAATTAAGCTTAAAGTAATTTTCACCTGTATTCAGAGCATCTCCTAGCAGCTAAATATTAATAAAACTGAACCCAAAATACCCTATTTGCTGAACATCTGCTTGTCAACAGACACTACATTTTCCTGATGTTTCCCAAATGCCTCACATGCAGGCTACAGAAGATGCTAGTTACTCAACTGTGCATAGAGAAGCTTCTAGTCTCCATTCAGTTCAGCAGCTCAAACAGGCATGTGGGCAAAAATTGCCTCAAGAAAAGCTAAAATTATACTTTCTAATGTCAGATTCACTGAAGTTGAAACTGAATTTCAGTTGAAATTGAAACAGACTGAACTGAAGCGTCAACATTACAGTCAATGTGAAAAGCCGAAACCTTGATCACGATTCATTTTTCATTTGCTGTGCATCCTTTCATCTGCAGTTGCATTAGTTTTTGCAACCAAATCTTTCTTTTCAGTGTTTCTCTTTTGATAATCACTTATGTTGCTGTGCAAGTCTCTTTTTAAAAAATTGTTTAAAACAAAACTTAGTGTATCCAAGAGTCCTGAAGTCAGAGGGAACTAAAAAAGCCAGAGCACTGTCAGAAATGCAGCATTTATTTAAGAAATGCAGCATTTGTTTATTAGTTATTGATGATCAGAAATCACGGCAACATAGAATGTGGTCATTTAATATAGATGTACCCACAAACAAAAGGACCTTGCACTGAGCACAGGCGTGCGTTATGCATGTGTACATTATGTATGGATACCGAATCGCATGACCTAAATATGTAGTGGGCGACAGGAATTGGTGGAACTCGGAAACACTTTCACAATTTAATCAATTGTACCTTGTATCGTCAGATAAATCCGCAGTGGTGGATTTGTTGTAGGATCGCAATCATGTGATCATCAGCAGGCAGATGACGTAGTGTTCACTTGTTGTCATAGTTACAGTGACGCCATGCCACTATCTCTCAATGAAATAGAAATCTTCAACAATCTGTGAATACAGACTATAAGCTCCATCACTGCCAAAATTTAATCAACTGGTCCTTGCGTCATTTCTGACCTTCTCTGAAAATTTCATCCATATCTGTTCATTTGTTTTTAATTAATTTTGCTAACAGACAGACAGACAGACAGACAGACAAACCAACGCCGGTAGTCACATAACTCCGCTGCGTTCCTTGACAGAGCAATGATGGTTAAACATATTTTTCTTGTAGATGAGAAGTGGAAAGAAAGAACTGTTTTGAGTTTTCTTTTGTATCAAGCAGCAAAGAAGTTGTACCATGAGGAGTTAGTTTGACTTCAGACAATTAATGATGCATATTTACAAAACTACAGTGTGAAAATGCACATGTGATTCTATTCACACAGCTAAAGAAACATTCAGTCGTATTTTCTTCTGATGATTTTACGTAAAATTGTTTTTTGATTGGAGATGTGTTTGTGTTTTCCAGCTGTCATCAGGTGTGTGTGCGATCACCTGACCCGAAGTGGGCGGAGTCACTTTAACCTCAGCAGAGAGTGAGCCCCTCCCCCTTCTAAACATGGCTGCCCAGGTGGATTTCAGCCAATCAGAGACCATCTTTATTTCAGCAGCGGAGCTCTGAATTCATAAAACAGATTAACTTTATCACATGAGGAATCATATATTTCAGCACCTGAAGGTGGCAGAAAGACAACAGGACCAAGGTCTGAACAATACATTTTATCTGCTGGCAAAAAATATGGAGGTTTATTTATGCCAAAACTGTATAGTCAACCTGTCTTCAAGAAATGACATTTATATTCATAACAGCAGGTTAAAACTTTAAACGTTTAATTAATGAAGAAATTATGTTAACTGATGTATTTGTTACTTTGCAAAAAACACTGACACCAAATGTACCGGGCTTTGCAAAAGTTCTGTTACACTCGGTTTCATGATCTTTAGAGACGTTTACATGTCGGAGTGAAAAATTCCATTAAATAAACTGAAAGTTCTACCTTATAGGCAGGTGTCCTTAATACAAATTTTTTTCTCCGGTGAAGTTGTATCAAGATGGAAGTCAAAAGAGTTGAGATATCTGCTCTCCTTTGTGCTGAACATCAGCCGGATGACCGTCCACAGAGTTGCGGAGAGGCTAAAGAATGGTGAAGATCTTTCAGGTCTTCACCATTCTTGAAAGATCACTGAAAGATCTTCACCATTCTTGAGCCTCTCCGTGACTCTGTGAACGGTCATCCGGCTGATGTTCAGCTGCTTGGCTCTGTCAGACTTGTTGTGGCCAGCATGAAGGAGAGCTGATATCTCAACTCTTTTGACTTCCATCTTGATACAACTTCACCGGAGAAAAAAATTGTATTAAGGACACCTGCCTATAAGGTAGAACTTTCAGTTTATTTAATGGAATTTTTCACTCCGACATGTAAACGTCTCTAAAGATCATGAAACCGTGTAACAGAACTTTTGCAAAGCCCGGTAATAAAATAATTTTTGTTTCCTGTGAACATACTCAACCTTGTAGTCAACCATCCACAAAATTTAATGAATCGTGCATTTGTTAGAAATTTGCAAACAGAACATGAACAGTGTCACGCTTTTAATTGTTCATGTTATGGCCTGTTTTGGATTTCAAGATCAAATTGTGTCTTATTGTTTGTTGTTTTTACTACAGTTATTTAAAGTAATTAAGACCAAAACCTGAGAGAAGGGTCTATTTATTATTCCCTCAAAGAAGAATTGGGAGCCTGCAACCAGTCAATGATTAGTGATTTTTCAGTGTTCATAAAAGCCCTTCTTATTCCCAAATGACTCATGTGAAGATATAAATCTTTGAGTGTCCAACAGTAATGAATTTAAACAGTTTATTGTTGGACTTCAGCGCCCCCCATCCACCCCGACCTCCTCCTCCAGGCTGGAGAAAAAAGAAAGCAACAACCTGAAAATATAGTTCCACTGCAATGCAAGAACATTGGGTTTTGTAGGTCCTTAGCAGCCAAGAAGACCAACTAAAACTATGCAACCACCTTGTTTAACCCACTGAACCCCGAGAAGATGTTATTTGTTCCATGTCACATTTTAATTCACTGTGGGCTCATTTTTCACTGCAGTATAAAGTTCAGCACCTCTATGGAAAGAAAACAACCATGATTGAATTAGAGAGGACTCAGACGTCTCTCCTGTGCAGTTTGACAAAGTTATAATGGCATGAATAAAAGATGATATAGTTGTTTAGTCAAAAATAAATAAATAAAACAAAAACTGGAATCAACTTTTTTTTCCCTCCCCAAATGTGTAGCTTACCAATAATGGAAAAATAAATGTGAAGACACTAAAGATTTTACTTCTTATATTTTTAATTAGTTTTCATACTTGTCTCCTCGCTCTATGCTAACACTGCCTGCAGTTCAACTGAATAGTCTCTAAATTTTTATCACATGACTGTTGGTCACTGCTGAGTCATAAATGCCTTCACAGTTGTGCTGAGGAATGTAGGATTTTTGTTATTTTACAAATTCTTGCTGGAGCAAACAATTTATTTTTAACAAATTTTTACATGAGACGTAGAATAAAGTAAGTTTGATGATATATCATAATTCTAAGATGGGATATGATTCATTTTCTTGACAGAAACTTGTCAAAGACAATTCAAGAATGCCCTGAAAGTTGAAAATCTGAAGATTGTGTCTGTTTTCAGTTTCTGGCTGATAGTAGTGTTATTTTTGTATTTTTTTAATAAAATAACTTGACTGTCAAACCCACCAGCAAATTTTGGGTTTCAGAGGGTCAAACAAAACTAATGTCATGAGACTCATTTATGACTGCAAAAATAAATTATGGAAATATTTTTTTAAACTACTATTACGGACTGAACTCTAGTTTTGATCTAAATAAACTTCCGTAATGTTGATCATAAATAACGAACAGTCGAACCCTTTAACGTTAAGGGCTGCTGACAGATTCTGATGGTGACGACACATTTTTTTATAAAACAATCCAGATCCTCTAAACAAAGAGCACATGAACGTCCTGTTGTGTCTGTAAATGTGATTATCTCTCTCTGTTAGTTTGCTGTTATCTTATAAACTTCACTCCTCCACAGTTTATCTCTTGAAGCATTCTCACATGCAGTCTCACGGTGAATCAAACACCAGCACTTTTGTCGACGAGTAGCACTTATTTAGTTCTGTTGTTCTGTAGAGAAAATGAACGCTAAAATACAGATGCATTATAAAGATTACCGTAAATGAAACTGGGCATCAAAAACCACTTCAGTTTATATTTTAAAGCATTTGTCACTTTGTTCTGTCAAAGTCCATCAGTTTTATCAGAAAGTGTTTGTAAACAGATGAAATTTAAACGTTTATTTTGATATTTTAAAACTGTAAACACGACAACAGCAAGAGAAGAAACAAAGGAAAAACTTTTTAAAATGGTTTTTATGCGGTATAAACAGGAAAAAAGGAATGTGACAGAAAAAGCTTTAGAACAATTTGAACAGATGTTGTTTATTAGCTTTATTGCTTGTATTTGTTTGTGTAAAAATTGTTTGCAATAAAATATAGAAAAATTATCATCAGCTTCTTGTTGGGTGTTTTTCTTTAACATCTGATACTAGTGGTTAATTAATGTCTTTTTGTGGCTGCTTACATTTAATTTTGATAATTTTACATCTTTGTCTTATTATTTTATGTCACATTTTGGCCGTTTTCTTTTTTTTTCTCCTTTTCTTTTTAATTTTGGTTGTTCTACATCTTTTTGTAGTTGTTTTGTGGGACATTGTTGGTCTTTCTGTGTCTCATGCTAATTGTTTACATTTAAAGTTGGCTGTTTTATTTTTGGTTCTTTTGCATCACATTTTGGTCATTTTCAATGTTATTGTGACACATTTAAGTTCATTCGCAACTTTTTGGCGTGGCCATGCCTCATATTTTTGTGATTTTATGTCTTTTTGTAATTGTCTTGCATTTATTTTGGTCATTTGACATCATTAGTTGGTCATTTGAATTTCTTGTTGTTTGTTTATTTTGATTATTTATTATTTTTATTTATTTACTGATGAATGTGTGATCTTTAGTCCTCCGCAGAAATGCTAGGAACTTAAATTTTTTTAAAACACCACTTTATAAAACACTGGTCAGTTTGGTTTTCAGGAAGTGAACTGGTGAATATTGATTATGGATTGGTGCTGATTCATTCTCCTGGACTTCAATTCTTAATGTTTGCTTTTATAAATCTGACAGATGAGGATGTTATGAAGCCACTGTGACTCCCTCAGTTTGTCTGCATGAAGCCTTCTAGTTTCGCACCTTGTGGTTTATTTCTGGTGCTGTGTGACGAGGTTTGATCGTGATCGGAGATGTCTGTTAGCAAGGACGAGTCCGTCGGTGTTAGAACTCACTGAGAGTGTTGAGAGGACGAGGTGACGGATGCCTCAGGCTCAGCGGTTATTTCAGTCCAGGAGGAATCTGCACGAAAACACAAACCTGCCGAGAAATGATTCTGAAATAGTTCTTAACGTCTGAACATAGAAACATGGACAAACGTTCCACGTTCGGGAGGACAAGAGTGGAACATATCTTCATCCTTCTGTTTCACCCTTTAAACTACAAGTACAAGAACATCTTCGATGCAGAGCTGTCCTCAAAGTATCAAAAAGTCCCCACAGAGCAGAAATATCCTTTCATTGCAGAAATGTCCTCCTAATGCAGAAATGTCTTCACAGTGTAGAGATGTCCTCATAGTGCAGAAATGTAGTCTTAATGCAGAAATGTCCTCAAAGTGCAGGGATGTCCTCCTAATGTAGAATGTCCTTACAGTGCACAAATGTTGTCCTAATGCAGAAGTGTCCTTACAGTGTAGAAATGTCCTCATGGTGCAGAAGTGTCCTCAGTGTAGAACATTGTCACAAAGCAAAAATTCTCTGACAGTTGAGAAAAGTCCTCTTAATGTAGAAGTATCCTCATTTTTCAGAAACGTCTTCACAGTGTAGAACAATCTGACTGTGTAGAAATGTCCTCACAATGCAGAGATGTCCTTCTAAATCAGAAATGTCCTCACAGTGTAGAATTATCCTCATGGTGCAAAAATGTCCTCAGTGAAAAATATTCTCTCAATTCAAAAATGCCCTGACAATGTAGAAAAGTCCTCTTAATGTAGAAATGTCCTCATGGTGTAGAAACATCATCCCAGTGCAGAACATTCTTACAGTGAAGAAATGTCCTCATATTGCAGAGATGTCCTCTTAATGCACAAATGTCCTCATGGTGTAGACATGTTCTCACAGTCTAGCTTATTCCCACAGTGTACAAGTGTCTTAGCAATGTAGAAATGTCCTCAATGTAAAACATTCTCAAAGTTTAGAAATGTCCCCACTGTTTTCACAGTGAAGAAATGTCCTAACAACGTAGACATGTCCTCACAGTGTAGCTCATTTTCACACTGTCTAAATGTCCTCACAGTGTAGACGTGTCCTCACAGTGCAGAGATGTCCTCCTAATGCGGAAGTGTCCTTACAGTGTAGCAATATCCTTAGTGTAGAACATTCTCAAGATGCAAAAATGCCCTGACTGTGTACAAAAGTCCTCTAAATGTAGAAATGTCGTCATATTGGAGAAACGTCTTCACAGTATAGATTCTAGAACATTCTCAAGGTGTAGAAATGTCCTCACAGTATAGAAACGTCCTCACAGTGTAGAAATGTTCTCACAGTGAAGAAATGTCCTCAAAGTTTAGCTTATTCCCACAGTGTACAAAAGTCTTACCAATGTAGAATGTTCTCATAAAGTCGAACACTCTCAAAATGTAGAATTTTCCTCACAGTGTCAAATGTTGTCACAGAGAAGAAATGTCCTCACAGTGTAGAAATGTCCTTACAGTGTGGAAGATTCTCACAATGTCTAAATTTCCTCACAGTGTAGAACATTCTGACAGTGTAGAAATGTCCCCGCAGTGTAGAATGTTCTCTCAGTGAAGAAATATCTCCACAGTGTAGAATGTTCTCACAGTGAACAAATGTCCTCACAGTCGAGGTTATTTCCACAGTGTACAAATGTCCAAACAATGTAGAATATTCTCACAGTGTCTAAATGTCCTCACAGTGTAGATAAGTCTCCACAGTGTAGAACTTTCTCATAGTGTAGACATGTCCTCACAGTGTAGCTCATTTTCACAGGGTCTAAATGTCCTCACAGTGTAGATATGCCACCACAGTGTCAAATATCCTTACAGTGTAGAACTTTCTCACAGTGTAGAATTGTTCTCCTAATGCAGAAATGTCCTTACAGAGAATAAGTGTCCTCTTAATGCCTTACTGTCTTCCTCGTGCACAAACATGCTCATGGTGATGTTTTAAATCTGAAATGTGACCACATGGAGTCGGACAGACACTCTGAGAATCAAAGGTGTGTTTGATGTTTTAGTGACCTTCAGTGAAAGTCGTCTGTCGGCAGATAAAACTGAGACGCAGCATCAGCACTGAAACTCAAACACACGCAGCAGGTTCAGCTCTGTGGCGACAAACTGTCCTGATTAAGATTGGTTGTTTTTTGCGTGTTTCACCATTTTACTTATTTTTGCGGTTGTTTGCATATAATATTGGTTGTTTTGCCTCCCACTTTGGTTGCGTTACATTTTTTTCTGGTTGTTTTGCGTCTCATTTAGGTAATTTTGTATTTTTTTAATGTCTCATTTGGGTAGTTTTATACCTTTTTCTGGTTGGCTTGTGTCTTTGTTTGCTTGTTTTACATCATTTTATATCATATTGCAGTTATTTCTGTCTTTTTGTGGTTGGCTTGCCTCATTTTTGTCAAAATACTTGTTTTTGTGGGTGGCTTATCATATTTTGATAATTTGTCTTTTTGTGATCATTTACTGTTCCATTTTGGTCATTTTACACTATTTTGTGCTTGTTCACAATTTCTGTGGGTGGTTTTGTATCATATTTTGGTCATATCACATCATTTCCTGATTTTTTTTTTGTACCTCATTTTGGTCATTGTGCATGTTTTAGTTTCCGTTCACATTTAATACTGGCAATTATGTGTCCCATTTTGGATGTTATACATTGTTTTGTGGTTCATTTTTATCACACTTTTGTCATTTTACTTCTTTTTATGGTTAGTTTGTGTTTCATTTAGGTGATTTTATGTTTTTTTGTGGCCATTTGCATTTAATTTTGGTTGTTTATAAATCAGAAAAGTCCTGTCCTAAGGATACTGTCTAGTTTTGATCTCAGAGGACGAGGCCCACGTGTAAACCATACTGAGGAGGACAAACACTCAGGGTGGGCTGAGACAGAGAATATTTCACAATGGATGAAGGAAAATATGTCCTGTTTACTGCTGAAGCCCAGTTTTAGATTAATGCCAGTTACAGAAGAGTGCATGTAAGGAGACAAACAGCAGCTGAAACACAGTAAAACATGCTTCTGGGAATTTTCCAGTCTGTTAAGGTTTGGATGCCTGCAGTGAATCGGCTCCGTTCTGACCGAGGAGAAGCAGATCTCCATTTCAGAAATGTAACCTGTTAAATCCAGAATAGAATTTAAAATCCTTCTTCTGACATATAAAGCTCTTAATAACCAATCTCCATCATATCTTAAAGATCTGATAGTACCTTATTATCCTAGTAGAACTCTTCGCTCTCAAGCTGCAGGCTTACTTGTTGTTCCTAGAATTTCTAAAAGTAGAATGGGAGGCAGAGCCTTCAGTTATCAGGCGCCTCTCCTGTGGAACCTGCTCCCAGTTTGGGTTCGGGAGGCAGACACCCTCTCTATTTTTAAGACCAGGCTTAAAACGTTCCTTTTTGACAAATCTTATAGTTGGGGCTGACTGGGTGACCCACAGGGGTTCGGCTTGTGTCTTCATTTGCACAGCTGACTCCCTCTTGGACGTCCCTTCGTTCTGCCTCTAGTCATGCTGCTATAGGCCTATAGGCTGCTGGGGGACTTTTCTTGACGCACTGAGCCCTTCTCTATCTACCTTTACATTTAATATGTATACCGTTATTGCAGTACATTCACTCTGTTTCCCCCTGTGCTATTTCTCTGGGAAATAGCACAGCTCTGGGACCAGTGTCCCTGGTCCCAGAGCTGGATGCTTCAGATCTGCGGTTGATGTTCCACCAACTGGTCCAGTCTCCATCATGTCCACTGTGGGATGCTGCTGCTGACCTTCCTCCAGCCCTCTGCTTCCAACTCCCCTTTTCCACCAGTCAACTCTGCATTGCCTTCACTATACTGTTATGCTAACTTACATACTGTTTGAATTTTACTGCTAGCTATATATGGAGTATGTTTAATGTCAGAGTCGTACATCATAAGAGTAAATTATGAGTCAGTTTTCAATGTTAGCTTATACTTTGTCTGTGTCACATATCCTGTCATGCATGTATCCAAATGTGTGTTGTGTTTTCCTTGCTTTCCCACCCCTCCCTCTTCTCCCATCCCTCCCCCTTGCCCTCCTCTGTCCTTCTCAACCCGCCCGGCCAGCAGGCAGATGGGTCCCCCTATATAGAGCCGGGTTCTGCTCAAGGTTTCTTCCCTGTTAAAAGGGTGTTTTTCCTTGCCACTGTCGCCTTTGGGCTTACTCTGGGGGTCAGGCATTTGGGTTCTGTAAAGCGTCTTGAGACGAGTTGACTGTAATTGACGCTATATAAATAAAATTGAATTGAATTGAATTGAATTGAATTAACCGAAGTTCTGTGTTTTTAGTGACGCCTCCTCCTGCTGCTGTTTATTCACTTTATTCTCGAGCTGCTGCTGCTGCTCATTTTAGTCCTGAAGGTCACTGAAACTGAAGCCGGAGGTCATCCTGTCTTCTTATTCACAGCATGAGTGTGACGTCAGATTCAGCCTCGACTGTCAAGATTCAGAGATTTATCTTCGGCCGCAGGTTGAAACGTAGCAACGGTCCTGTTTTCATTTGTTTTCATTTCGCTGCTACAAAGGACCTCTGACTGCATAAAACCACTTCTGTAACACTCACTAACATTCATCACGCTTATTTCACACTGAACTGTCAGAGTGTTTGTGCTGCTGCAAGGCTGAAAAGTTTAAATTTATAACATTTTATTCCTTTACATTAAAAAAAACAGAGATTCACAGAATAATGCTGAAAGTAGTAATTCTTAGTGACACAAATACAACCACAATGAAACCAAAAATGCATCACTGCCAACAGATGCATAAAAAAAATGACAGACAAAAATTACAAGCACAGAGGGATGAAATAAATGACCAGAAAGGCATATAGACAACTATCAAGAGACATAAAATAATTATAAGGCGACAAAAAATGACCACAAATTGTAAAAAATAATGAACACAAACACAAAAACAACTGCAAAAAAACAACAAAACAATTAATGCATAAAACAACCACAAATAACACACAACATTCTCAGTAAGACAAAAAAATGACCACAAAGAGACAAAAAATGACCACAGTAGGAAATATAAGACTACAGACTAAAAACTGACAAAATTAAACAACAAACCAATCAGCTTAAGACAGAAAACAACCAGAAAGAGACACAAAACAACCTCAGAGACAGGAAACAACCAAAATAAGACAAAAAACTACCACAAAGATGCAAAAAAATTTTACTGTAAAGTGACATACTATAAAACAACTACAACTGGAAAAAACAGTCTCCCAAGACCCAAAAATAATCACATCGAGACAGAAATCACAAATAGATATCCGACTACAAGAGACTCAAAACTACTACAAAAGAGACTTTTGTACAAATTACTTGAGCACAGACTGAGCTGAACACTTCATTGTTTTATTCACATCAATGTGTTTTTGTTTTTAGAGTTAAGATTTTTTAACTTTTATTTCACATCTTTTCCTTTGTTTGGATAAAATTTGCAGTGTCTGGCTTTCCTCCTGTCAAATGTTGGAGCGTGTTGCTGCAGTTGTTTCCCAGCAACAAGTTGATTCATTTTTACTGGAACAAAAGTTTGTTTAGTTTGGAGGCTGCAGTCTATTTCACTAAATCAGACCAAGTTTATTTGCAGCGTCAACAGATGAAGCTTTCTCCTTGTGTTTTGTGGATGTGGGTTTCGGCTGCACGTGCAGACTCTGCAGGATGTTTCTGTAAAACAAACTGGACTTTAAAGGTGGAAGCAGAGGACACGTCTGATGTGAAGGTGTAAACAGCCACAGAGTGCAGATAGGACGTTTCGCTGCTCTGACATTTAGCTGGTAATGAGTGCGGAGATGAAAGCAGCGAGTCGAGCTGCAGGTCGCTGCTCGATGCAAATCAGACGGAGAAAAGGGCACAAACTGTTTCCTCCTGCGTCATCATTAAACTCAGACCTGCTCCGAGGTCGGCCGACTGCCCCCAGGTGAGGTGCATCATGGGACGTGTGTCAATAAACAACAGTGAAAGGAAACAGAACGCTGACCTCTGACCCCTAATGAGCAGCAGCGGCAGCTTAATGACACAGAAGCTGGTAATGACTTTTCTCTCTTTGTGTCCAGGTATGAGACCGAGTCATCAGAGAGCAGCCCTGTTTCTATATTCACATGACCTATTGTTTAAAACACAGATCACAGCTGTTCTGCTGATCCGAACAATAAACACAAACCGTAATTAGATTTTTAAAATCCCCTTAGACACAAACAGACAATGGCTTGACGCTAAATCCCCACAAACAGACAAAAAAACGACAACCACAAAGTGAAACAAAACAAGCATAAAGAAACAAAAATTGACCACAAATAGATTAAAAAAAAACTCACCACATTGTAAACGAGAAAAGCACTCAGAGAATGCAGTACTACGCCAAAGCTGCTCAGTGGTAACATTTCTGATGAATAAAATGTTCATAAAAAATGACCTTGTGCACAGGCATGTGTTATGCATGTGTATGTTATGTACGGATGCCGAATCATGTGACCTAAAAATGTAGTGGGCATCTGGAATTGACAGGACTTGGGCACACCCTTGCAATTTAATCAATTGTTCCTTGTATCATTTCTCATGGATAAGTCTCAACAAATCCCAGTGGATTTGTAGTAGGATCACAATCATCTGATCGTCAGCAGGCACCTGACGCAGCGTTCACTTGTCATGGTTACAGTGACGCCATGCCACTATCTCACAATGGAAAATCTTTAACAAATCCCTGAATCCAGATTACAAGCCGCATCACTGCCAAAACCTATTGAGGTGGTCCTTGTGTCATTTCTGACCTTCCCTGACAATCTCATCCAAATCCGTTAGTTTGTTTTTGAGCAATGCTGTGCAGACATACAGACAGATTCATGTACACCAGTCTTCACATAGCCCCACCGTGTTCCTTGGAGGAGTAAAAAGTAACTACAAAGAAACCCAAAACAACCACAGAGATATGCAAGACAATCACAAAGAAACACAACCTCCCCAAAAAAGATGCAAAACAACCAGAAAGAGACAAAAAAGTAAAAATGACAACTAAGAAACTACCTTCAAAGAGACACAAAACAACAACAAAAAATATTTGAAATGACTACGAACAGATGACTTAAAAGAAACAGAAACAAGATACAAGAAACAACTACAAAGAGACAAAAAACAAACAAAACCTACTACAAACAGGCGGCTTCAAAGGAACACAAAACAACTACCAAAAAATGACCATAAAGGGTAAAAAATAAACACAAAGAGACAAAAATGCCTGAAAAGAGACAAAAAATTTAATGAGATGCAAAAAGAACACAAAGAGATGCAAACCTACTATAAAAAAGACTATGAAGATACTAAGAATGATCATATTAGCGTCGTAATTATGTAATCGTCAGCAGGCAGCTGACAGAGTGTTCACTTGTTGACATAGTTACAGTGACCCCTGGCTACTATTTCACACATAACACAGAAATCTTTTTAAAAAAATCTGTGGATTCAGATTATACACTGCATCACTTTCAAAATCTAATGAGGTGGTCCTTATGTCATGTCTGTGTCATGCAATGGGGCGGGTGAACCCAAGCAGCAGGCAGGCAGGCAGATAGATGAATTAAATAACGATTAGAGATAGGAATATATATATATATAAACAGAAAACTCGTAAACTGAAGCAGGAAGGAAGTGACGGGGAAAAATACACTAAACTGAACTAAACTAAGGGCGGACCCAAAGGCCGAATTAAACTAAGCATAAAACAAAACTAAATTACGGGTGAAGGGAGACTCACGGAATGTCCAGGACTAGGGAAGGCGGAAGTGGGCAGAACTGATGGAACCGAAGAAGAGAGTGTGGTGAGGGCAGGGAAAGGCAAATAGTCCAGAGGGGGGAACAGAGTCCGGGAAGTGGTGTGCCGGAGACAATGAACGGAGAGCGGGGATGAAGGCGGAGTGCGTCGTAGGGCAAGGGCGATGGAACAATGAACCAATGTTGAGCTGCGTACGGAGCCCAGTTTTATATGGCGCTGATTGTTCATTCGTGCTTCGTGCACTCAGCACAGCCGCTCATCATTATCTTGATGAGCCGGCTCGTTGCAGCCAGAGGGGCATGACAGTCTGACCTTCCCTGAAAATTTTATCCGAATCCGTTAGTCCGTTTTGAGAAAATGTTGCACACAGAAAGACAGGCAGACAAACAGACAAACGTACGCAAATTGTTACATAACAAAGAAACCTAAAAATACTACAGAAAGCCACAATGCACTGCTGCCAGTTCATATGCTGATCTTTATGTATTTTATTTATTTAACTTTATTTTATTTATATTGTATTTTGGAAGTGATGCAGCTTATAGTCTGGATCCATGGATTTGTTAATGATTTCAGCTGTCGGAAATGACAGAAGGAACGAGCAGCCTTGGTGGACAACTGCTCTCTCGGAGTGCTTTTCTTGTTTATTCTATGGCACTAATACAAAGGTGTAAGAGAAACGTCTTTCCTCTGTATGCCCTGGATTTATGGAGAAATTGACAATAAAAATTTGATTCTGTTCAACATGACTACAGACGCAAATTGACTGCTAAGGGACAAAAACAAATGAAAATGACTAAAAAGAGATGCAAAATTACTGAAAAGTATCCAGAAAATGTTCTCAAAGAGATAGAAAACGATCACAAACAGTGCAGTCATGAGGTCATTGGTACTGTCAGTCCAGGTGTGTTGCTTCCTGTATAAAGGGAGCGGGGCTTATTGATCTGTAATTAGAGCAGCTTTAAGTCGTGACGTTGTGAACTCACTAATGGAGAAACATCAGACGATCTGTGACCTGTTGATTGGAGACAATGATGAAGAGTCGATGCCGTGATCCTCCAACCTGCAACTCTGAGCCACTACACGACCTCTGGCCTCCGAAGTGTTTCCACGACGACGCTCAGCATCGACCTGTTTAATATTAACTCAGAGATGCACTATCAATCACGGTGTGGCACGTCCAGGAGCTTTATCCGATGAGCTGAATACATGAATAATCTGTGAGCAGGAGGCAGGAGGAGGAGGAGGAGGAAGGTGAGGAAGAGGAGGAGGGTGAGGAGGTATAAATAGGAGGGGGAGACAGCAGAGCTCATGAGGAGGAAGAAGGAAGAGAAAAAGGACGAAAGAGAAGAAGCTGCTGGAGAACAAACTACCTGCGGAACTGAAGAAGAAGAAGAACTTCGACCACATTCCTGCAGGATCTTAATCTGTTTCTTTAAAGTGAGTTAATTCTGAACTTCATTCATTTTTTAATGCTTGTCAGCTGAACATGTGTTCATGTCAAGTTAAAAACTGTCTGCTGTCTTCAGGTGTGTTTGGATCATGGAGAGCGTCCGAGCCGTCGTCTACCTGTCCGTCTGTCTGTCTGTGCTGACATCACTCTGCCAGGGTCAAAGGTCGGCCGACAGTCAGTTGCCATTGACGCCAGACGAGCCAATCCTTGGACTCACAACCAACGAGCTGGTGAGTCGTCTCTCTGTACACAAGATTTCTGCTTCAGGTTCTTATTTTGAAAGTTTGAAATGCAGTTTAAAGTAAATATTTGAGTTTTGATGGAAAAACAGCAAAAAATTAAATATTAACTCATCATTAATTTTGAGTAGAGGTCAGAGTAGTAGTAAATACCATATATATAAATATATATTGAACTAAATAATTTCTACTTGGTCTGTATCCAAAAGAACAGGCATTATCACAGAAATTGAAAAATATTATTAAACCTTAGCTTCCTAAACTCTAAAAAAAAAGTAACAGCTCTGCCTTGTAAAAGATCTTACAGACCAGCTGTTACACAATGGATGGAGAAGAAGTAGAACCTTCCACTAGAAAAGTAAAGTACAAATGAAACGACAAACTAAGACAAAATGAGGATGTTCAAGACCCTTTATTCATTTGGAAGTAAAACATGCAGCTTTCTTTTTTTACAATGTCAGCTGTCATCTGTTGGTTGGAGGGAGCAGTTTGATGGTAGCTGATGTATTTTGGTCATCTTTTTTACACTTTAAGCCACACCACCGTTAATGTCTTTGTTAAAATCTGACATAAAAAACATTAATTTTATCTCATTTTGTAACTGATTTATTAACTGTCCACTGGCAATTTTCTGTCATATATATATATATATATATATATATATATATATATATATATATATATATGTATACATACAGAAAAAGTTGCCAGTAGACAGTTAATGTGGCTAAATTAAAACAAAAAAAGTGCTTCAAGGCTGTGAGGTTTTTCAAATTACATTTGAAAACCTCAAACTTTAAGTCATAAAGGAGATCAGAAGGTGAATCTGTTCCAAATTTAAGTATTACAGTGTATTCAAAGATGATTAAAGAACAAACTGAAATGAATTAAAGTGGAAAGGAACAATTACATTTCAGTTGAATTTTGAACTTCTTGAATTTTAAGGTGATTAAATGTAATGAAGTCAGGAAGGATGCTGAATTTGTTGATTTTGTTGTAATGGAGGAGGTCAAGAAAGTTAAATAAAAGATTGAGTTCAGTCACAAATAATTTTGTTAAAGGTAAATAACAGAAGCAACACAGCAAAGGGTTAATTAATTAACTGAACTTGATAAAAGAGGGGTTAGCTGTACTTTTAAACATAAAATATTGAAATTAAATCAAAAAATTATGCCAATTAATGTGGTCAAGTGGTGGATTTACACAAGATTCAATAACTTTATTGTCATATACATAACAAAAACACAGCGGTGCCTGAGTAAAGAAATTCTTATTTTGCAAGATCCTTTCACACAACTGAAATAAAAAATAAAATAAAATAGAATAGAATAAAAACAGGACAAAGGCTTTATCAAAATGTCAAAAATTACAATTAGAATTTAAAAAAAATAACAAATACATATAATTTAAAAGCATTAAATATACAACATAAAATTAATTAAGGTGAAAATTTTGATTAAAAACTGTTTACATGGATAAAATTATTAAGTCATGGAGGTTACAGTTAAAATAAGACATAATGAAATAATGATGCTGTTAATTAGGGTTAAGAAGGCCGATAATATAGGTGATGAATGAAGGTCGCATTAGACTGATGAAAGTGATGAAGTTTATCAGAAAAATATTTAAGGTTTATTGGCTAATATTTAGAAAAAAGATAAATTATATTAAATTATGTGGGTGTTAGAATCCTGGTTCAGCTTAAGGTCACTAAAGGTTATTAAAGGTCACTAAAGGTCATTAAAGGTCACTAAAGGTTATTAAAGGTCACTAAAGGTCATTAAAGGTCACTAAGGGTCACTGCAGTTGTACTGTCTGAGGCACAAACGTGTCCACCAACCTCCAGTGTTATTTCAGAGAATTTAAGAAAATCATAAAACATTTCATGTTTTCTTTTTCCTTTCAGCTGTTTTCAGTTTTATTTTCCTGCATCATAAGGAAATCTTCTTTTCTGTGAAATTATTAATTCATTTATTCAATTTAAATAACACAACCAACATTTAACAACATTATTCTTGTTTACTTGTTCTTTTCCTTCAGTTACATTTATTAGTGAGCTCACTTGTTATATTTGTTGAATGTGCATACAAATATTGTATTATTTTTTTAAATTAATTTTCTGTGGCTTTTTTGAATGTGTAGGTAGATAAGTTTATTCCCCCTGAGGATCAAATGGTCAAAATGGAAAAAAGAGATAAAGACAAAGAAAAGGAAAAACAAGAAATACCGATGGAAAAACTGAAACACATTAATTAAATAAGTCATGATAATAAAGATAATTAATTTAGCATCCAGAATCTACCATTAGATTAAAATAAATATCTATTTGTGACTACTGGCAACTTAAATAATCAATAGATTAATAAACTATTTGGTTGGCAGGAAGGTATTTGTGTATTTGGTGCTAGTCTTTTTTTTAAATTTTCTTTTGGTTTTCAGGGAATATTTGCATTATTCTTAACAATTTTCTCACAATTTATTTGCTTAAAAATCTATTAATTATTAATAAAAGTAGCTGTCAGACATACCGATAATGAAAATAATTGCTCGTCTTAGTCTCACGGTTCTTCTGTGACAGAAAAACACAACCATACATGAAGTTTTCGGTCTGTCAAGGACCTAAAACACAGAAAAAATATTGATGAAACAACATTTTTACTGCTGTATCAACGGAACAAACTGAGAACAAATGTGACTAATCAGATTATGCAGGTTTAAATATCTTAGTGTGAATGTGTTTTGTTTCCACAGACAGCATATCTCACAACTGTCACCCACACACCCATAAACACAAAGTGAAGCTCTGATTTTTACATCTGAGGCCAAGCTCAGATGTTCTACAGCCGCTGAACGCCTCTGTTGTGTTGAAGTTGACCAGCTGTTTGTGTAATAGATGAAAACAGACACTGATTGTGTAACAGTTCTGATGTTGACTTTCAGGCTGAGACAGAAAACAGATGGTCAAATAGTTTTAGATTTTAACATCTGATAACATGAAACAGGAAACCACTGATGTGTTTGTTAGAGTTGGAGTGTAAATACACACAATATATACAACACCTCACAATATACACACAATATATCCAACGCCACACATTGTCACAAGATGTGTGTTTGTTTTATTGTCTGTTAATGTGTGTTACTGTGCATTTTTGCATTAATTTATGTTATTTTGTCTGTGAGGGAAGTTCTATTAACATGTGGCTGTGTGTATTTTTTATGTTTATGTGTATGAACTTGTGTGTCCTTGTATGTTTATGTGTTATATTTTGTGTCACTGTGAATATTTATGCGTCTGTGTGTGTATTTGCGTATTTGTGTTTGTAAACTTGTGTCGCTGCGTGTGTGTGTTTATATGTCTGTGTGTTATAACGTGTTTTTACTATATGTGTGTGTGTGCGTGTGTGTGTTTGCGCAGGCTGAAGCTCTGCAGGGTCTCCTGGATGAAGCCGACAACAGAGTCGGTCTGTCTGTGGAGAAGAAAGCCAGCGTCATCCCACGGGTGAGAATAATTATTTCTTCTTCTTCGTCTTCTTCTTATTATTATTATCATTATTGATAATAATAATAATAATAATAATAATCCTATTATTTACTTAGCAGTAGTGGTGTTAGTAGTAGTGCTAATGGCTCTAATGTAAATCTTGCAAGAACTAAACAAAAATGCATAAAAAATGTGATTGTAAGAAACAGTGCAAAGTCATACTGCATTTAATTTGTAATATAATATTAGGTTGCACCTGTTAGCTCATATTGTCACATTTAGTTCCAGATTACTTTTGCAAAATTGTGGTTTGAATTTTTAGAATAATAGCACATTAGCATCAGTTAACCTAAAATTCATATTCTCAGAATAATAGCGCATTAGCTTCGACTAGCCTAAAATTCAGATTGTCATATTGTTTATACATTAGCTTCAGTTAACCTGAGGTTTATATTTTCCAGATCAATAGCACATTAGTCTTAGGTAGCCTGAAATTTCTATTTGTTAGACTCATAGTGTGTTAGCTTCAGGTAGCATAAGGTTCATATTATCAGGCTGCTGCCACATTAGCTTTAGCTAGACTGAGATTTTTATTCTCAGATTAGTTGCATGTTAGCTTCAGTTAGCCTAAAATTCATGTTGTCAGATTAGTAATACAGTAACCTCAGATAGCTGTGATTAATGAAGTGAACACAGTAGGAAAAGATCAAATGTAGCACTTTGTTTTGTTTGAGATAATTTTTTTATTTTATTTTATGCGCTTTTGTTTGATTCTTGTAACATTTTGTCTATAATTTTAATACTCATTTATTTCACCATAAATGTCTCTTTTCTTCAGTGTGATGTTGGCGAGCGCTGTGCGATGAAACACGGACCTCGGATTGGTCGACTGTGTGACTGTCTGCGAGGAACAGCCTGCAACACCTTCTTCCTGCGCTGCTACTGAACACACACACACACACACACACACACTTTAATGCTTTCATACTTGTGAGAACATAAACCCTGAACTAGGTATGAATTCTGTCCTCACAAAGATAGAAGCAAACATTGTCACACACACACCTGGCTGTCTCTCTGCATGTTTGTGTCTTTGTGTTAAGATTTCAGTGTCTGCCCTTCAGATTCATTTATTTTTGTTAATAAAGACTCTTCATAAAGCTGCATGGCTCCAGAGACATCTTGATTTAAGCTGCTCATACTATGGAGAGAATTTTGTTTCTTTATTATTCAATCAATCAAAAAAGGTTTTGCAACCTCAAAAGAGAATTGAGACCAAAAAACATAACGTTGCAATCAAAAAATAAAAGATCAATCAAATAGATCTGAGACCAAAAAAATTTAAGTGGCAACCCCCCCAAAAAAGTTTTGAGATCAAAACAGAACAGGTTGCAAATGAAAATATAATAATTTGAGAACATATTGACTTAACTTCACTCAAAACTAATATTTTTTGCTTGCAAGTTCAAAAGTTTTGCTTGCAAGTTCAAAAGTTTTGCTTGCAAGCTCAAAAGTTTTGGTTGCGAATCCTAAAGTTTTGCTTGCGAATCTGACTGAACCAAATGGGCGGGGCCAACGCTGGTGGAAGAGACAAGAGTTCCTATTGGTCGGTTTGACCTTGCTCCACCGCCAGTCATCGCCGCTCCCCTCTGTGCTGTTGCTGGCTGCTTCCGTGCTAGGTAAGTTGGTAGCCGGTTGCACACAAATTAATTATGCTAAATATTTTAGGCTACAACCGGCCGTACATTCGTACCAACAATAATTATAAGGCCCGGATAGTGCATGCACGCTGATTAGCATTGTTGTCTCGGCTTGTCCCGGCTTGAGCAGGGTAGCCGGTGACATGTCTTTGCCCGGTGAGGGTAGGGAGCATATGAGGCGGATACAACGCAAGGCAGTGATTGCAACATGGAATCACGGGGTCACCGTTCCTACAAAACAGTAGCCCTGCTACCGTTGACTATGAAACTTTATTGACTAATGGCGGGGCCAGTTTCCAGCACATAGCAGCCTGATGCTGTGAGAGGGTGGAAGTGAGCCCCGGAACTGAGATTCCGAGGGTGGGGTGCGGGGGGCACGTAAACCGGCCACGCGAGTATGGATCTTTTCCACATTTTGCACATTTTTCTTTCAGTTTGGGCCTCTCAGTTGCACTAACATGGATATTTCGCCCTCCCTAACAGATATTTTTGTAAAGGGATAAATATATGAAGGTTTTCCTAAATATGCCCTGCAAACCGGTGTTGTAGAATTTTCACACTCCCCGGAAAAATCTGACTCCCCCTTCGCGTGAACGCGCGCGACTTACATTTCACTCTGTGGCCACTTGATGGGTTTTCTGTTGTACGTTTACTGTTTTTGCTGTTTTTTTTCTACAGGTTTTCAAGTTAAATGTGATTAAGTACCGAACTGCAGACATGTTTTCCTATTATATATGATTAGGTGACATGTTTCTCCTCCTCTTCTCATCCGTATGTGCGCACCCTAAATGGCATCGGGGGAGATCCTACGCTACTCTCAGCTTCACTCCTATGAGGACATCAGGACAGGACAGGGTGTAATCGCCAAATATTGTTCATATTCCATCAGTGTTCTAGCCTAGCCCTGCTAGACCCATGTTCTGAAGGCACAAGGGTCTCGGCACGCTCGACAGGGAGGGAGGCGGGCTAAAAGGTTGTCTATCAAATCCCTCTGCAGCAATTGGGTAGGTATACAACCAATCAGCGCAACGAATAGGCTGACATAATTCCTAGAGCGCCGGAAATCAGAGGATGCGGTAGTTCGGTGAAGCCTTATTTATACAGTCAATGGGTGAAGCTCAAGTATATTACAGACATGTTAACAGAAAGATTATTCAGAGTCGGTGCTAATGGAGCTCAACGACTGTTGTCGTTTTTGTTGTCGACCCTGGCAGAGAATTAAATTCATTGCCATGGGCGCGGCTAGGCTAGTTGTTTCCGGTTGTTTCTGTCAGAATCGTCGCGCCTCTGTCATCACTTAGTTACGGCCGCCTTCTGACTCTACACTTCATGGTGATTGGTCCGGCCAGTTTTAGGAGAATCCAGCCTCGAGCCTTATGGAGGGTAACTAGACCCACCCTGGCAGAGAATTAAATTCGTTGCCGTGGGTTGTCTAGCGCAGCTAGGCTATCAGTGTTCTACACGTGTCAATAAAATAATTGTTCACTGAGAAAACTTTATATCTCTTTATTTAAAATCGGACTCTCCTAAGAATGCAAGATATGGCATCAAAATATGTCTGGTATTTATGTATAAAGTCTTTAATATAAGTATAGTTCTTAAGTATAAAGTCATTTGTTATTGTTGTTATTTTTATTGGGCCAGTTAACAATATAATAGAATTGAAATTCTTTATTTATCCCATATCTAGGAAATTATTTGGTACAACAGCTAAAACACCAAATCACAAGTTTTTATAAAAAGAAAAAAACCTAGTAAATTAGTCTGTAAGAACAGTATAATAAAATAAGGGGCTAAATGATCACAGTATGGCAGATTAAGAACAGAGAGACTATTTCAAAACTAGGACTTTAACAGAAATATGCAGGTTGAATTAACTGTGCAGATTGTATGATATGAATTAAAATCTGGAGTCAGATTTTTATTGGGTCACTTAACAAAATCTGACTCCCCTACTATTTGGGAATGCAAGAGGTGACAACCTCCAAACTTTGTCAGCTACAACATCTGCACCTCTGCTGCTGCTGTGTGAAGTATCAAGTATGCAGTCATTACAGGAGAGAAGTTGTAGGGGGAGTCAGATTTTGCTGGGCCGCTTAACAAAATGCAACAGCACAGAGGCGAGCCACGATGACTGACGGTGGAGCAAGGTCAAACCGACCAATAGGAACTCTTGTCTCTTCCACCAGCATTGGCCCCGCCCATTTGGTTCAGTCAGATTCGCTAGCAAAACTTTAGAATTTGCAAGCAAAACTTTTGAGCTTGCAAGCAAAACTTTTGAATTCACAGGCAAAACTTTTGAACTTGCAAGCAAAAAATATTAGTTTTGAGTGAAGTTAAGTCAATATGTTCTCAAATTATTATATTTTCATTTGCAACTTGTTCTGTTTTGATCTCAAAAAAATGTTTTGGGGGTTGCCACTTAAATTTTTTTGGTCTCAGATCTATTCTATTTGATTGATCTTTTATTTTTTGATTGCAACTTTATGTTTTTTGGTCTCAACTCTCTGTTTTGGTTGCAAAACTTTTTTTGATTGATTGAATAATAAATAAACAAAATTCTCTCCATACTCATCCACCTGTTAGAGCAGGAGTGTCGAACTCATTTTAGATCAGGGGCCACATACAACCCAATTTGATCTGAAGTGGGCCGCATCAGCAAAATCAGAGCATAATAACCTATAAATACCGTAACCACAACTTAAAATTTTCCTTTTCTTTTCGTGCAAAAAAGTACATTCTGAAAATGTTCACATTTAATGAACAGCCTGAACTTTGTTCAGACAAATAAATGCTATTTCACCAACATTATGCCTCAGTTTATCATTCACAGTGTATCTGCAAAGGCACAAAACATTCAGTCACAAAGGTTAAATGCTGCAGTATATTGTCCACATCTGGAATGGAGATGGGGTTATAAATGCACACAGGGTTTAAGAATCAGGCTAATTTACTGGGTAGGTTTTATGTGGTGCAGACAAAGAATCTGGGCTGCCAGTGAATTCCCAGTGTGAGGGATGACCTCATATTAGACAGTTTGGCCAGTATTTGTGCTAAACTTCTGTCTCTGGAACAGGAAATTCTCTTTTTACATTGAATTTTTTACACAAAGTTACTTTTGCGACGTTGAATAAATCCCCCTGTGGTTGTTGTATTTTACTTTATGATCAAAACGATTTGTCAACATCTAGAAATTATTTTAAATTTACATTCTTTTTCACATCTGTGTAGTAATCCTGGCTACCTGTACAGGAAGAATGTTAAATTGTCCCCCTGCCCTGTGAACATATAAAATTTATACATAAAGGAAGTGGCATTCCACTAATTTAGAGGAAGTTTATGTAGCTTGGAAAAATAGCCTAGTAATTTATAAAAAAGCTCTTTGTAATGCCAGGACTACATATTATTCATCTTTAATAGAGGAGAACAAGAACAACCCCAGGTTCCTCTTCAGCTCTGTAGCCAGGTTGACAAAGAATCAGAGTTCTGTTAAACCTTGTATTCCCTTAGTGTTGAGCAGTAATGACTTCATGAGCTTCTTTCTAGATAAAATTGTTATGATTAGAGAAAAAATCAATCTGGCCCTTCCTACAAATGTCGCAGATGCTTTAGAATTGGCTGTTAGACCTGATGAATATTTAGAATCTTTCACTCCCATACATCTCTCTGAACTAATTTCAACAGTTTCTACATCCAAAACATCAACATGTCTTTTAGATCCTATCCTGACTAGACTGTTCAAGGAGATTTTACCTTTAATTAATTCCTCAATGTTAGATCTGATTAATCTCTCTCTAGTAACAGGCTATGTACCACAGTCTTTTAAGGTTGCTGTAATCAAACCTTTTCTTTAAAAGCCCACTCTAGATCCAGATGTGTTAGCTAACTATAGACCAATATCCAACCTCCCATTTCTTTCTAAAATTCTGGAAGAACAGTTGCAAAGCAATTATGTGAACATTTACAAAGGAATAGCTTGTTTGAAGAATTTCAGTCAGGCTTCAGAGTGCATCATAGCACAGAAACAGCTCTGGTAAAAGTTTTCTAATGGCCTTCTCATAGCATCAGATAATGGTCTGGTCTCTATACTTGTTTTGTTGGACCTTACTGCAGCATTTGATACAATCGACCACAAATTTCTACTACAGCGACTAGAACATTGTATTGGCATTAAAGAGACAGCACTGGATTCGTTTAAATCTTACTTATCAGACAGGTTCCACTTTGTGCATGTCAACAATGAGTCATCTGAGCATACTAAGGTTAATCTTGGAGTCCCTCAGGGTTCTGTCTTAGGACCAATACTGTTCACATTATACATGATTCCTTTAGGCAATATTATTAGAAAGCACGGTATTAATTTCCACTGTTATGCTGACGACACTCAGTTGTATTTATCTATGAAGCCAGATGAAACTAATCAGCTAGCTAGACTTCAAGACTGTCTTAAAGATATAAAGGCCCGGATGACCTTTAATTTCCTACTACTAAATTCAGACAAGACTGAAGTCATTGTATTTGGACCCAAACATCTTAGAAACTTGCTTTCAAAGCATATACTTACTCTGGATGGCATTACATTGGCCTCCAGTACTACTGTGAGGAACCTCTGAGTTATTTTTGACCAGGACATGTCCTTCATCTCACACATAAGACAAATCTGTAGGACTTCAATTTTGACTATTGTAATTCCTTATTATCAGGTTGTTCAAATAGCTCTCTCAAACATCTTCAGTTGGTCCAAAATGCAGCAGCCAGGGTACTGACAGGAGTTAGCAAGAGAAATGATATTTCCTTCATTGACTTCCTGTGAAAGCTAGAATAGAATTCAAAATTCTTCTTCTGACATATAAAGCTCTTAACAACCAATCTCCATCATATCTCAAAGACCTGATAGTACCATATTATCCAAGCAGAACTCTTTGCTCTCAGACTGTGTATATTGAGACAACCTGACCATGTGTTGTTTTCAGAGTTTGAAATGCTGCCCTCTGTGCGGCGTTATAGAGAACCTTACGCTAAAACACAGCGCTATTCTTCATCCTTTATACCTACAGCTATTGGACTTTTAAACAAGGATGAAACTCATCTTAAAAGCAGTTAAATCTTGAGGTGTGAACTATTATGACTGATTCCCACTGTGTTATGTGTTGCATTTATTTTTATTATTTTATTCTTTTTACTTATGTTGAACGATTGTTTGGAAAGCTGGTATGCTGCAAATGAATTGCCCCTAAGGGGATAAATAAAGTTTTCTGAATCCTGAATCCTGAATCCATCATATCTCAAAGCAGCCCGATCTCACGAGGATTTGTGAAACTGTCACGTAAATTTTTGTTTTGGTTTCGTGCGCACCAACATGATTTCGTCATATTTCTAATTAAACAGTTGCTAAAACAACAGTGAAAATGCTTCTTGCTGTTCAGATGAAATTTAGCTGAAAACTTGTTTGTAAAGGCAGCAAAATGTGAAACCTACAACCAAGAAATTATTCAATCAATGAGTAAAAACTTGTTTGTACAGCACTTTCCATATAGGTTAGTACAGTTCAAAGTGTTTCACAGGTGACTGAAGGTCAAAACCAGTTTAGATTTTAATGGAGTGAAGAAAAAAGAAAAACAGATTAAATATCAAAAAAAATCACAAAAATAAAAACAGAATCAAATGTAACAGCATAAGTACAATAAACAAAATGAGAAAAAAAACGAGTAATTTAAGCTGACTGAGGTGCAAGTGACAATATGAGGAGTGACAAGGCAGTCAAACAAATAACAATAAGGATTGAAATCTCTCAGATTGTTCACATATTTCTGGTATTTTGTCAAAATATGTCTTGAAGATGAATCAATCCGACGTTCTGAAGAGGAGTTTCCAGTTTCACACTAAAAATATGTTTTCTGTAGCAGAGACAGACGTAAACACACAGAAACACCAGACTTTCCCTATCAATCACCCTCAATCGATCAGTCCTCCCCGATTAGACCCCCAGTGAGGCTGATCAGCCCCGGGGCCTCGTTACTCCACAAACGCTGATAAAAAAGACACGACAGGAGCAGCAGCATGCCACCACCTTCTCACCAACCTTTATTAACATTGACGATGACGACAGCAGCTGCACAACTGCCGACAAACTACAGGCCTTTAAATGTTTATGTTCAACTGGATCAAGGAGCAGTTAGCATGTTGATTAGCAATTACACTTAGCTAAGTGTAATTAATTAATATGGACTAAAACAACAGATAAAATTTAAATTCACAATAAGGAAAATACAATTAAAACCACAATGGAAGTCTTCATGAAAACAGAGTTAGCAAGTCAATGAGATAGTTAAATTAGTTGAAACAATGTATAGTATCTTTTTACATCTCCAGGGTCAGGTGGTAGAGTGGGTCGTCCAATGATCGAACGGTCGGCGGTTCGGTTCGCAGTTGTCATACTGGTTAGCAGATGAGTTAGCAGTTCATCAGGTCTGTAAACAATTTTTAGATTGATTAGCAGGTCAATTGTTAGATTGATTAGTAGGTCAATATGTTGATGTTCAGATCAGTTAACATTTCAACTAGCAGGTCAGTTAGCAGATTGATTAACAAGGTCAGGTACCTGACTGAATTATGGATCAGTTAACAGACTGATTAGCGCAACCATTTGCAGGTTAAGTAGCGGGTCAGTCAGCAGATTGAATAATGGAGTTAGCAGATTAATTAGCCGACCAGTGAATTAAATGATTAGTTAGCAGGTCAGTTAAAATATTGATTTCCAGTTCAGTTTGCAGTTTGATTAGCAGGTAAGGTGCTTATTAGATTTATTAGCAGTTCAGTTATCAGGTGAGTTCGCAGGTGAGGTAGCAGACCAGTTACAAGTTATCATGTATTTTGTTATAACTATTATTGTTATAATTGCTTGTTTTCCTTTCTGTCTTTCCTTTGTTCTCTGTATGTTGTGTCCAGGTGTAGACAGCTGGTATAGAGTGAATTTAATTCAGTGTTCTCCGCTGATGTTCACATACAGATGTGCTTCCATCAGCTGAGCGCGCTGTGATCATCCAATCAGAGAGGAGCTGCGTCCTATTCACCTTTAGTTTGAGTGTCGATCAGACAGTGGGAGCTTATCAACGAGGATCACAGACGGAATGGCATTTCGGTTTCAGCGTCCAGCCCACAGAGATAAGACACTTTAATTACTGCAGCGAATCCACAGGAACAACATCAGGATGATAGGAAGGAGGTCTGTTCTGCGTCTCTTCATTACAGTCAGTCAGAGCTGATTGCTTTTCAGTCATCTGAGGAGAAACACGACTCCCGTGTCCTTCTGAGGACATTTACACCAAAATACAATAGATATTCACAATAACATGGCTGCAAATGTTTGACTTTTATTATGAGAAATCTTAATTTATGGTCACCTTAGAAACTAGGACGAAATAAACATAGGCTTAAAACTGCTCTGTTTACTAAAAAAAATATATACTATTCATGAGATTCTGTCAAAAACTGAAAATTGTCCAACATTCACTCAGCTATGACCAAAAGTAATGTAACAGCAATTCAAGGATGTTTCAGCTCAACTGCAGGCAGTGTTTCCACAGAGCAGAGAGGAGACAAGTATGGAAACTACTGTACAATGAAAACAGTGAAATATCTACAATATGCGGAGGCATCATTTCATTTCTGGCATTGATAACAAATGTGGGCACTTGGGAAAATGTTGTACAGTATATGTTGATTTCAGGTTTTTTTATTCAGTATTTGTAAAAGAAGCAATCACAGAAATTCAACTTCTCTTTAAATGATTCGTGGAATTATAACTGTCAACCTGCACATTCGGCATTTCTGAGTTTTCTCTACTTCTAGTCATTGTTGTTCTGTTTCCATAGAGATGCAGGAGTTTATATTTCAGTGAAAAATGAGTCCACAGTGAGTGAAAATGTGACAGAAGCAAAAAAAAAAAAAAAAAGTCCAGTTAAGTTCAGAGGCTTAAACTCACATCCAGCTGCTTCAACAAACACATGTGGACTGTTTGCCTCATTTCTTTTCATGTTCTTGACTTAAATTTGATCGAGTTTCATTTCAGCGTCCCAGAGCAATCACAAATATTAATATCAGCAAATTACACAGCTTAATGGAATGACAATTATATGAGATTTTTGCATTTACTTTCCCACTTTTCATTAGTTTCGTACGTCTCTTTTCGTCTCTTAAGAGGATTCTCTTTGACACTATTTTAACAGTAGTCAGTTTTGCATTTCATGTGTTTATGTCTGATTATGTGACTGTAGCAGACTGTTCTTGGATAATACATAATCTTATACTATTGTCAGTTCGTCCTGTGTAGAATCTCAATATTTTCTGATTTTTAGACATGCACAAGGACCAACTTACACTACCTGTTTCATGAGACAGGTGCGTTGCAGAGGGCCAAACAGACTCATGGACACTGGCCAAGATGCAGAAATACATTTCCTTTCAGTGTGAGACCTTCATCAGGGAGCAGTGAACGTAATGAGTGATGTTTGGGATGCATGCCTCTCTTACAGTTGCTGTCTTTAAAACGATCAGCCCTAGTTGCAGCTGTTTGTCTGCCCTGTTTTATAAAGACAGCTATATTTTTATAGGCATACTGGTATCAAAAGTGTCAGAATGCAGATGTTGTTGCAAAAGAGGCAAAAAAAAAAAGATCATCATGTTGATTTGTCAGGACAGAAATCAGCAGGTTTATTTATGAAGGAAGCAGGGTTTAAAGCCAAGTGGGAGAAGTTAGGAAAAAAAACCCCAGGAAAACAGAGGACTAAACTGCAAACCATTAATATGAAATTTGAATAATACAGCAGATACATATTTCTGTGTATACTAAGAAACAGTGTGTTGTTCTACTCTGAGCGGATGGAAGGAAACTGATTGAAAACTTTAGAAAGCAATTAATAAAAAAAGAATAAGAAGTGTTTTTGAATACTATTAGAGTATCTCATAATATCTTTCTTTACAGACAGTGATAGATTTAATAAGGAATTTAAGAATTAATATGCAAATTGAGCCAAGAAATTCCAGTACTTACAGAAAAGTGCAAAAATTGTTAGTATTTCCCATAAAATAGTGTATTTTATACCATATATAACATATAATAACATTCATATGTAACACCTTTAAAAACACAAAAGCCAAGCAAAAGTAGAAAAAGAAAGCAAAATAATAATAATAATAATAAAAAAAACAAATGTCTTTTAGAGGGGCCTTAAAGATGTAAAAAAAATTAAAAGTAGGAAATTTATCAATTTTATAAACAGAAGAAAAAGTCAGACAAAATGGGAGGGAAAAAGATTAGGTGAAATCAAAATAAAAATAAAATCTCTCACTAGATGATTATTTTTAAAAGATATTAAAAACATTAGACATTCTGATAGATTAATAGCTTATCAAAGAAATAAAAATAAAGTGTTGAGAAATGATGGTATTTACAAAAAAATTATTATTTTTAGCTTTTACAGAAAAAAACAGCGCATTTAAAATGTACAAAGAAGTAAAATGTGAAAATAGAATTAATAATAAACATATTGGTCAGGATTGTAGCATACCTGTCATATATAACACCTTTAAAGACACAAGCAACAGCAAAAGTAGGACACCTAGAAGTCAAAACCAAACTAAATTAGACTAAATAGAGCAAAATAAAAAATAATATACTAAATTATTCCTTGTTTTTATTTTCATTTTCTTTTTTAGATATATTATAAAAACATTAGATATTCTCATCAGTAAAGCATCAGTTCGTTGTTTGCAGGCTCTAAATAAACTTCTAATAAGAAGAGGATGATCTGACAGTTGGGGACCTTTAATCTGAACTGTCACCCGGCAGTTGTCGATGACCGTGTCGGTGCAGCACATAGACGAGACCAGCGGAGAGTAAACAAACCTCCGGTTTCTGACAGCTGCAGAAACACCAAACCCTCCAGAGTGAGAGGAAAATGTCCGGACTGCAGGGTTTGAAGGCATTTATCAGCCAGCGGCTCACCGCTGCGGTGGACGACGTCCTGGGACACCTGGAGAGAACCTTCCGGGAGTACGAGGAGGAGAGGGAGCGCCGCCACCGGGACCTGCTGGAGGTGTTTCTGACGGCCGAGACGAAGCAGCGCGGTGCAGGTCGGTTCTCCCAGCTGCTGGGAAACATGTCAGCTGAGCTAAGGGCTGCTAATCCTCTTGTTACACTCTGTTAGCTGCTGCTAAGAGTAATACCCGGTTAGCTGCTGTTAGCTCCTGCTGCTAAAGTAAACAGCCTGTTAGCTGCAGGTAGCTGCTGCTAAGGTAAACAACCCATTAGCTACAGTTAGCTGCTACTATTGCTAATGTAAATAGCCCATTAGTTATAATTAGCTTCTGCTGCTGCTAAGGTAAACAACCTGTTGACTGCTGCTGTTGCTAATGTAAACTAGTGGCTACAGTTAGTTGCTGCTACTAAGATAAACAGCCTGTTGACTGCTGCTATTGCTAATGTAAACACCCCTTTCGCTGTTGTTAGTTACCGCTGCTAAAGTACACAGCCTGTTAGCTACAGTTAGCTGCTGCTGCTAAGGTAAACAAAGTGTTGGCTCCTGCAGCTGTGGTAAACAGTCTGTTAGCTGCAGGTAGCTAAAGCAAACAGCCTTCTCGCTTCCAGTAGCCACTGGTAAGGTCAAGAACTTACTGGCTGCTACTGTTGCTAGTGTAAATAACCCATTAGCTAGAATTTGCTGGTGCTGCTGCTGCTAAAATGTATAACCTATTAGCTACAGTTAGCTGCTGCTGCTAAGGTAAACAACTTCTTGGCTACTGCTACTGCTAATGTTAACAATCCATGAAGTACAGTTAGCTGCTGCACTGCTAAGGTAAACAACTTAATGGCTGCTGCTACTGCTAATGCAAACAACCCATTTGCTACAGCTTGCTGCTGCCGCTGCCCAATGTAAGTAGTCTGTTAGCCATAGCTAATAACTGGTCAATGGTTGTTAAGTTTTTGTTCCTGTGGAATTTCTAGAAGCATGAAATTATCTTTTACTTGATATTAAAAAAATGTCTTCTGATCTTCTGACATAGACTGTTGAGACTGGGTCAACATATACGTGTGTTTTCCTATGTTTCAGTGTGTCCATCAGATGTTCAGCAGGTTGTGGTGAATGTAGACCAACAGCAGAAGAGGAGCTTCTGTCTGGATCAGGAGGACGCTCATATTAAAGAGGAGAAGGAGGAGCTGTGGAGCAGTCAGGAGGCTGATATCACTGAGTTCCCCTCCTCTCCTGTCCCTGTGAAGAGTGAAGATGATAAAGAGAAACCTGAGTCTTCACAGCTTCATCACAGCCACACTGAGGAGAACAGGGATTCTGTGGGAGAATCGGAACCAGAACCACGTTTACAGTCAGTCACTGGAGACAAAGCTTCAGACTCTGAACCTGAGACTGAAATCAGTGACGACGACTGTAAACAGAGCAGAGACCCTGAACCAGACTCTGTGCAACATCACCGCACTTCAGTAAACGAAGGTGGAAAAAAGTTGTTTATCTGCAGTGAATGTGGCCGAAAGTTTGGTCGTAAAGACAGCCTGCGGAGACACATGAGATACCACACCGGAGAGAAACCGTACAGCTGCTCCGTTTGCAGCAAAAGATTCTCTCAGAGGCCAAACTTAATCCGCCATATGAGATGTCACTCAGGAGAGAAACCTTTTGGCTGCTCGTTCTGTGAGACTAGTTTTGCTGTGCGCAGTGCTCTGGTGAACCACATGAGGATCCACACAGGGGAGAAACCGTTCAGCTGCTTGTACTGTGAGAAAAGTTTCACACAGAAGGGAGGTCTGAAGAAACACATGACTGTTCACACAGGAGAGAAACCCTACAGCTGCCCAGTGTGTGAGAAAAGCTTTTCACAGAAAGCAAACCTGACTTATCACTTCTCAGTGCACACAGGACAGAAACAGTTTGGCTGCAGCGTCTGTGATAAAAGATTCACGTGGCAGTCGCAGGTCAAAAGCCACAAATGTGTTGGAGAGAGCAGCAGCTAAAACTGCAGAATTGCCAGAATTACTGTAAATAGAAACAAAAGTCAACACTCTGCATTCCCACACTCCCAATACAAACTTCTGAACAAGCACATTTATGGAATATGACTATAAAACAGGGATGGTGGTTTTTGCACAGCTACAGTGTGCACATGTGCACAGTGCACATTTATAACAAGAAAAGCGCTCAGAGAGAGCAGTAGTCTGGCAGGGCTGCTCTGTCATTTTAGGATTTCTGACAGATAAGTCCCAATAGGTCCACAGCGGTCACAATCATGTGATCATTAACAGGCAGCTGACATAGCGTTCACTTGTCATAGATACAGTGATGCCTGGCCACTATCTCGCTATGATACAGAAATCTTTAACAAATCTGTGAATCCAGACTATAAGCTGCATCACTGCCAAAATTGGATCACTTGGTCCTTGTGTCATTTCTGACCTTTCCTGAAAATTTCATCCAAAACCATTTACCTGTTTGTGAATAATGTTGCTAACAGGCAGATTGAAGGACAAACGTACACCAGTCGTCACATTACTCTGTTCCTTGGCGGAGTAATAAACTAGTGTATCCGATTGGATGATCTAAAATCGTTGAATGTCCTTAATGACAGAATGATTTCTGGATGAAGGATGAAACTTGCAGAGTAGCAGTGCAGCCTTTGGGTGGGTTGTGTCCTCCAAAATACTGAAAAAGCACCAATCTGCCCCCCCCCACACACACCCCCCACCATACAGTAGAAAATATGTTAAATATATTCTCCTTTAATGAACATGTTGGTGCATCTGTCTGTTGTAATTTCCTGTAATTAATTATTAACACAAAAACCTTGTTTACCATCAGATCCTGGGTTTTTGACATTATTGCTGCTGTGTTTGAATGCAAATCGCTTAGTTTAAAGATGCATTTATGGCTTGTCCTGACATGTGATGCTGCAGGTATTTATTAAAGTCAAAGGATGAACTCTGTAATATACAAAGGTTATCTGTAGGTTTATTAATGTTGCTGTAGAATTTTGAATTACAGCCAGTGAAACATGATCATTACAGTTTCAGACCTGCCTGAGCCACATTAATAGCTATATTTTAGCAGCTATGCTAACATACTGTGTGACTGATACCTGTGGAGACGAACTGAGGCTCTAAACATTGCAGTTTTCATTCTGGAACGATTTCTGTGCAGAAATGTGAAGCTCACTGTAAACAGCAGCTTTACAACGCATGATGCATAAAGACTGGCTGGATGCATCTTGTAATGTGCAACAACATATTCTTACCTCCCTCTGATGCTCCAAGTAAAGCACAAGTCAGCTGTCTTTATTACGGGTTTATTATGGCAGAGGAATTATTTGCTTAAAAGTGTCTCGAAATGAATCAGTTGTTTATTTAATTTAAGCTTGTGTTCTAATTGTATTATGGGATCTGTGTTCCCCCAAATGTCTGATGCCATCGCATGAGTGTGACTTTTACAGCACGTCTTGGTCATGATGGCGGTCATTCACTCTGGATGCAGCAACAAACAGTTCAAATAAACGTTCAGTGAGAAATTAGTTTTGTGTTTTTGTTTTCTGTCGCTGCTGTTATCAGAGAACTTCAGCTGTTCTGTTTTAGTAGCAGAGCTTCAAATTGAGCATCACAGCTGAAATAACATCTTACAGTAGCAGAACTCTATATAGTTTCTAGATGGTTGTTGTTTCAACACAATAGAACTGACTAGAAGTAGAAAGAATTTAGAAATGTCTTCTGTGCAGAATGACACAGTTTACAAACCAGTAGGAGATGCTATTTGCTGATAAATGCTGCAGTTAAGTGGACAAACACTGATTGCATTAAAGGCATATTTCATTTGCTATATCAGTCTGTTGGACATCATAAATGTGTAAAATATAAATCCTGTGTACTGCAGAGGGAATTAGAATGTTAATAGTAACCAGTAGATGTCTTTGATGTCTTTATTATCCAACAAATAATATTCAGTATAAGTAAATACAGTCAGTCAGGTTTGAAGGTTTCTGAGCTTAAGCAGTAGAATTTGTTTAACAACAATAAGTCAGTCTGACAGCTTTGATTTTCTACTTTGATCTCTGAGAAAATTATCCTCCAAAAATGACTATATAAGGGTTAAAACAAGGAAAAATAACCAACAGTCCTCTATTTTTTTCATTGAAATGACAGAATAAATAAAAGAGTGTTTTCCTAAACGGAAGCTGGAAGCTGCTTAATTCATTCTAGTACAAAGTGAACTGTGTTGATTGTTTTCCTGTGAAAAGGCAAATGTACAAATCTTATTATATAAATGATATTTTTAACATCTATTTTATCCTCATTTACATTAAATATGAACAGTTGCTCCAGAACTAAGTTACTTTCAAGCGAATGTAAATTTGAAAAATAATCACAACAGTTCAGTAAATTCTGTTTAAATGGTCGTTTTAATTCAGCTTTATTCTTAAGTGTAGCGCCGCTGGGCTTTTATTTTGAAACTGTGCTACAAGCGACAGATGCATGACGGGGATTGAATCATGGCGGCTCAGAGGAGCAGCAGCAGAGGTAGCGCTTTTGTAAACAGAAACACACCGCCTCCTCTGAGTAAATCCGTTCGGAGCTCAGCGGTTCTGACTGAGTCCTCAGATCTTATGTGTGTCTGATTAACGGTGCTGAACGGACCGGATGTTACCGCTGACCGGCAGCTGCCTACCTTAGCTTAGCATGCTAGCCGGCAGCAGCGCACCGGTGACGGAGCTGAGCGGCGCAGCGGCAATTTGAAGGACAGCAGGCGGTGTAGAGACGCAGCAAGTGGAGGGAAAATGTCCAGGATCCAGGTACTGACGGTGGCGGGAAAACCGGCTGATGGTCCAACCGGAGGGTGGCCGTATTCTCAACTTTACGGTGACAGTGTTTGTTTTTGTTGTTGTTATTATTTACATCAGAGCTGCGGCTACCGGTTACTTTGAAATAATGTATAGGTTGTTCATGTTTAGTAAATGAAAAAAACCTGTCCAAAATATAATTATAATAAACTTTCTAGAGCTGGAACTGTTGCTTGCTTTTATAGTCTGGTGTACTGATAATTATTTTGTAAAATATTTAGTTGAATAAAAATGCAAAAATAATGATCTTTATAAAACGTGAAGTTTATCTTTATGATGAGTTTATTTAAAGAATATTTTTAAAATTATTTAGTTTATGAAACTTCAAAAATTCTCAAAAACATTGAAAAATTGTTGTAATCTTTAATAAACATGCTGTTGCAATTAAAGAATTTTTTACTAAATAATTTACAGATTATCATTTTACTAATTGTTTAGTCTGTAAAACTTAAAAACTATCCAAAAATATAGCAATATTAGTCTGCAGAACACAGAGCTGCAACTACTTAGTTTATAAAAGTTTTTAAAAAATGTCAAATTAAATATTTGTAGAACATAGAACTGTAACTAATGATTACATTTATAATTAAAGCTGCAAGCAGCGATGGACGGGTCCTCGCATCCACGCTGGTCGGCGAATCCATGCACGTCCACCAGGTGGCACTGTGACTGAGAGTGTGTGCCGGCCTCTGAATCACATCTGGACCAGAGTTTAATCACAAGTAAAATTTCAGCCAGATTGGAGCATGTTCAGACTAGTTATACAGCATTTCCTGCCCATCCACCACCAGGTGGCGCTGTAACTCAGAGTGTATTTCAAACAGTGAATGTGATGAGGGTTGGACTCTGATCAGTCATGAAAAGTTTCAGGCTGATTTGACCATGTAGAGGCCAGTTGTACAGCATTTACTGTCCATCCAACAGGTGGCACTGCGACTGAGAGTGTCTGTTGGCCTGTAGATGTGATCAGGAATGAATTGTGATCACACATGGAAAGTTTGAGGCAGATTGGAGCATGCAGAGGAGAGTTATACAGCAGTTGATGTTTCTTGGCGAAGCATCAAAACTCTAATGGTCGCCATGGCCACGCCATTTGGATTCTGGTTAAACTTTTGCTAACTTTTCATCACCAAGTCCTGTTGTGTGGACTGACAAAATTTCAAGTCTCCTGGAATTATCCCCTTGGAGGTATTAACTCAAAAATGAGAAAAATCATCAAAAATCTCACAATTAATCCAAGATGGCCAACTTCCTGTTGGGTTTAGGACATGGCTCCAAGAGGCTTTTTTGTGCGTCCTGATGTGCTCTATAAGCCTCCCAAATTTCATGGATGTAGGTGAAACGTGCTGGGGGGGCTGTTTGTTAAAAATACTGTAGGGGGCGCTATAGCATGTGCAGTGCCGAGATGCATACGGTGTTGTTCCTTGGGTCGATGGTGATGTGTGTGGTAATTTTAGTGAGCATTGGAGTATTTCTAACCTGTCAAACAGCACTTTGTTTTGCATGGCGATATTTGGTTGCTACGGCAACAGCGTTGCATGAAATGTCACACCCTTGAGAGTGTGGGATTGTCAAGAGGTGAAGACTCGACTGACCAATTTCCAGCATGATATCACCACGTTTGGGGCCATTGTACCTGAAAATATAAGGCCTTAAACTTACTATTACCAACAGGTGGCGCTATGACTTTTGCAGAATTTATGAGTGTGGATGTGTTCAGACTGGACCTGGTGTCCATCATGTGAAGTTTGGGGCAGATAGGATCTTGTTCAGCTGAGATATGAATCGTTAAATTTTCATGGCGAAACATCGAAATTGGTTTGGCCGCCACAGACACGCCCTTTGATGACAAGTCACCATTTTCACTGGGATGCATCATCAATGTGTTCAGGCTGTTGTCACCGCATTTGAAGTGAATATGATCAACCGGGTAACAATAGGGCATGAAAGTGTAAAAGATGTCTATTTCCTGAAACCACAAGGTGGCGCTATGACTGTCAATGAATATCCCTATGTGGATGACATCAGGACAGGACTGTCATCATACATGTAAAGTTTCAGGCAGATTGGAGCATGTTGAGAAGAATTAGACACCACTTCCTGTTTCATGGCGAAGGATCAGTTTTTTGAGGCTCCGCCATTGCCACACCTTTTGGCTTCTGGTTGAGTTTTTGATAACTTTTCATCAGAAAGGTCTGGTGCATGTACTGGCCAAATTTCAGTTCTCTCAGACTTATCCACTAGGAGCTATTGATTTTGACACATGTACAGCAAATTCAAGATGGCCGACTTCCTGTTGGGTTTAGGGCGTGGCTGTGATTGACTTTTTGGTGTGTCCTGATGTGGTGCATATGCCCACCAAATATTGTAGCTGTAAATGAAACATTGTGGAAGTTGGCCTAATGACCACTTTTTCAATTTTGCAGGTGGTGCTATAGAGCCATTTTGCCACACACATGTGCAACTCCCATAAAATGCCAAATTTCACGCGTTTTGGGATATGATAAGGCCTCCAAAAAGGCAATTCATTTGCCGGGAGAAATTAATTTTGACAAATTTACAGCAAATTCAAGATGGCCGACTTCCTGTTGGGTTTAGGGCGTGGCTATGATTGACTTTTTGGTGTGTCCCGATGTGGTGCATATGCCCACCAAATATTGTAGCTGTAAATGAAACATTGTGGAAGTTGGCCTAATGACCACTTTTCAATTTTGCAGGTGGCGCTATAGAGCCATTTTGCCACACACATGCGCAACTCCCGTAAAATATCAAATTTTTCGCCAGTCCTGATGTGCACACCAAATTTCACGCGTTTTGGAATATGATAAGGCCGCCAAAATGGCAATTCATTTCCCGAGGAGCGATTAAGTTTGAAAAATTTACAGGAAATTCAAGATGGCCGACTTCCTGTTGGGTTTAGGGCGTGGCTGTAATTGACTTTTTGGTGTGTCCTGATGTTCTGCATATGCCCACCAAATATTGTAGCTGTACATGAAACATTGTGGCAGTTGGCCTAATGACCACTTTTTCAAGTTTGCAGGTGGTGCTATAGAGCCATTTTGCCACGCACATGCGCAACTCCCATGAAATATCAAATTTTTCGCCAGTCCTGATGTGCATGCCAAATTTCACGCGTTTTGGAGTATGATAAGGCCGCCAAAAAGCCAATTTACTTTCCGGGAGAAAAAAAAAAAAAAAAACCCTAGGGTTTCAATAGGGTCCTAGGCACCGCTGGTGCCTTGGACAGTCGGTGCTCTTGCACCGCCTGTCCTTCGCACCCTCGGTGCTCGGACCCTAATAATAAACCCTAGGGTTTCAATAGGGTCCTAGGCACCGCTGGTGCCTTGGACAGTCAGTGCCCTTGCACCGCCTGTCCTTCGCACCCTCGGTGCTCGGACCCTAATAAACTAATTTACAGAGTATTTTTGTAATTTATGTAGTTTATGAAACTTGTATCATACAGAATATTAAAGTATGTGAAACGTATGCTGTTTAAAAATACAATATTAATAATAATCTTTACAGAGCAACATTTTAGTCAAACCTCTGAAACAGATCAGTCTTCTGCCTGACGATCTCAGGTTGCGAACAGGGTTGACCAAAAATGTCAGACATACAATACAGAGAGAGGAATGGCCTTTAAAATAATCAGTATTTTATTTAGTTGGCAATTATATTGGTCATTAGTTACTGTAATAAAATAATATACATTGTTCCTGAAAACGACATTTTGTGTAAGGAGCATTAGTGCTGCATGATGTATCATTTCAGCAGCAACTTTGTGATTTTGCACACAGTAGTCACATGAAGTAAATCAACTTAAACACATAGTGATGCAATGTTTTCTGCTGCTTGATTAAAAAATAAATTAAACTGCACGGTTCTTCTACAACAGAGTCCTGTCTGATAGTTCAGGACTTACTTTGATTAAAGGATTCTTTTTGTTTCTGCAGAAGTCCAGCAGATGTTGGTGAATAAAGAAGACCAGGACCAGGAGGACCCAGAGCTGCTTCACATTAAGGAGGAACAGGAGGAACTGTGGAGCAGCCAGGACGATGATATCAACATGTTCATCTTCAGTCCTGTCCTTGTGAAGACTGAGGATGATGAAGAGAAACCTCAGTCACCACAGCTTCATCACAGCCACACTGAGGAGAACAGAGACTCTGTGGAAGAACCAGAACCAGATTTACAGCCTGAAGACAGAACCTCAGACTCCTCAGAGACGGATGACAGCGATGATGACTGTACTGAAACCAGGGAGCCTGGTTTAAACTCTGTGAAACATCACCAAGACTCCTTCACATGCTCCGACTGCGGTAAAATGTTTGTCCACAAGACGAATCTGAAACGACACATCAAGTGCCACAATGGAGAGAAACCGTTCAGCTGCTCGTTCTGTGGTAAAAACTTCTCTCGGAGGGAACATCTGATCGCTCACATGAGATGTCACTCAGGAGAGAAACCGTTCAGCTGCTTGGTTTGCAACAACAGTTTCAGCCACAGCTGGTCGCTGGACAAACACATGAGAGTCCACAGTGGGGAGAAACCATTCAGCTGCTCGCTGTGCAGCAAGACTTTCAGGCAGCGCTCGGACTTAGCGGCACACTTCAGGATTCACACGGGGGAGAGACCCTTCTCCTGTTCAGTTTGTAGCAACAGTTTCACTCAGCGTCACACTTTGGTTCAGCACATGAGGATCCACACTGGTCTGAAGCCTTTCACCTGTTCAGTCTGCGAGAAAAGATTCTCACGAAAGGGACACATGACGAGACACATGGCAGCTCACACAGGGGAGAAACTATTCAGCTGTAGCGGTTGTGAGCAGAGATTCACGTGGCAGTCGCAGTTTAAAAGACATGAGTGTGGTTCAGAGACCAGCAGCTCGAAGTGAAGCTGCAGCAGAAACGTTTTCCTGCAAACCTCTAAGAGCAGGTACAATAAATTTTCTAGAGAACCAAGTCTGATGTTCTGTCTTTTGTGATCAGTCCTGAGCAGCAGATGTTTTAATTTTAAGTCAGCCCCTCCTCACAGTTTTGAAGAAGTAGTTCTACTGTTTTTAAACTTAGCATCTGAGAGATGAGACTGTTCTTATGTGGGTATAAGAAAGTTGTTATTTTAGTTTGGCATAAAAACCAGAAACAGGACGAAGCAGCTTGTCAGACTGTTTAAGAATCCACTGTTGAAATTTACCAGTTAGCATCTTGTGTCAGTTGTTAAACCCTTTGAACTCCCAAAATCCTGGAGAATTTGAAAGGCATGTTATTTTTTTTAATTGTACAAATTTTACAAAATGACACCATTTATCAGAGCCAGAAACTGTAAAAAAAAAAAAGAAACAGAAATAATTGTTGAATTTTGAACTTTTCTGATGGTCCTATTGTGTGATTTCTGGTTTCGTCTGGAAAATTTCCTAAATCTAAACTTAAAATCATGTTGATTATTTCATCAAATCACTTTATTCTACATGTCTCATTTTTATAATTGCCAACAGTAAACTATTCGCAGTAGCCAGATTCTATAAAGAATAATGAAATAATAGATAATCTCGGTGCAGCTATGTAGCAGAATAAGTCATTGTAGGGGAATCTTTACAGCATCTATTGTGCATTGTGTATTAGAGTACCAGAAAAAAACAAGCAAGATACTGTCCCTTCGTTATCTGCAAGTTTTTACATGTCGGTTCAGATAACTAGATTAACATTTTCATGACAATTGAGTGTTATTTTCCTCAAAAAACAGTAATAACAGTAATTCTGGCTTCAATCAACAGCAGTTTCAAAATGTCAAGCTCTAACATTGCTTTGAGGTTTATAAATGAAAATGCCTCTCATGTAATGTGGATCTGTTTCACTGGGTTTGATCTTGGAATTATTCTTAAAGATCCTCCTGAGTGTTGTGCTTCAGAGTTGCTCAAATGTATTTGGCTTTGTTTGTGGGTCTTATACTGAATCTGTTCAGTACATTAGTGCTATTAAATCATATTTCAATATTTTGTTTTGAGATTAGTTTTCTTCTGTAAATTTACTATTATTAGTAACTTGAGAATGTTGTAAATAAAAGACTGGACTTATGAGTCGGTTCTTGCCAATGAATGGAGAACAGGAAGAAGACGCTTATTGTGAAATCTGCAGGGATGTGATTTTTCCGTGAATTCGCGGAATTCTGCTTTTTTGACGTTTCAAAAAAAAAAAACCTATTTTTTCACCCCAAAAAATCTGATTTCGTTTCCCCCAAGGTACGACTTTTAGATATTCCGAGACCGTATCAGGCATGTTATTTGGTGTATCAATTTTGAGACCCAACGTAAATCGCCCAAATTCGATGAGAAAAAAAATATGGGGTGTAAGGGGTATAGGGTTGGATCGCACGTAGTTGTCAACAGTGCGCTGGCAAAAGCACGAGTTGGAAACAACGACTGGAGAGCATTATCGAAAGTTAGATGTAGCTGGGAAAGCGAGGTGCATGGTGTGCGACGATGAGACAAAACAGCGACAGAGGATGCCAAGCACTGATAGACCACATGAAAACGAAAAATCATGCCAGGAAATTGTACAAAAAGCGTTCTAACCACCAAATGCCCAGCAATTTTTTCACCCGGCGGAGGGAAGAGACGCGACAACAGGACCAAACATACGGGATCAGTAGTGTGTACTTGCAACCATAGACATAATAAAGAGTAGACGCCGCTCGGGCTGCTGCGCAGCGAGAAATACGGCTGCCCTCTTGGTCTGATCACCCACTCCACTCAGCGCTGTTTGACAGCGCATTTAATCCATCTTAACTCTGAATATTACTGATTTTCACGTGTTTTTATTTTAATTTTTTGCTGCAAATGTCATACATGTAGCTATGATACAGGACAAATGGTTCGCCGTATTTTAATATTCATAGCGGGATTAACAGTAATAGAATATTCTGATATTAAGCTCTGCTGTAGACAGGTATTTTGCAAACACTAAACACACACTCACACTAATATATGTTAGAGAAGCAGATAATGGCAGTGAAGTCAATTAGCCTATTTTAATAATTTGAAGAGACAATATATGATTACGCTATATATACATATATAAACAAAATACTGACTAATGAACACATATTTCTATATAAAACAATAAATAAAAGTTATATATCAGAGAAAATGAATATATATAAATCATAGATGGAGTATTAATATAATCAATATATCAGAGAAAATGATTATATAAATCATATATAGACTATCAATATAATTCATACATATATATTAAAAAGATATATCAGAAAATGATTATATATATATATATATATATATTGTTTTATATAGAAATGTGTTCATTAGTCAGTATTTTGTTTATATATGTATATAGAGCCAACAATGTACTCAGTAAGTTCTTAAATCTTTTTGTTTTGAGTCATGATGAATGGTATCTTCTTCATAGATTGTGAATTTCTGCTCCTCCTTAGTTTATCATATTACATATTGACTTGAATACATGTGTATATGATGAATATAATGAGTTGTTTCTTTTATGTTTACTTGCTATTTTAGTCCACTTTTGACACTTAACACTAAAACCCAGGAGCTTCGGGGGGCTTTGCCCTCCTTGTCCCCCCACCGGGCGCTGCCCTGGACCCGCTGACCCCCAGACCCCCGGCTGAATTTTTCAGATAATTTCACTTTCCTCAAATCACATCCATGAATCTGGCGCCGGAAGTGGTCGCATTTACAAACTAATATGAAGTTTTCTGAGAGAAAAATGCCACGATTGGAGAGTTTAAAGACATTTATCAGCCAGCGACTCACTGAGGCGGTGGACGACATCCTGGGACACCTGGAGAAAACCTTCCGGGAGTACGAGGAGGAGACGGAGCGACTTGTCCAGTTGACAGGTGAAGTTTTCAATCCTGGAGCTAAACTACACCGTTGCGCTGCTAACGCTGATGCTAAGCTAGTGTTAGCCGCCAATAGCTTCACAGCAGCAACTTCAAATCAAATTCAGCGAGGAACCAGATGCGACAGAAGTTCTAAAAGTAAAAATACAAATAAAAAGCCTACAAAATACTGTATAATTGTAATTTCAAATATTATTTCCACCGAAATAGTACTTTCTAATGCAGAAATTCATTTTTTTTCAGTCAAAATAGTATTTTATGTGCAAGTGTTTATAGTTTTAAAGGTTAAGTTACCCCAAAATACCTCTTACTGTACACTTATTTATATTTTTTTAAGGTTTGTTCCACCCAAGTCGTACTTTCTAATGCATTGTTATGGTTTTTGAACGTTGTTTCAGCCAAAATATTATTAGCTATGCAAGTAATTATAGCTTTAAAAGTTTATTCCACCCAAATAGTACTTTCTATACACATATTTGTATTTTTGAGGCATATTCCACCCAAACAGTGCTATTCTGTACAAGTACCCACAGTTTTGAAGGTGAAGTCTCCCCAAAATACCATATTCTGTAGAAGTAGTTCTGATTTTAAGGTTTACTTCACCTAAATAGTACTTTCTAATAAATAAGTTCTGGTTGTAAAGGGGTGGACCTGGGATCTTTCTGCATGGAGTTTGCATGTTCTCCCTGTGCATGCGTGGGTTTTCTCCTGGTACTCCGGCTTCCTCCCACAGTCCAAAAATATGCTGAGGTTAATTGGTCACTCTAAATTGCCCGTAGGTGTGAATGTGAGTGTGATTGTTTGTCTGTATATGTAGCCCTGTGACAGACTGGTGACCTGTCCAGGGTGTCCCCTGCCTTCGCCCAAGTTAGCTGGGATAGACTCCAGCTCCCCCCGCGACCCTAATGAGGATAAAGCGGTGTATAGAGAATGGATAGATGGACGGTTGTAAAGGTCTGTCTCACCCGAAATAATATTTTCTATCCAAGTACTCATAGTTTTGAAAGTGACATCCCCCTAAAATACCATTTACTGTACAAGTATTTAAAGTTTGTTCCATCAAAAGAGCAGTTTCTGTACATGTGTTTTTGTTTGTAAGATTTATTCCACCTAAACAGTAGCCTCGCCATGCTACACCCATGTTTCTGACGGCACAAGGGTCGAGGGAGGCGGGCTAAAAGGTTGACTATCAAATCCCTCTGCAGCAATTGGGTAGGTATACAACCAATCAGTGCAACGAATAGGCTGACGTAGTTCCGAGAGCACCGGCGGATTGTGGCTAAGTCACATTAGCTTCCCAACCAGCGGAGCCAACTGGTATATTAAGGATTTGCCATATCCCGTCGGCATAAGTCCAAATACGTCTTTCTTCTCAATGAAACACTTCAGTACCGTCCTTTGTTTATCTTTCAAGTTGAATTTTAGCTTCAAATCTTTAAGGGCTGTGGCCAAAGCCGAGTCGAAAGATAACTGTTTATTGTGCGCCGGTTGTTTCTGTCAGAATCGTCACGCCTCTGTCGTCACTTCGTTACGCCTGCCTTCTGACTCTACACTTCATGGTGATTGGTCCGGCCAGTTTTAGGAGAATCCAGCCTCGAGCCTTATGGAGGGTAACTAGACCCACCCTGGCAGAGAATTAAATTCGTTGCCGTGGGTTGTCTAGCGCGGCAAGGCTACCTAAACAGTACTTTTAGCTTTAAAGGTTTATTCTAGTTTCTAATTAAAAAGTTAAGGTTTTTAAGGTTAATTTTACCCCAAACCTACCTTTATATGTGAATAATTTTGTTTTTAAGGTTTATTCCACCCAAAATTCCACCCAAATAGTTCATTTTCGTGAACACATTATGGATTTAAATGTTTATTTGATCCAAACAACACTTTCTAATGCACAAGTAATGGTTTTGAAAGGTTGTTTCACCCAAAATATTATTTTCTATGCAACTACTTGTAGTTTTGAAAGTGAAGTCGCCCCAAAATACCACTTTCTGTACAAGTAGTTTTGTTTTCAGGGTTTATTTCACTCAAACAGTACTGTTGTAAGAACAGGTTAAGGTTTTAAAGGGTTATTCACTCAAAATTTTACTTTCTGTGCAAATGGTTTTGCTTTTAAAGCTTGCTCAATCCCAAGAGTACTTTCTAATGTTCATTCCACCCCAAATACTACTTTCTAATGCACAAGTTATGGTTTTGAAAGATTGTTTCACCCAAAATATAATTCTCTATGCAAATGCTCATAGTTTTGAAGGTGAAGTCACCCTCAAATACCACTTTCTAGTATTTTTGTTTAAGGGTTTATTCTGCCCAAACAGTACATTTGTATTAACAAATTCTAGTTTTAATGGTCAAGTTTAACCAAAATCTTATTTTTTTGTGCAAATACTTATAGTTTTAAAGGTTTAGCCAACCTCAAAATACCAGTTTCTGTACATGTCTTTTTGTTTTAAATGTTTATTCCACCAAAATAATCCTTCTGAATGCAAAAGTTGTGGTTTTACTTTCCGTGCAAGTGCTTTTGTAATAAAACAAAAACGTGTTACTTTAAAATGTAGATAGTGCCACATTTTCATCATCGACTTCATCAACTGTACCGACTATTAATGGAAGCTCCAGTGGAAAGCATAAATTGGTCCTTATTGGTGCTAAAAATGGGAAAGAAAAATCATAATATGTAACTCTAATACACAAAGCTGAGTTTTTAAGGGTTCAGTCAATGACTGTGGAAGAACTTTAAAGATTATTATGGACTGGATGTTCACACTGTTTAAACGTAAAGTCATGGTTTTGTGTAATTACTGTGTTTCTGCAGACTTCCGGCAGCTTTTGGTGAGGAAAGAAGACCAGGACCAGGAGGACCCAGAACCGCCTCACATTAAGGAGGAGCAGGAGGCTGATATGACCAAGTTCACGTTCAGTCCTGTGAACAGTGAAGATGATGAAGAGAAACATCTGTCATCACAGCTTCATCACAGCCACACTGAGGAGAACAGAGACTCTGTGGAAGACCCAGAACCAGATTTACAGCCTGAAGACACAACCTCCGACTCTCCACAGATGGACACCGGCGACTGTGACTTGTCTCGTTTGAACTCCGTTAGTGACACGTTCAGCTGCAGTATTTGTGCTCAACAATTTAGGCTGAAGGTGAACTTGAAGCTTCACATGAGAACCCACAGACAAACAACAACTCAGATACGACAAAAGCAAGACGCACGGTTTGGAGAAGACAAATGTAACACAGAATCCTCTCAAGAAGTAGAACCTACAGATGGAAACGACTGTGGAGGATCAGAACTGGCAGGGAGGTCTGATCCAGTTGGAAGTTTACATCCAGGTCCTGCAGTCTGTGCTGAGCCTCAATCAGGAACAGTTACTGATACAGCAGACAGAAAACCCTTGAGCTGCCTGGATTGTGGTAAAAGATTTGGCACCAAGCAGCACCTCAAGACGCACATTAGATACCACATCAAGGAGAAACCATTCAGCTGCTGGGTTTGTAAGAAAACCTTCCTGTGGAGTGGACTGCTGGGTTATGTGTGCGGCGGCGGCGGCGGCGCAGCAACTTCCAATCGCTGGGCCGTTTACAATCGTCGTTAACAAGCTATCGTTAACGTCGTTACCATCTCGCGGGAGTATCAGCGACAATAAAGTGTTCAGACTTGAAATGAAATCGGTGGAAATCAGCAGATCCGCGGAAAATTCCCATCCCTGGACTCTACACTTCATGGTGATTCGATTACAGTACTGTACATGACTGCTCTCACTGAGTGGCAGCTAGCATTCAGCGCAGTGGATATTAGCAGCCGTTCGATATTACGACTCGCCGACCATAAACATACCTCACCCCCCAAAAAATTTTCTCCTCGAATTTAGACGATTCACAAGAATGACCCTGGCAATGATAAAATCCGCAGAATTCCGCGGATCCGCGGAAAATTCTCATCCCTGCATATAAACATGTCAGGCACCAGCTGCAATTTGTTTGAATCTCCTAAACTGTGTCGCAACACTAGTGTTTTTGGGACCAGTAGATTGCTGAGCTGCAACCAGGATCACCAACATGCCACAGTTCAGGTTGTTTGCTCTGAATGTTCTCCCTCAGATTTCTCATGTTACAGAAGGATTCTGCTTTGACACTCCGACTCTGGAGGTTAAATTCATGGAGAAACCAGTAAGTGTGCTGTAAAACTTACTGCTTCTCCTCCTGGTGGTAGCTGTAGACATTCCCTTACACATTGAGTTTAAAAAGTGAAGTCACCTCAAAATGCCACTTTCTGTTTTTGAAGGTTCATTCCACCCAAACAGTACTTTTCTGTACAAGTACTTGATTAACAAGTTATGGTTTAAAAGGCTAATTTCACTCAAAACATATATTTTTGTACTTTTGTTTTTAAGGTTTATTCTGCCAAAATGTTTCTTTCGAGTGAAACGTGTGGTTTTTTGTTATGTTTTGGAGTAAATTTAACACACTATGATAATTATAACTACTGTGCAAAAGTTTGGGGTCATCCAGGCAATTCATGTTCTCCATGAAAACTCACATTTTTATTCATGTGCCAACATAATTTCACAAAGGTTTTTTTTTTTTAAATCATCAAGCAGCCTTTCTCCACCATTAGCTAACGCAACATACCATTAGAACACAGGAGTGATGCTTGCTTTCAAATAGGCCTCTGTACTCCTATGGAGAGATTTCATTAAAATCAGCTACAGTAGTCATTTACCACAATAACAATGTGGAGACTGGATTTCTGATTCATTTAATGTTAGCTTCGCTGAAAAATACTGCTGTTCTTCCAAAAATAAGGACATGTGTGTGACCCCAAACTTTCAAACAGATTTAAAAGGGTTATTTCACCCAAAATTTTACTTTCCGCAAGTACTTACAAGGGTTTATTCCACCCAAATAGTACTTTCTTATGAACAAGTGCTGGTTTTAAGAGTCTAATTCAACCTAAATATTACTTTCTGTGCAAATACTTACAGTTGTAAAGGTGAAGCCCCGCTTGGGAAAAAAAAAAACATCAGTAAGGTTTTAACGACATGTTACAATCTGATGTGTTTACAACATACTGTGTTATGTTTTCAAAGACTACAACTGTGAAGTTTCCTTGCAGGATGTTTGAAACACTGAAAATAACCCAAAACCAAAAGGAGAAAAATGTTCATGTATTTATCTGTAAACGTCAATGAAGAAACAAAGCAGAACTGAGATTCTGTTTTTATTGACAATTTGACAGGAAGACAAATTAAATACAAAGCTTGAACAGAGCATGGCATGGCGGTCCTTCGGTCACACTGAAGAAAAAAGAACTTTAAAAAATACCCAACGATGACAGAAATAAGTGGCGACGCCTGAAACACTCAGTCTTGTTGGGAAAGTTAGGGCTGAATGTTTTAATGTAAAACCGCTTTCAGACAGTTTTCACTCTAAGATGTTAGCAGTTTTATTCACCGTGGTTTTAAAGACGCTCATTAAAAACAGGACGAGTTACTGATTTCACCTCACCTCAAAAACGTTTGTGTCTGATCAAACAAGAAGAGAATCGAGACGAACACAAAGTTTAAACCGTCTGAGAATCAGCGGAGTCACAACACGGCTCTAATTTGTCCTCTTAAAATCCATTCAGGGTTTTAGATTTCTGTTTGCGTTTGTTTCCACAGCAGATTTAAAATGTTAAACAGGCCTCTGGTTTCTATGGAAACTACCAGAAAAAACACCCATTTTTAATGGTAGAAAGTCTAGATTCAGACTCTGATATTTATCATTTTGATGCACCAAAGCCATAAATACAAAACTTAAACAAAAGTTTTTGTAGAAATTATGAGACACACACTCAGAAATCTGAAATAAGTTACATTTCTGACTTTTCATGTTTCTTTAAATCAAAGAAAAGAAAAAAATCTGAACATACACATTGAATTATGATTAACTGACACAATAACAGAATTAACTCCAGGAAGTCGAAATTACTAGAATTCTTATTTTGAGACTTTGAGTCATAAATATGAGGTTAAAACTTTTCACTTGTGTGTTAAAATAAGATAGGAAGTCATAAATATAAGAAATCATTCTTTAATTATTACAACATAAACAAAACAAAATTATGGTTTATTTAATCAGATTAAGAATTCTAACTAGGACAAAATAATGTCTTATTATTTTGTCTCTCTCATTGCATTGGACTTTATTTTCCTGGCAGCTTCAGGCTTCTACATAGCAGCAAATTCTGCTCAGTTTTTTTGGGATCAATAAAGAAAATCAATTCTACAGATGTTTTCTACGAAAAGACAATCAGGAAGATCTCTTAGCAGTCAGTGAACGCATCGTCACTTTGAGTTTTCATAGTTTTAATTATTGTTTTTGCAGATTTTATCCAGATTTTAGAACATTTGACTTCTCAACGCTGATCAAACCTTCATATGTTGTATTTTACAGCTGCAAAACTTTCTCACAAGTTCCAAAAGATTTTTACTTCTTAAAATTGGTGTCATTTCAGTAAATATAGAATTTTTTTTTTCTGAATCATCAGTTTTTGAAATTTTCATTAGTCTATGAACTACTAAGTTTTAAATCGCGCCATTACATCAAAATCCTTTATCCCACGTCTCGATTATAAATTAATTAAAACTATTTTCTCAGATCACATTCTGTAAAAAAAAAAAAAAAAAACTGCGCCCCTCAGTGATTCGGCTACGACAAAGTCATGTGACAAAAATTGAGCTTTTGGCTGAACTGCAGACAGTGTAAAGCAAGATATGTATGGAGAAGAATTAAAAAAGAATTCAATGCATTTAACCCTAAACAAGGTTCTTCTGTCAAGGTGTTTCTACATAATTCATGCCAAATTACAGACTTTGTTTCACGTAAACTGCTACATAAATTCACTTTTCTTCATATCTTAAATTTACAGAAGCGATGAACTTGTGAAATAATTTTAAAACCTTCAGTTTTTCTATACTAGTCATCAGGGTTCATTTTCTGCATTAATCTGCTGGGAAACAAATCAGTGGAAATCTAAAAGCAGTTTTGAATTAATAATCAACTCTGTCAGTTAATTCCAGCAGGCGTCTGTTTTCGCCGACTTTCTTTTTTCAAGTTCAACTTCCGTCTGCATTAAAAAGTGATTACTGGATCAGTTTCACCAGAAGACGTAGTGTAACAAACTCAGCAGATCTGACCTTATTTCTAGCACAGTTCTCGTAACATCTGCATTCAAGTTTGCATGCAGAAGTTTCCTGTAAACTTCCTAAAAACTTTTAATTTCCCAGAGTTTCTTCTGATGAAACTGATCAGTAAAAGTCAGTAAAACACGGATTACAGATTCAGTTAACGTATTTTCCAACAGTTTTCCTTCATTATTTTCAGGTGCCACTTTGCAGTAAATCTGTGTTTTCAAAGGCTTTTCTTTATTAATGGTCAATAAACCCTTTAATCCAATAAAACCTGATTCAACGTGTGCGTGTAGAGGATTCTTCAGGCCCCAACAGGTCAATAAATAGTTAAAAGTCAATAACTGTTGGGCTGCTGTATGTGGGAATCCTTGACTTGAAAAAAAGAAGGAAACGTTCACTATTCATTCTGGAAATAATTAACGGGCGAGTAGTCGTATAGTCGGCAAAAGTATTTGTACACTTTCTGCTTTTCTTCGCCTTGTATCACAAAACGGAATATTTTTGAACAAAATGAGACATTTGAAGACGTCACCTTCTGCTAAGCAGTGTTTCTGATGCTGAAGAATAATTCTGCAGATGAATATATCTGTGATTAGCTCAGCTACTTCCAGATTCTTACTGTCAGTTTCAGTTTGAAAACAAAAAATCTGCCCTAATACACACTGTTTGCACACATTGTTTCCCTGAATGTCTAGAAAAATAAAAAAAAGTTTGGAATGGATACGTCTGAGTGATCCTTTAACCCTCTGAATCCCAAGAAAAATCGCAGAAATGACACCATTTATCACTAGGAAAGCATAGAAACACGAGGAATAGTGGCATTTTAATTTTGTTTCGTCTGATATATTCACCATAAAACACCAGAAAAGCTGTAAAATACTAAAGATTTTTCGCTCATCAGCACGCCTGAAGAGCAACACCTGACTCAGCTGTAAGCAAAAACTGTACAATCTGAAAGAATTATCGGTTTGCACTTCCCATTAGTCCTTGAGCTACTCACTTTGGCAAATCCAAGCTTTAAAATCGTACTATTACATCAAAATCACCTAATTCCACCAGTCTCGATTATAAATTCACTAGATTCTTCAGATCAGTTTTTGTCCATTTTTGTACAGCATATAGTCAAAGAAACACAATGCTGTGTTCTCTTTGCTATGATGTATTGCCCTATTATTTTGAGTTTCAAAGTAAAAGCCCTGAAGCCTTACTACTGAGAATAAAATTGAACTGAAAAGTCACTGAACCAGAATTTATTCAAAAGAATGTTTATTTGTGAGTTTGGAAACAGGAGCTTCAAAAATCACTGAGTTGACGTGGTTCTGATTTCATGTTGACGTCACTTAATTCCGTTTCAAAATATCATTTAAATCATGACGTCTGTATATTTGATAACTTTTCATAGTAAAGAGAAAACAAACATATCTAGTTCTCTTTCAGTGTGAAAACAATGAAAAATATAAGGTATACCAGTCCCTCCAGGAATTTGCGATGTTGCGATCACACGAATTCACGCAAAATCAACCAATCTCCGCGAATTTTGCGCGGCCTTGCAATTTTTTTCCCAATCACCACAACTTTCCCGCAATTTTGGCCTGCCTCCCGTGAGTTCCACCAATCATAGCAGTCCCCAGCACAAACATAATGCATGTAGGTCACCGAATTCACTTCCTGTTTATGGTTTGAAGATGCAAACATGTGAGATACTAATGTCTCTCATTTACCAACAAAAATTACTGCTGAAGACCGTGATCAACAATTAATTCACTGATGTTCTTCACCAAAGCGGAGCTAAACTGTTTTACAACCGTGCAATATTGTGGTGGAATACAAAAAAAAGAAAAGAATTATCGATGGATACCACTTTTTTTAAAAACACGAAACGTATTAGAACGGCTGAAATGAGCGGACAACAGAGCAGACAGATCACCATGATGGAAACTGTTGCATCCAGATCCGTTAGAGCACTGAAAGAATGAAGGTAAATTAGATTAATTATTCCACCAAAGAACACGGCGGAGTTATGTGACGATCAGCGTGTGTGAATCCTTCCTCTGCTACAAACATCACTTAAAAGCAGACTCAGGGATTTAGATGAAATTTTCATGGTCGGTCAGAAATGACACAAGGAACAAATAATTAGACTTCGGCAGTGATACGGCCTAAAGTTTGGATCCACCGATTTGTTAAGCAATCATTGCGGCACGGCATCTGATGGCAGCATGGTAACCATGGCAACAAGTGAACGGTACCTCAGTGGCCTGGTGACGATCACATGATTGTGATCCTACAACAAATCTACCACTGTGGATGTATCGGAAATGATACAAGGAACAACTGATTAAATTGTGGGGGTGTTTCTGAGTCCCATCAATTCCTGTCGCCCCCTGCATAGTTAGGTTACATCATATTAAACTATACTGACAGTCAATAGAAACTTTGAGGTAGAAATGTACACAGAATTCTACTTGTAGGGGGGCTGTAATTATTCATTGTGGATTTACTGATGATCAAGTGCCCTGGTAGTTGAGATAATGATGAGTTGTCATTTTGTCATGATTCATTGCACATGGGTTGGTCACTTTGCAAAAGTGAACCAAATACACACCAAGCAATACTCAGTGAGTGTCTGCACAATTTGAGAATGGGTTTTGAAGGCATAAAGGCCCAAAAAAGGCCACCATTGTTAGTCCAGTGAACAGCATCATGCCGCGTCTATCACATGAACAACGTCTCCGGGCACTGGGTATGGTGGAGGCCGGTTTGAGCTACAGTGATGTAGCCCGGCGTATGGGCTGTTCCCAACCCACAATCAGAAGCCTGGTCCAAAGCATGCGCCGACGGATTGCTGCCTGCATCGAAGCAAATGGAGGCCATACTCGGTATTGACTGTTGTGACTTTGTGTTTGGCAGGTGCCGTTTTCTTTTGTGAAATTCTTTATTTTGAAATCATTCTTGAAACTTTAGATTTCTGTTTCTGTATGCCAATATGCTAAACAAATGATTCATATGAAGAAAATCCAGTTTCGGGCTTCAAAATGAAAATTATGTTGAAAAATATGCTCTCAAAGTTTCTATTGACTGTCAGTGTAGTATCTGGCTGCTGCTAATATCCCACCATGGTGTGCCAGCTTTTGTGGAAATGGGTTGGAACGTTAAATAATTAATTTCGGAATAAATATTGTCAATTACAGTGTTGAAACATGTTCTATAAGCTGGAAAAAATGCAGCTTTTTAGCAATTGTCACTGTCTCCCGCAATTTCATCACAACAAATAAGCTTAAAACATCGCAACTTTAATCGCAAATTTTTCGAAAAGCTGCCGCGAATTCAGGCATTTTCGACCGCAACAATCACGAAGAACGCCCACGAAATCCTGGAGGGACTGGTATACATAACGTGTAAAGTCAAAAAAATTTTATAGTACTGGACACTTGCTGCTTCCAGTTTGTTCAATTATTGTCAAATGTCTAATTTAATTTTAACCTTTTATTTTTTCTAGTTTCATGATTTTCAACATTTAAACTGTGCATTTTTTTCTAATCATTTTTCGGTGGGTATTTTAATTATTTTCATTTGTTTCATTAATACTTTTTAGGTTTTACACATAATTTGTCTTTTTTTACATTTTATTAATATATACTTTAGACATTTAAGGGAACATTCTCAGTTTTTTGCCATTATTTTTATTTTGCTGATATTTTATTATTTATGAAATACTTGGACAACATTTTCTATTGTGCTTTTTTTTTTTTTACATTTAATCAACATTTTTTCAATGCTGTTATGTAATTTAATCCGTTACTTTAAGCTGTTGAGCTCATTTTCAAGTCGTCACAGTAATTCTGCTTCATTAATCAGATGTTGATTCCAGGCGTGAACTAACCGTGACGTCACCCGTTGGTTTCAACGCAGAGAAAATGAAGCCTGGATTTTGCTACTTCCTGGTCGCCATTTTGGATTTTTTGGAGCCAGTAACGTAAAAAGCGTCATCAAACTGGCTGGACCGGAGAGCAACTAGGGGCAGGACCAGTCAATGGGCGGGCCAGACTGAGAGCTGAAGACTCTCTTATCCCGCCCACATTTTACCGCAGAGGCTTCTGCCTCGCCCTAAAGGATCTGTCAATCATTCCAGACAAGACTGTCTATCAAGTATAGCCACGCCCCCTGGCTCCGCCAACTTTAACGATTTATTTAAAATTCAGTATTAATTTATTTTAAGATCAGCCACCTGATCTCTCATTTTGACCATGAAAACTAACAGGAAAAAAATCCTGAGCTGTAGAAAATCAGTCTATCAAATTTTATTTTTTCCAGTGATGAACTGGGGTCTATGGAGAAAAAGCTTTTTGGAGCCAACCCAAGCGGACGGCGTGATGTTGCAAGTTTTTGACACTTCCTGGTGGGCTTAATTTTTGGAGCCAGATGCTACGTCCATCTTTATATACAGTCTATGGTTAATTCCCATAGAGGTGCAGGACTTTATATAGCAGTGGAAAATCAACCCACAATGAACAAAGAAACACCTCTTTGTTCAGAGGGTTAACATGCTGTGTTCATGTTGGTTTGCACCAAGATAATACTTCTATAAACAAACTGTAACGTGTACTTTCTAACAGACGGACATTTTACATCTTGCTCATAATGCTAACACAAGCATTGTACCCACATCCTGTTTTCTGGTCCCTGTACAGACCCAGTAATTGTTGCATAAGTTGCTATAGGGTTACCTGTTGTGAAGAAAATCAACACAGCAGCTCAGAAACTAGTGTTTTAGACACTCTGACACAAAAGCTCACAAGCTTAGATGCTCTCAACAGAGCAGGAAATTTTCACGAAGCTTCTGCATTTCCAGGTTTTGTTTTTGAAGGATGATGATTCTACTATTTTTTGTACTCCTTGTACTAAAATTTATTTCATCCAGCCCTAAACGTACCCTGAAAAACCCCAAATTAAAGTCACATTTAACGATAAGTGGGTTGAAGCTCAAGTGACGTCTTCAGATGTCTTGATTTGTTTGATCAACCGTCCAAAATTTTAAAACATCCAGATTTCTTCCTTTTACAGGTTTGGTTTAACAAAAACAAGTTATCAGATTTTGTGTATGAAATCTTGGTTCCGACTGTCGGTAACCCAAAGTTGTTCTTATGTAAAGGTTGATAACTGATCAGTTGTTGAGTTTATTGATGATTAATAAACGTTTAGTCCTTTGTAAAGGCAGATTTATTCGTTTCACTCATTTATACAAACTGGAATCTGACACAAAACCAACCGTGACCTGTTGAATAAAAGCACTGGGGTTTGGCATCGAGCTCACTGTGTGCGTTTGTGTGTGTGTGTTTGTGTGTGTGTGTTTGTGTGTGTTTGACCTCCCCACTGCAGACACACTGGACTCGGGGAGTTTAACGTTGTTGTAGACAGTGATGATGATGATGAAGAGTCTATAGGAGGACACAGTCTGAGTCTTTGTCTCTCCTCCTGGCTTGCTGTGACCCCTGACCTCTGACCTGGAAAAAAAACAGACCGTCACCACGACAACAGCAGCACGTGTTTATGAAATCATCTGGATCAAGTTGTTCATAAAAAACAAATAAACACACTTGTACGTTTGTGTGTCACATGTTAATATTTTAAATATTTTTGAGGGATATTTCTCCGTTTCTTCTGGTTTGGGGGGTATTTTTGCATTTTATTTACATTTTTGTAAATTAGTGGGTTGTTTTGCTTTTATTGAAAAATAGATTTTCCTACTTACTAGTATCTTTGTTCCTTCTTTTCAAATATTTGAGATTTGGGACATTTCTGTTTTGCTTTCTTGGGGGAATTTTTATTGGTATTTTTCCACTTTTAAGACGTTTTATGAATATTTTACGGAATCGTTTAAAAATTAGACAATTCGAGGACAATATCCCCCTTTTGCTGTGTTTTGGACTGTTGTGGGATATTTTGTGATACTATTTTTTAAATTTCATATCTTACATATTTGGGAGACATTCTTGTGACATTTCATGAATAGCTGTCAATACATGACAGTCAAATATATATTCTTAAAATATTTAGAGAACATTTTCTGGAGATTTTTTAATATTTTGGGGCAATTTTGTTTTTTAGAATTGTATTCCTTTATTTTTTCGAGTTGTAATCATTTGTAATCATTTTTGAAAAAGTTTATTTCTATTTTTTCATTTTTATTATTTATTAAATACTCAAGTGGCATTTTCGACTCTGCAAATATATATTTTTACATGTATGTTTTAAAGGCTCTCATTGTAATTTAATCTGTTACTTTCCGCTGTTCAGCCCATTTTCAGGTTTTCACAGTAATTCTGCTTCATTAAGCAGATGCTGATTTATTCAGCAGCAATATCTGAACATAGTTTCTGAGATTTATTAAATTAAGAGATTACATCTTGATTTAATCAGAATATGACCAGTGGACTTGATGCTGGATTCCAGTTGGATAAAAGTCTTTGAACTTTGACAGACATTTGCTGATGTTACCTGCTGTGCTGCCTGCATTGATCCCTGTTGCTGCTGTTGCTGCTGCTGCTGGAGTTGCTGCTGTTGCTGGTATTCCTCCTGCTGGAGCTGTCGGGCCAATTCCAGGTCACTGAGGGGTCCGGGGGTGCCGCCCTGCTGCTGCTGCAGGGAAACTGCCACCAGGTAGTCCTGAAGCCGACAACATCGATCAGTGACGTGTTAATTTTAACTGACCCGTTCATTGGCGTCTTCTGGAGGCCTCACCTGGTCGATCTGCCTCTGCTGCTCCTGAGCACTGGGGGGCAGGTGGGAGGTAGGCGGAGCTCTCTGAGGAGGATGACACAGTCTGAAGTCGGAGTCGCAGAAGTTTCCGTCTCCTTCCACGTTATGGAGAGACTCCCAGACCAAACCCTCCTCCTGCAGGAAGCCCTGGTCAGTCACCAGCAGGTACAGGTGGCCCTGAAAGAGACAAAACTTTATTAACAACAGGTACAGGTGAGCTGCGAGGGAGAAAACTTTATTAACAACAGATAGAGGTAACGCAGACAGGGAGAATACTTTACTAACAGGTACAAATGACCCCAAGACAGAGAAAACTTTATCAGCAGATCCACCTTGTGTTTAATCATGGTACAGCTGTGTGTGTGTGTGTGTGTGTGTGTGTGTGTGTGTGTGTGTGTGTGTGTGTGTGTGTGTGTGTGTGTGTGTGTGTGTATACTTGTTTCTGCTATCTCGGTGGGGACTCATGTCACGGTGGGGACCCAAAATGAGGTCCCCACGGGGGGAAACAGTGTTTTCTTGGCCATGTTGTTGTTACTGAAAAAAGTAAAAGTGCAAAAACGTTTCTTTAGGGTTAGTAGGCCTGCCAATGATAATCAATTCGACGATGCATCGCGAAGCGGGGCTTACCCAATGCGGCATCGATGCGGCAACGTCACATAATCGATTATCTGTGTCATTGTTTATTTTCTGCCCTTCCATGTTAATAAAGTTGTAAACTTTCAGTTACTTCTGGGGGCATTTCCAGAGCAACGTTACAATGACATGCGCAGTACGTTGGGCTACAGCTACAAGCAGCCGCGTCCCGCAGCAGTGCTAAAAATAGCAACACAACACCAGCACGAGAGATGGCTCAGGAGGAGTTGGTAGAAAACCGGGTGCTAAAAGACGCACCCCAAACTTTTAAAGCGGACATCTGGCAACATTTCGGATTCTACGAAGTTGATGGGAAACTGGACAAGACTCACGCGGTGTGTAAAACATGCCACGCTAAAATTAAACATGTCGGTAATACAACAAACTATAAGAACCACGTTGATCGTTGGCATCCCGAGTTGAATTCAAAAGCAAAAACAGTTGAGCCATCCCAGCTAAAAATATACGAGTTGCTCACGTCAGTGTTGTCTCCCACATCAGAGAGAGCAAAGAGGATCACGCGAGCAGTGGGGTGTTTCATAGCGAAAGATCTACGACCCTATTCAGTCGTAGAATGTAAAGGGTTTCGCCATATGATTAAAACGCTTGAGCCCCGGTACACTCTGCCGACAAGAGCTACGTTCACTGATACTGTAGTTCCCACACTGCACAAAGAAACCAAAGCAAAGGTAATGGAATCATTGAGCAAAGCTAGTCATGTAGCCATTACAAGTGATGCCTGGACTTCAGTCGCGACAGAGTCCTATGTAACTATAACTACACATTGTATTAGTGAAGATTGGCAGATTGTAGGATATGTGCTGCAGACGAGATCAGTCTATGAGAGCCACACTGGAGCTCATATGGCGAAGCTATTGTTGGATGCTGTGGAAGAATGGCAGCTAGCAGGGAAAGGTGTTGTGCTGGTGACGGACAATGCCGCCAATATGTTATGTGCTGCTGAAATTGGAAAGTTCCCCCATGTCAAGTGCTTTGCCCATACGTTGAACCTCGCTGCACAGCGGGCGCTTAAACTACCAACGGTAGCCAGGCTTCTGGGAAGAGTCCGACGTATCTCAGCATACTTCCATCGCAGCACAAAGGCTCTGCACCTATTTGAAGAAAACCAGAAAGTTGTTCTCAAACTGAAAACTCCACTCAAACTGATAACTGATGTCAGCACAAGGTGGAACAGTGCACATGACATGATCGAGAGGTTCTTGCAACTACAAGCTGCAGTGCATGCCACCCTGCTGTCACCTGCCTTGGATGTGGATGAGGATGACATTGTCACTCTCAGCAGAACAGATCTGGCTAATGCAGAGGAAGCAGTGAAGATCTTGAAACCAATGAAAGAGGCCACTCAGTTGATGGAACAGGCACGCAATCCAACAGTCAGCCTCATTGCCCCACTTCACGCCCAAATCCTCCAGCGCATGGCAGACACTATTGGAGACCCACCAGTGATCCGTGATGTGAAGACTGCCGTCAGAACAGATCTCCTTAAGAGGTACAGCACTGATGCAGAGAAGAAGATTCTTCTTAGATCCTCTGCCCTGGATCCTCACTTTAATTAAGTTGCTTCCTTTCCTGCCAGAGGAGGAGAGACTGGATGTCTACGCAGCAGTCACTTCAGAGGCTGCATCCTTGGAGATAATTAATTTGAAATTAATTAAATTAATAATTTCTGTTTGTAAAACGTATATAATATAATAACTACCAATTATAATAATGTAATTTTATGTTAAACAGCGACATAGTCAGTAAAATATTTAAGACTGAGGAAAAATAAGAAGAAAATTTGTTGTGATGTGAGCTGAAGCATTGGATGAGAAAATGCTAACTGCTGCTGTTCTTTTGCTCTTATTTCTTTTTTCCAAAATAGGAGGTGGAGGACAGAAGAAGAGGACGTGGGTCAGAATCAGTCCCTGGAGGAACAGGAAGTTCAGGGACCCAGGAAGAGTTGCTGTCTGTGGATGATGATGTGTCAGCAGGCCCCTCTGCTCCCAAGAAAAGGAGGACCACCGCATCACTGCTTGAAAGTTTGCTGGGAGATTCATTCAGTGGCAACCGTGAACCTGCAATACAGGTCAAGACCCCCTATGCAAAGGCGGAGGAGGAAATGGACTTGTACTGTAAGTCTTCATCTGTGGCTCTCAAGGAGGACCTCTTGGACTGGTGGCATCGCCATGCAGGCTCATTTCCTATCCTCTCAAGGTTGGCAAAAAAATACTTGAGCATCCCAGGGACAAGCGTGCCTGCAGAGAGAGTGTTCTCCACCACAGGAGATATTGTCACGGCAAAAAGAAGCACTCTTGACCCAGAGCATGTTGATCAGCTTGTGTTCTTACATGGCAACCTTGAAATTCCAAAATGCTGAACAGTGAGAAGTTATGTAGGCTTAGGTCAAACTGTATATTTCCTCACTCTGAAACAGATTGACGGTGAACCCAGACTAAGACGTTTGTAAAGAAAAAAAAAGTAGTAGGCCAGGCCTACACGTTTTATTTTTGGTATACAATTTATTTTATTTGCACAAATTGATATTTTGGTGTATGCAGCTGATGTAACTGATTCTCAGGTATATTGTCCTTGTCTTAAAGGCACTAAGCAGCTGCTGTTTTTCTGTTTCTTTTTTTTGAGAGAGAGAATTTACTTACACTTCTTGAAAATAAGTTTCACAGTAATAATGCACTGCAGAGAAGAATAATATTGTTCCTAGGTCCTCTGTAGAGGCTTCCTTTCCTTAAAGGAGAAAAGTTTTGGGTGGGAAATGGTAGTAGACTAGGCCTACACCTTTTATTTTTGGTTTACAATTTATAATTCATTTTATTACAAATTGATGTTTTGCTGCTTGCAGCTGATTTAACTGCCTGAAGAAGTGGTAATTATACACAAATAGTAGCCAGTTTATTAATAAATTTTGTTGCTAAATATATCTGACTACTTGTATTTACTCATGACTGATAAAAAATGAACCATGTTGTTTGCAGTAATATAAAATTTAGATGCATCGCAATGCATTGTAGAATCGAATCGAGTCGAATTGTGACCTTGCCGAATCGAATCGAATCGTGAGGGCAGGACCAATGCACACCCCTAAGGGTTAGCCATTGTTTTGGTGTTGGTTAAGGTTAGGGTTAGGGCTAGGGGTTAGATATGAATGGGAGTCAATGGTAAGTCCCCACGGGAATAGCAGAACCAGACATGCGTGTGTGTGTGTGTGTGTGTGTGTGTGTGTGTGTGTGTGTGTGTGTGTGTGTGTGTGTGTGTGTGTGTCTCCACCTTGTGTTTAATCATGGTACAGCTGTGTGTGTGTGTTTGTCTCCACCTTGTGTTTGATCATGGTACTGAAGTGGTTGTTTCTGAAGAACACAGAGATCTCTCCTTCTTTGGCCGTCGTGTTGAGTTCACACAGACCGTGATACGATAATTGAGTCGCTGTCGACTCCAGAAACTGCTCCGCCACCAGACCTGCACAACACACACAGATACAAATCATTCATATATAGTTAAAGAAATGCATACTTTAAATATTAATTACATGCATTCATTGCATACAGTTTATATCTGATTCTATACTACGTACTGTTAATATACATTCACATGAATATATACCGTCATCTGCTTTAATAAACATGCTTTAAGATCTTTATATGAATACATACTGCAAGCACATGTTGATATGAATACATACCAGTTGTCTATGCTTATATAAATACATATTTATGGAACTGCATAATGTTTGTGCATGAAAATATTAATGCACACTATTAATACACAGTCACATAAATATATACTGTTTATTTACATTTATAGAAATGTATTATTTTAATACACGTTCATGTAAAAACATAAACTCTTATATAAATACATGTAATTTTTTACGTGTTTTTCCATATACATTTTAATATGGATGTATATAAATGCTTATTGTTTATATCAGTTTAAGTAAATACATACTGTTTATATATATGTTTGTATGTTTGCATGTATTTATATAAATGCACACTGTTCATATGCATTTCTATAAATATAAACTTTTTCTGTAACTTCATAGGAATGTATACTATTTTTATATGTTTCAGCAGCGACATTAAATCTGCTGCCAGGTGAAGTGAATAACTCTAATGATCACTCTGCAGTATGTGTTTGCGTTGTGTAGTTTTATGTTTATATTTACATGCATGTGTGTATTCTCATGCATGTTACCTTCACCGACTCGACTGCTGTCTGCAGAGTGTTTGTAGTCGATAATTTTCTCCACCAGCTGGTTGTAACTCAGTTTTCCCACAGCGGCCACCATCTCTGTACTCTAATACACAATATATACACACACACAATACACAAATACCATCATTTTTTCTTCTGTAGATGGAATACTGTAAAAATTGTAACAATACATGACATGAACTCCAGCATACTTCACATGCTCTAACTGTGGTCATGTTAAACAGTGACTCCACCTTGTGATGCAACCAGGTACTGCAGCTAAAATACAATATGCATGTACCCGTCTCCTGTCTTAGCAGTTGAAATATTTTTAAATTGGTTAAACTATTGACAGTAATACATCAATTAATAAATAATCTTTAACAATCCCTAGTTTCCACAGAGCAGAGGGGAGTTAAGTATGGAAACAAACAATCTAAGCCGTGAAACATCAACATAGATTTACCATTATCTTCCAGTATTAGTAACATCTGTCAGCTCTTAGAAAAATGTTGTACATGTTGATTATCATGTTTTTTTGTATTATTTTTTTCTTTTGTGAAATTAATAATCAAACATAGCTAACTTTTTTCTTCTAAATGATTTATGGTGTTCTGTGTCGCACTCTACAGAAGACATTTCTGAGCTCTCTCTAACAAAATCGGCTTTCATTTTCTCTCTATGTATTTTTTTGCATTATAATCATGTTGTGCTACAGAGAAGACATTTCTAAGTTATTTTCTTCTAGTCATGGTTGTTTTTCCACTACTTCCGTAGTTGTACACGTTGTGTACATAGTTGTATATTGTAGTGAAAAATGAGCCGACAATGAGTAAAAATGTGACATGAACAAAAGCCAAAGCTGCTCTGAGGGTTAACGAGCATGTAACTAGCATGTAGCGTGTTACCTGAGGGTCGACCAGCCAACCGTGGTACAGCGGGATGTCCAGCAAGTCGAACACGATGCACTCTGGCGTGTATTCAAAGTCCGTGACTCCAGTGAAGCGAACATTGACGTCGAGGCCGGTGGAAAGCTTTGGGAGGACCGCCATGGCATCACTCATGTTCTGTAAACACAGTCAGTACATTGAAATTTGATGTGTGGACTCAAAATGATTGATTCTCAGTTTTATATTTTACATCTCCAAGTTTTACAGACATACAAACACAGTAAAAATGGATTTTCACCATGTGGGACTAGGGATCGACCGATATGGATTTTTTAGGTCGATACTGATGCCAGTTATTGGTAATAAAGACTACCTGACAGCCGATATTTGGCACCAGTTAAGGTCATGTCTTAACAGCATATGATAGCAAAGAACCTGTCATTCATAACTAGACCTTTATCTTTAAGTGTGACTATAACTGAACATGCAAAATAGAAATAGGAGAGAATAAATTAGGATGTTTCCTGTGTTTATGTGGGATCAACTGACATTTATCAGTTTGTATCCAGTTCTTCTCTGTATTCATAATATTTCACAGCTGTATCACTTTTACTGTCCACTAAGGTTCAGTTTTTAAAGCTTTATTAATTACTACTTTTCAGACTCCATTTCAGGTTAATCTGTGGCTGCCATCTAATTTAGCTGCTAGCTTAGCTGCTGTAAGAGAAGCTAATTTCCTGGTTTGTGTTTCTTATTCAGCTTTTGCTGCGTGAGATACATTTCGGAGACCACGGAGAGAGAGGATGCTGCATCAGATGTGAAGTATGGCATTTAATTTATCAATAAATCGTACAATAAAACACTGACACTCAGAAAAAATTCGACAGATCTGCCACGACAATCGGCCAAGTCGATAATCAGTCTATCCCTATGTGGGACCCTTAAACATTTCAAATGATTTCTCTAGAATCAGGAACCAGTTCTCAATATCCCACTAAGAAAGAGTAAAACAACTGGTTGACTGATTAATCATTTCACATTTCTGTCTTTTTTTTAAGCATAAATCATTTTCTGTTCATTTGTAGAAAGTGAGGACATTTGGTGTGGTTTTCTCTGCTTCACTGGGCTGGTTGAGGTTTCCAGTTAGAATTAGGTCAGTGAGCGTAGTCGCACAGACAGAAAAAACATACAATTGTGTGGGTGTGTGTGTTTTTCTTTGTGCACCTGCTGGAAGTTGAGCTCCATGCCGTCAGTTTTCTCTCTGGGTGTGACAGACAACACACACTCTCCTGCAGAACAGAGCAACACAAACAGCAGTCAGGAAACATCGTCACAGCTGCTGCCTAACCAAAAAAAAAGTACACCTCAGGTCTGTTTGTTCAGGTTAACGGTTCAAATCTGGGCCAAACATCTGAACTAAAACCAGAGAAGAGGTTCTCCATTTGGTCAACTGATGGTTAATCAAAAACAGCTAAACATCTTCTGTTTCATAGACATAAAGATGCGTTTATGTATTTAGTCGGTTGTTGGATTTCTGGCATCCTTTTACTAGTTTTTCACATTTCAAAACTATACAGCTGATCCTTTATAGAGCAATTAATCTGGAAGTATTCTCATTATCAAAGAATTATTTTTTTAAAGCAATTGTTGTTTTGAGTTTCTGAAATGTGGGAAATATGGAAGAAAACTGAATCTAGCTGGAATTTTAGCTGTTGGTTAAAACCAAACAAACATCTGGAGACACCACATCGGTGCATGGGAAACTGGGACAAACACTTTCACTGTTTTGTGATGCTTTACAGACAAAACACTCAGAACATCTAAAGAACAGATTCATTATAATATGAACCCAGGTGTGATCTCACCCAGGTGAGCCATCAGGTCCTCAGTAGTGACAACTTCAGTCTGAGCAGGAAGCTTCGCCTGAAATAACAAGAAAATCATGTTCTATTGAGTGGGATTTACCCTTAGTAGTCTGAGAGGCATGTTAACTTATCACCAAAATGGTATCATTTATCACAGCAGAAAGAAATCCTTGAATTGCTCATTCTTTTATTTTACTTATTTGACCTTTATCTTATCAGGTAAAAATGTTTGAGAACCAATTCTCATTTGAAAACATGACTTGGACTCTGTTGGAAAACAACCCAAACCTAACCTTAGAATTGTGATTTTACAAAAATTTAAATCACTTTATTCTGCATGTCTCATTTAAAAAAAAAATCACAAAAATAAAAGGGTTGAAACCAGATTCTGCAAAAAAAAAAAAAGTGACATTCAGGCTGAACTGTAGTCAGTGTTCACACAGAACAAAGACGATGTAAGCATAGTAAAAAATACATGTAATAAAACATTGTTATTAGAGTCACCATTTTCTGGATAGAAATTTTACATGTTGAATCCAGGTTTTTCCTTTTCTTGTAAAATAAATAATAGAAAAACATCTGCCTATATTTTTTCTTTCTTTATGATTTATGGAATTATAACCACGTTCTGCTACAAAGAGGACATTTCGAGTTTTCTCTTCTTCTAGTCGTGGTTGTGTTGTTTCCATAGAGGTGCCGGACTTTATACTGCAGTGAAAAATGAGCCCACAGTGAGCAGAAATGTGACAGGAGAAGAAACTGCTTAGAGTTCAGAGAGTTAATGGGTCAGTTCTCCTAATTACGATAATCATGATGATAACACTTCATCCTTTAATGAAAAGTCACATGTGGCCTTGAAACTGCTCATCAGTCAGCTGTCCAATCACTTTTGAGGCTGTGAAAAAAAGCAACTGTGCAAAAAAAAATGTCTCTAATTCCACAATATTTTAGTTAAACGCATTGAATTTAAAGTCTGCACTTCTGTCACATCTGGATTGCTTCATTTCAGTTACACTGTGGTGATGTATGAAGGCGAAACTATGACTGTCACTGTCCTAATATTTATATGGCATGTATATGTCTGGATTGGCAGTCGGTTATTGAGGTGTGTTTTACCTTCCAGCGCAGGAAGAGCGTGTTCATGATGGCCAGCAGGGGGCAGGGTCCGTTCTCACTCTGGGTGATGATGGGCGTCTTCTTCTCCTTCCAGGTGATCCACTTCACCAGGTAATACGCTGGCATGGAGGGTCCGGGCTCTGGGGCAGCGGCAGCAGCAGCAGCAGCTGGAGGAGCAGCAGCAGCAGGAGGTGGAGCAGCTGCTGGAACAACAGCAGCGCCCCCTGTGGACAGGAGGACAGCTGTACTGAGAAGTAGCTTAAACACATTACAATCAGGAACCTACTTTGACTCCACAGTGTGTAGTTTTCCACACTGAACACATCATCCCAACATTCATACTATCTGAACTTTCAAAGAATCAACAGAAAACAATTCAGAATTTAATTAAGTGTAGATATTCATCAGTCCACAGCTCATCACTGGGTGCAAACCCACGGGCTGAAGGGTCCAGGAGTCATGGGGCTGTGTGAAGTAAATACGAAGATTTCTTGTTGGAAGGAGAATCTAACAATTTCAGAGAGACTTAAGATGACCACAAAGAAACAAAACAAAGGAAAAGAGCCACAATGTGACCCAGAGACGTCCGTTTGTTAAAAAAGACAAAAGGAAAAAGAAAATTAGTCAGCTGTATTCTGCCGCTATTTTGATTAGGGCTGTACGATATATAGCTTCACCGTCGACTTTGCGATGTGAAGTAAGGTAAATTAACTCAAACACATCAAGCTTTTTTGCTGCTTGACACAAAAATAAGACTTTCAAGACTTAAAGACTTCAATTTTCCCTGATTAACCCACAAGAGAAGTCTCATATACTCTGATTTAAGAGTTCTTGGATACACTGACTTTTTGGTGGGCTTCATTATTTCACATGTAAAAGGTCAGATGTGACTGAGGAGAAGTGATAGAAGTTGCAGTCCCACAACTGAACCCTGAACGCCTCACAGAGCAGAGACTACAGTCTGACAGTAAATATCAGTAGATGCCTCACCAGCAGCTTCTAGCGCCTCGTCCTCCTTCAGGCTGGGGACTTCGGTGGATGGAGAGCAGCCTTCCACACCCAGAGCTGAGTAGGACGAAGACAGGCCATCCTCCACGTCCAGGGAGTTTCCTGTGGCCGTGACCCCGTCTGACAGCTCCAGACTGGGGATGGAGAACGACGCCGAGTCGGTGGACTCCCGCTGGTCGTCTGAGCCGCCTGCTGTCGCCAGCGAGGAGCTTTCCTCCAGATCCAGGTCCAGACCTGCAACCACACGACAGGGAGGACATTAAGGATCATGCACACCTCCAGCTCTTCTGTTTTTGGACAGATTTACAAGTGAGAATTTTTCATGTCCTGGTCCTTCATACAGCTCCTCAGCCTCTGAAACAGGCTGTTTGAGTCTATTTAACCTTCTAAATCAGAGTCGCAGATGAGTTTAAAAGGCATGTGACTGTGTTAATAGTAGCCTTTAAATCAAGGAAAAAAAATGTTCTGTCTTATAAATTTGTTTTCACACCTTTCACCATGAAATGCTGACAACTGTGAAATATTATAATAATTGTATAGGAAAGATTGTCTGGAAAATACTTACTTTTAGATAAGCAACATTTGTATTCACTCAAGTGCTCACATACAGTCACCCACTGCAAAGGTGGTGAAGAAGGTAAACATTTGGGTTTGTCGAGTCTTAGTCTGAAAATTTTAATCTGTCAGATAAATTTATAAAATAAACAATACTTTGGGATCTTGTCCTTAATTTTTCATCTTGTTAGGCAAATTTTCAACGTAATTTTTTTTCTCTTTTGGCTCCATCTTTGTTGTTTTAAACATTTAATAACAGTGACCAGACTGTACTTTACTCATGTGGACATTTAAAAACTGTTTTCTTTCACCACCAAAAACAAACAAACAAAAATCACTTAGAGTATCAACAACCAAAAACTTAAAAATATATGACAGTAAAGTGTCATTAATGTATTTTACCCATGCAAAAATATGCATTTAATATCCTTTATTTATATACTGATTGAAAAGTAAAAGCCCAACTACGTAGGGACAAGACATGAAAGTGTTCTGTACTGTTAAACTGCATCACGACTATCAAATAAAGATGAGCCTATGAACTAATTCATACTCAACACTGTGCAGGAAAATACACACAGACCTGTCACTTTTCATTGTACTGTATAATACTATGCTCCTTTATTGCACTGAGATTGTGTTACTGTATTTAATACTTTCTTGTGGCTACGTTTGGCATATTTTCAGACACTTGCAACAAAGGCTGCAGGTAGTGGCTGAAAAATGTGACGTCAGTTTGATGGGGAAGTAGAGGAAACATTTCAGGAAGCATTCTTACAGAAATTTGTTTAGTGTTGGACCTCTGACCCTGAATAATTTTTACTTCTGACATCAGAACTGAATACAAGTGAGAGAAAAATCTGAGAAAGCATTATGTGTGCGCTCTAATATCTGTTCCACACTTTGCTCCTGCTGTTGTAAACAAATCTCATGAATATTAGAGGTGTTTTTGGTTCCTGTCATTTGTCACACTTTCACCCCACTGGCCTGCAGCCAATCAAAACAAAGGCTGATTGAGGGCGTCTCCTGCTCCACATAGTCTCAGCTTCCTGAATGTTAACCAGCTGGAGCTCAGCTTTACTACGAACCAGAGATACACAAACATCTTTCTACATGTGCAGCCACTTCATCACACTGCTGTGGACTGAGTCTGGAATGTTCTCCCAACATGTACCGTCAGTAGAGTTTTAATTGGTAAACAGGAACATAGCAGCTACTAGTACTACAGCAGTTTAAATACTGTTTACATGCACAGCACCATTAATAATTAAGGGATTAGTGATCGTTAGTTAATTATTTATGAATGAGTTATGGGTCAGTTATAATCAATCAATAAGAACAACTTTTAGGGTTTCAGACTGCAGAACATCCTGCCTCTTTTTAGCTCTCTAATATATGTTAAGTTGGTGTCTCATTTGTGCAATAATAATTGTCTTTTGCAGCCGTCTTGTCTTGTTGTTCAGTTTATTCAGGTTTTTTTTGTGTATTTTTGCAGTGGTTTTGTGTCTCTTGGTGGACATTCCTCCAATGTTTTTATCCTAAAAGTCTATTTCAACAGCTGACAGATCACTGGCTTGGCCAAGCATCAGATTAAATATTCACAGTTTTGCCGATAGTTGGCATCAATCATATTTTTTAACCAATGCCTCAAAACATAAATGAATTAAAAATGTGTAGCTACTTCCACATAAAACAAACGCAGACAGAGCTGTTGTTCTGCTGTTTAGTTACACTGAATCTCTATTTAAATCAAATGTTTTGTGTATAACATGGCTCTGTGTGTTTCTGCAGTTATAGTTTTGATTACAACATTGTAAAAAAAGAGGGGATGTATTATGTCGTATAATTCAGTATAAATGTCGACAAACACTCGTCAATAACTGTCACTTTCTAATGAGTCATCAGTGTGCATGACCCTTAAAGTACGTTAACAATTCACAACAGGTGAAATAATATATAAACCATCAATAAACAGATCTCTGCTTGTTAAGCTGTTGTCCATGTAAATATACATGAGCTCTTATCAGGCCTCTAACCTGGATCTCCTCCTCTGTCCGGCCCTCCATCAGTCCTGATGTGTCGGAGCAGAGCTGACAGACCTTCCTCTTCTGTGGTGACGGTGGTAAGTGTCCCATTTTCAGACGATAGACTCGGCGACGACTCTGGTGGTGTGGGCGTGGCCTCCTCCTCATCCTCCTTCTCCTCCTCGTCTTGCTTATGGACTTTAACAGGAAGAGGTTGGTCGGTGGTGCCGTTACTGCTCGGTGCTTCTAAGTCTGACCCTTGTGCTGTCATGGTTACAATCAGTTCTTTGGAGAAGCTTTCCAAGCCAACAGTTGGCTCATCTTTGCTGCGTTCGATCAGCAGGTCAGTGGCAGCTGATGGCTTTGAGCTGGACTCCGCCATGATGAGCCAATCGTTAGACACTAAAGAAAAAACAAAACAAAAAACGAGGTTCTGTGGTTTCACAGGACAAACACCAGCTCCTTATGTACACAAACAACACGTGTAGAAAAAAATGATCATGAAACAGAGGCCTTCATGAGGGAAACACGTCCTCAACTTCAAGCCGTTTGGTCAGAAGGTTGAGTTAAGATGGTGGCGAGGCGGTGAAGGTGGTGGGCAGAAGCTCCAACATGGCCGCCAGGACACACTTAGGAGACAGTTACTTATCCATCAGCGTGTCCACCGCCTGCTGAAGGTTTCACAAAACGAACATCTATCCGAGACTGAACATTACGCACAGCTTCCAGTGGCGTCACGTCTTCGTCATAAATTAAGGATCATTAAAGGCAGGAAATATGAAGAAAAATATGAAGTTCGTCTGCTCGGCTCAAGACCTTCACTGTCAGAGCTGCAGGACGGAAGATTTAAGGTCTTCTGTCAGCAGACGTCCTGTCAGACCTGAAGAGAGAAACAAGAAGAATAAATCATCACAGATGTCTTTGTGGCTGTTCAGTGGCTCATTGTAGTCATTTTGTATTTGTTTTTTTCATACAAACTTGTTCAATCGGACAATATTCCTATTGCTACTGATGAAGTGTCTATCACAGGTCTATGCTGCTATTGTTTTGTCGCCCAAGTTTAATCAAACTTTTTTCTTATTGTGACAGGTTTTAAAAGAAACCTGGACTTCTTTTGGAGTCCCATGTTTTGATATATTTTTACCACGCTGGTGAGTCTGTCTAGAGTTTTGCGCTTTAATCTATAAACGCTTGTTTACATTCCACACTGTGCTGCAACTACACAGTAAAATATTTAAAATCTTAGTCTATATAAAAATACAATACACAAAAACAAAGCTTGCAAATGGTCTGCTTTTCTAACTTGCAGAAAAAAGCATTTCAATTTATGTTGCTCTAGTTAGAAAAGGGTTAAGCTTAGTCACAAGTGTGCACAAAAAGTTTCTGAGCTGTGCTACTGATGACAAATTCTCAACCAGAGTTAATCCACACTTGAGTCAGCTGTGCCTTTAAAGGACAATGACCAGTAGTGTGACCAACACACAAACAGTCCTTTGACCAGCGACTATAAAAGCAGCCCTTAAAATGCAGCTTTATTCAAATGACACGATGCCACAGATAGCAGAAAAATAGGAACAGGCTGTTGGCTGCTGCAGGTCAGTCAGGACCGTAACCAGGCACTTGACCATTTGTCTTCTAGAAAATCGTTTCAGATAGCATGCAGGACGATCTGCCACATGACCGCAGACCATGTGTCGCCACCCGAGCCCATTATCATCATATCTGGCTCTTCCATCTTAAGAAATTTTCCATGTTTGTCTACAGAGACTGCTGATGTAGCTGTTTGTGTTCACAAAAAAGAATACTTTCACAAACTGAGAAAAACTCCCTGAAGGAAGCTGATCTGTGATCTCAACACTCACACCTAGGCTGTGAACTAATGGCCTAACAGTGTTGTAATTGGCTCCAGTGACTGCCCACATTTTTTGACACTGGCAAGATGGAGGACGGTCTTTTTCACCAATAAATCTCACTTTCAGCTTTACAGAGGATGGTTGGCATGGCATTTGGTGGCTACAGGTAAATGCAATGCGAATGTCAGCGTCTTACGAAGAGCAGGTGGAGAAATTGGGGTATGAGCAGGAATCTGACGAGGACAAAAAACTCATCTGGATTTCATAGATGGCAACGCCCAATGATATTGACATGAAATCCTCACAACAATGGTTCCATCACCTGACGTCCAAACAAGACAACGCCTGCCGTCACGTTACCTGAAATATGAACTGCCCTTCTATGGTAGCTGAAAATGTTCCAGTCCTAAAACAACTGCAGACTCTCATGACATGTAATCCAACAAAACATCTGTGAGACACTCTGGATTGATGTGTCCCGCAAGAAGTTTACCAACTTCACCAAGTTGCAGCAATGACCACCATTTTATGCATCATGGATATGTGACAATACGTGATGCAAATGGTGGACACAGTCATGACTGGCTTGTGATTTCTTGTCTTGGACTTCACTTACCACCTTCATTTCCAATGTACAGTACTGGTTTGTTTTATGACATCCATTCTGTTGTAGGGATGCTGTGTGTTAAAACGACAACTAACTATTCCCTAATGGTAAAAACTCTGGAGAGCATTTAATAAAATATGATATGCTGCATTTATACTTGATAGTGGCAGCCCTGAATCCACAGTTTGTATGAAGCGAGGAGGAACAGTGTGTTTCAGTAAACAGCACTGAGGACAGTCATTAGTCAGCCAAACAAGTGCTTAAGTTTCCCATAATGCTCCTCAGTGAGATAAGAGAGCAGAGAAGCAGCTCAGCACAGTGTCACTCTGACTAAACACGTTTCACAGTTAAAACTAGGCACTGGAGTGTGTGTACTCTCTGCTGACAGTGTTATCCCGACAGGCGTCCTTCACAACAAACGTCACCTCAGCAGAAACCTGACAGAAACCATGAAACCAGCAGCCCGCTGCCGCCTCAGCATTAAGCAGCTATCTGCTGTGACACAACAACTCCTCGAGCTAGCCATCCTGATGCTAGCTCTCCAAGCTAACTTAGCCAAGTTAGCTTTGTTCCGCTAAGAGTCAAACTTCCCCGTAGGAGCCGGTACCCGATATACAGCATTGAGCCCCGCATTCACATCTGAACAGAGAGTCGGTTAAATGAGACGCAACTTACCAACAGCAGTTGAAGGTCTGCACAGTGCGCTGACGCTGGCTAGTGGACGGGCATGATGCTAGCTGTTTACATTCCTCTCCGCTACTCTCTGCCAGGCTCACAGGCCCCGCCCACCACCTCCCTCTACCTCACATCCGCTCAACTTTAAAAGGCTGCGTTAGCCTTTAGCAACGGGCTAGCTCCGAACTTTTTATTGTAGAGACAACACACCAGTAGTAAAACAACGCCGCTTTGAACACTCGCAGTACAAAACACGAATAAAACCAGGATAACCCGAGCAGAGAAGGAGAGCTGACAGGCCGCATTAACGTAGTTAAGTCACAAGGTTAGGTTAGCAGCAGCTAGCTAGAAACTATATGCAGCTATGACAAAGCAAAACTCGGTTAGCAAATACAGCGTTTTAAGAATAAATACGTAACCTGCTTAAATACATACAGCCGGTAGCGTTACTTTTCAGCCATTCGAGCTCGACTAGAGACGCTGATAAATTCGGCATGAAAGTAATATCCCAATAACACGTATTTATGACAATTTACAAGAAGTTTTGCGAGCTTTAGTTGGCTTGTTCTCTGAAAATGGCCCGAACTGAAAAACGGAATCGTATTTAACTATAACCAATAATCAAAATAGCACCATCAATTGGTAAAACAATGGTATGTGGCATCAAGTACTTCCCATTATGATCAATATATTTTTTAAACCATTTTCGAGAAGACTTTAAATCAGTCAGGTCACAGGTGCAGCTTCATTAAGTCGGACAAAGTTTTACCGTTAAGGTCCTCCGCCAGTCTGGTATGTTACATTTGTGTATGACGATATCTGTGAGGGGCAGGTTTCTCTTTCCTGTCGTTCAGGTCACATCATTGTTTACAAACTCCGCTCGCACGGGTGACGAGGGTTAACGAACGAGCCGAATGAGTTTGATCAAAGAAACTTAAAAAAACCCGTTTCTGTTTTGATTTTTAATGAATCTATCTTCTGAGATAAAACTGCATTAATGTCAGATAATAGTGATGCTTTAAAAATTCTAACAATATTATATATATTTTTGCTATGATTTTAAAATGGCTAATTTCATCTCAGTTGTTTTGTGTCTTTATGGTCATTTTACAAGTTCAGTTCACTTCCTGTTTATTTTCTGCATTTATTTGTTGTCATTTTCTGTGTCTTTATGGTGCTTTGTGTCTCACAAGATAGTTTTGTGTCTTTTTGTTGCCATTTTACATCTCCCTATAGATGTTTTTTTGTTGTCTTTTTTGCATCATCATGTGTTGCCATGTCTCTCTCTGTGGCTCTGTTTCACTTCTGTTTGTTATGGTTTCGTGTCTTTTTGTGGTCATTTTGGTTCTGTTTCTCTACATAATTTTGCAGCTTGATATGTATTGTTGTGGTCATTTTGAGTTTTCCTTGTATCTCTGTGGTCGTTTTGTGTCTCTTTGTGGCTATTTAGCATCTTCCTCCAGATGTTTTGTGTTTGTTTGCATCATTATGCGATGCTCAATGTTTGTGGTTGTTGTGTATCTCTTTTAGGTGAAGTTGCATCTCCTTTTGCTCACTTGTTTCTTTTTGCATCATTTTACATCTCTATCTGGTGGTGTTTGTGTCTCTTTGTGGTCATTTTGCATCTCCTTCTACTTTTTTTTGCGTCTCTGCATCCTTTTGCATCTCTCTGTGATTGTTTTGCATTTTTCTGTCATCATTTGGTGTGTGTTGGTGATTGTGTCTCTTTGTGGTCATTTTGCTTCTCCTCATAGTTTTTGGTCTCTTTTCATCATTATGTGCTGTTATGTGTCTCTGTGTGGTAGTTTTTTTTGTCTCTTGGTGATTATTTTGCATCTTCCTCCAGATGTTTTGCCAATCTTTGCATCATTACGTGTTGCTAGGTGCCGTTCTGTGGTTGTTCATCTCTTGTGGTGATTTTTGTTTTGAGTCATTCCATGTCAATTCAACAAATGCTTGTTGCACCACTTTCTCAGATCCTCCCAAAAAATTTTTTGGGCTTTATTTGGGTAATTTTATGAACAAATGCAAAGTATTATGGTTATAAACATACAGTATAAGCAGTAATGATCTAATCTAATACCCATAGTCAGTCCAAACTTAATCCTCGCCTATGATTTTAGGGTTTTAAACTACTAAAAAAAGCAATTTATACTCCTTTTACATGGTCAGAATTTTTTCCCCTTCCAAAACTTTTACCCTTCTGGTGAGAAAAGTATAGAAATGAATGAAAATAAAAAAATACTGGACTGTGGAATTTCCCAAAATATCCTTATTATTTCATGGGCGACTTTATTTTGGGTTTTTCATGCCTCTATTTTAGGACTTATTCTTGTGAAAAGACATTGAAAGAATGAATTTTCTTCTTTACTAATGAAAGTTGCATAAGGTAAAAGTTTTAAAACATTAAAATAAAGCTTATTTATTGATTTATAGGCTGTTGAACTCAGGTGTAGACCCAAAATAGCCTAACTTTAGGCATTAAAAAGTGCATGTGGGATACATGGTACGCGGTTCAAATTTTTTTTGGAGGAACTAGTATGTGTGAAGTATGTGTGAACTTACTTTCATATTTGTTTCTTGTGCCAAAGATGAGCAACTGCTGAATCAATTTACTATACATTTTGATCCTCGTTTTTGTTTTTAGGAACCATTTACATGACCAACTAAAGATGAAAGATGAATCTGAAGCATCAGCATCGTAGTATAAGTTACAAAGGGCATATCTGAAGTTAATTATTATATAGACATTGTTTTTTCTTTCATACAGTAACTGAATAAGAAGAAATGGCATCACTCCCAGACTGCATTCTCAGGACAGCCTCGGTATCGTATTTGACTTATCAGCTGAATTTGAAGATTTGCAAGTGAAATTCATGCACCCAAAAGGTCCCAGCAAGAAGTTCACATGGCCTAGAAAGGATGACGTAGTGTGGGTGCCTACAGCCCACATCCTCTGTCCAATCACTGCTCCTTCAACACGCCGTGGTGGACAGTACCACATATCTGGTGCAGATGATGGCCTGATTTCAGAGAAATTCAAGCAGTTCAAAGGACAGAAATAGTGGTGTGATAAGTTGGGGACAAATTACATGTTTTACATGGGACCTAAGGCAATATAACTCATTTTAACTGCAATATATTAGTTAGAATTCCTAAAAAAACGCCTATAAAACATAGTGCATTTCTTGGTTAAATTGGCCATGAAGGATTCAAGAAACAATGTTGATACTTCAGATATCAATTATTCGGATGTTTATTGTTATACAGACAAAGTTTCATGTTTCTACTCCATGTCCCACATTGGTTTCTGTGCCAATATATGTATGGTGTTTTTCAGTCTGTTTCATAAATAGGCATCGTTTTGAGGTCTAAGGAGACTAGCTAGCTCTTGGATATTTTTAGGTTAGAGAGAACTTTTAAGGTACTTTGAGATTTTTATAACATATGAACCTTGTTACTTATTAAAATTTGTGAAAAAAATGCCTAAATTCTTGAAAAATGCCATTTTCGCCAAATTTTTAAATTGCCCTGTACCACAGAGAAATGGGTATATTCATTCCAAATTTTTTTTCCTGCTCTATTGTTAAGGTGTTTGAACCCTTCAGATCACTTGTAAGTCTATATCATCAGTCAGTTCCCAGTATTATCTTCCTAAATCAAGCCTTTCTACCTAAAATATCAATTTCCGAGTGGAAAAATAGGGATTTAAATATTTTATAACTTAGCAAATAGCAATCATATGATGTTAAAACTTTGCAAGTAATCTATTCTTATGTTGGGATAGTTAAAAAAAAAGTTTGGAGATGATCAGAGGAGGTCATGCAACAAAATTTCCTCAGATTTGTTGAAATGAGATGGAAGGACTCTTTTTTCTATGGCCATTTTGCATCTTCTACTTGTTTTAAGTGTTTATGTGGTTATTTTGTGTTTCTTCTACTAATTCTGTGTCTCTCTGTGATAATTTTGTGTCTCTTTATGGTTATTTTTGGTCTCGTTCTAATTCTTTTGTGTGTCTTCGCATTAATTATAAGTGTTTCTTTTTTTCTGTTTGTGGTTGTTGTGCATCACTTTGTGGCCATTTTGAATTTCTTTGCGGTTGTTGTGCATTTCTTTGTTGTCATTTTGTGTCACTGTGCTTTACATCTCATTCTTGTTGTACTGCGTCCCTTTGCATCATTTGTGACTTTCTGCAGTTGTTTCGCTACTCTTTCTGCTGGTTTTTGTGTCTCTTTGTGGCCATTTTGCATCTCTTAGTGTTCATTTTGCTTCTCTTTGTGTTTTCAAATGAGCTCTGGGATTTATAAACCAGAAACACTCATGAAGCTGAGCTGATTGTAACTCTTGACAACACCTAGAACCATAGTCCACTCATCTGTTTAAAACTTGATAAAGAGAAAACAAACAGATTGTTTTCTTCTTTAATTTCGAGCCACATGAAAACATCAAAAGCGACACATGCTCAGGGTTCACAATTTGCTTTTATTTTCTTTAACTTTCTCTGATTTGCTTCTTGTTGGTTCAGTGATCATTATCACTACCATGACCATGGTCCTCTGGAGCAGATTTCTTATGAGCGAAATCTGCAAGGAGAGAGGATGATGTTATTTGCTTTTTTTGTTGCACTGATAAAAAAATAAAGCATATGTTTTGCATTATTGTTATTGTTATTGTTTCACATTACCTGAATGTCCGTTGTAGCTGTACGGTTTGTCATGAGGGAATCCCAGACACTCAGCATGTTCCTTGTGATCATCGTGGACGGACTTCACCTTCTCGTCGTCCTGATGGTGCCCGAACTTCCCTGATACACACAAACACACACACCTCAGTCAGACTTTACCTGTTTGAATGCGCATTACAGCCTTAGGTTTAATTGTGACTTTGTGAGTTTGTGTGTTTGCGTTACTGTAGCTGAGCAGGAAACTGTAATCTTTCATTTTGTAGAGCAGCAGCATGCATTCAGGGCAGGTCTCGAAGAAGGTTATGTCAGCGGTGTCACTGTAGTTTGCATGATGTCCATCAACCTCCAACTCTAACACACACACACACACACACACACACACACACACAACAAATGATGTTTTTAATGATTTATAAGCAACAAGGACTGAAGGTTCATGTTGGACTCCGGGTTCAATGATGGTGGTGTGTGTTTGTGTGTTTACGTCACTCACCGACGACGTCTACATGGATGATGTCGTGGTGGTGGTGGGTGTCATGGTGGTGGGTGTCGTTGGTGTCGTTGGTGTCGTTGGTGTCGTTGGTGTCGTTGGCGTCATGGTTGTGGTGGCTGTGGTCATCAGCTTTGTGGGGCAGCGTCACATTGATGAAATAATCACGACGCTTTGGATCCTGAGTCCTGAAACACAAACCGGCACAATTTATTTATTCATTTAATTTACATATTATTATTTTTATGGTGTGTTGAAATTTTATATAAATTGTATTACTTACTTTGATGCATTTTTCTGGTGTTTTTAAAAATATATTTTATTATATTTTTTTCTTTTAAATTTTCATTTATCAAATACATTTTTAATTTCAGTTTTGTTATATCTGTGTCCTTATTTTCTTAATTTTCTCTTTATTGTTATTGTGATTATTATTTTGCTATCATTTATTTTTTCTAGTTATATCTTATCTATTTTGTCATCTTTCTCTTTTGATATTTTTGTCTTTATTCTTTAATTTTATTGCACTGTATTTTATTTAGCTTTTTCATTTATCATTTCTATTTGTTATTTTATCATTATTTTGTTTATAGTTTTCTTTGATTTTATCATTGATTTTTCTTTGTGATTGCTTGTTTAATATTTTCATTTTGTCATTTTGTTGTTTTGTAATTTTTATCTTTATTTAGTTTTAATAAAAAATAATTATATTGCATTTTTATTTGGCCCTATTCAATTATTATATTTTCATTTTGTCATTTTGTTGTTTCTTAATTTTTGTCTTTATTTTTTATTCTTTTATTGTTTTGTTTTTTTTCCTATTTTTTATTTAGTTTGTTTTTCTTTTCTGTTACTGGTTTTTCTTTTGCTATTTTTTACTTTGTATTTTAATTGAATCCTTTTGTTCTTTTGCAGTTTTTTGTCATTATTTCATTTTTTATTTCATTATATTGCATTTTTATTTTGCTTTTTTAATTTATTTTTTTAAATGTATCTAGTTTTTTCTAATCTGTCATGATTGACTTTTTAACTTACATTTTTAAAATAGTTTTTTTTAAATTTGTATTTTGCTTGAATTTTTTGTTTACTTTGTTTTTATATTTTATACTGCTGTAACTCAGAAAAAAAATTCGCAATTTGGGATAAAGTGTGTCTGCATTTAGCATTGCGTCTAAGCTTGTAAAGCAGAGGCGAATAAAGTACTCAGAACCTGTTCTCATGTAAATGTACCATTAACACAGTGTGAAAATATTCTGTTACAAGTAAAAGTAGCAGAAGTAGAATGCACAATATTATATTATTGGATTCTAATTATTGATGCATTAAAGGTTTCATCACATTAATGTTGCAACCGATGAAGTTTTTTTTAAACTATTTCATATCTGTTGCTTGTGAATTTCTCCTCAGAGATCAATAGTTTTATATTATTCTATAATATTCCATCATAATGTATTTGTCAATTGGAATTAGTATTTTTCTGCAAAGCCACTAATCAAATAAATGAACCGGAGCAGAAAGTACAACGATTGACTGAGGATGATGATGTCACTCCTGAACCTGTGATGTCAGAACTCACTTGTACAAGTTCCTCTCTGTGAAGATCAAAGTTTTGTTGTCAGAGTGAAACTCGACGTGGGAAGTGTCAAGACTCGCCAGCATGTCGTGGCCTTCGCTATGATTGGAAACGGACCAGAACAGAACCCACTCACCGTTAAGCTGCAGGAGGCAAGAAAAAGTCAGAACCAGTTCCTCTGGGAGTTTTTATTTATGAAAACCCAGAAATAGCAGTTTTACAGGGGAAATCTGAACAAATTCTTTCCACAAAATAAAATATATACACTCTTGGTCAAAAATTTAGAACATTCCAATTTTTCAGTTGTTTTATTGGAAATTATGCATGTTAATGACTCGCTGTACTCTGACATGAAAACATAGAGCAAAAAAAAAAAAAATTAAATAGAATCAATTTAGAAACCAAAATGTTTTCTAAATTTTTGTCTCCACCTTTGGCAGATATAACAGCTGAACACACTCGTGACATTCTTTCCACAATGGAAATCAAATATTCTTTAGAAAGTTCTTCCCATCCCTCTTGCAGAAGTTCTCATAAATGTGTCGCACTTTGCTTTCACTTCTCTGTCCAGTTCATCCCAGACCAGCTCCATAGGCTTTAGGTCTGGAGACTGTGCTGATGAAGAAAATAGCACACCTTTTGTTAAAGATACCTTCTAGTGCCACGTGTCACTCCTACATTCCATTATCCAAGGTCATGCACAACTCTTTTGTCTTTTATTTGTTACTGTTTGTCAGACCTTGTCTTATGTGTTGTTGTCTGCCAGAGCCCTTGATTTAGTTACCTTTTGTTCTTTGTTGTATTACCCTCTGTTACTGATTAGCAACCGAACGCAAATTAACCACTGCTCACCTTTGTATTGAGATACGACCCCCTCCCTACTCTCTGACCATCCCTATAAAATGTGGACTCTGCAAATGTTCTTGGTCGGCTTACTTTTACAGACTCAAGCTTTGTGTTGGTAATCTGGAATACCAGTAAACTCCCCACACTACAGCAAACTTCGAAAGACAGAGGGGGTTGTAAGAATCAAGAACAGTTGGGACACCGTAGGATTGGTTAGCAGCAACTTTCACTGCACGATAAACCGCCATTGCTGCAGAACAGCTTTAAGTTGTTAATCCATTTCTTGTTCTCTGAAAAAGGCCTTTTTATATAATTCCAAAATGTACATTATTTTTTAGTCTTGTGTAACCTTACCCCCCCCCCCCCCCCTTTTTTTAAACCTCTGGCAGTTCACCACTCTCCTTTGTACCATTTCAAGCTATTCATTCTACTTGAGCTATCTGATTTTTTTTAAATGAAAATTTGGGATGTTCTAAAAATTTTCACTGGCAGTCTGTGTAAATTAAAACGATTAGAGGTGGAATAAAAAAAAAGTTCTGTGCTAAAATGTTGACGTTATCAAATATCAATATTATATTATGAATAAAAAAGTTTAAAAATTATAATTTTGACATTAAGCTACAAGTGTTCCGCAAAAATGTAATGCTTTGTTAACAAAAACAAAGGCAAAATTATCAGTTAAAGAAAGTCAGATGTTGATATAAAGTTAACAGTAAGACTAGAAAATCTTTTTTTTTTTAAATGGTAAATAACCACACAAAAATCTTTACATATTAAAATAAGTCATTAAAATTCAAATCTTAAGAGTAAAATGAAGACAGAAAAAAGATTGAGTTTTAAAAATCTAAATTTTGATATAAAGTCAACAAAATATATAAACTATTTTTTAAATCTATATAAAATATCTAATATTGATATTTCATCATTTCAGCTTTTTAACACAAAAACCTTTTTTTTATACTTTATATATATATATATATATATATATATATATACATTACTGTATGGAAAAGTGCTTGAGCAGATTTCTCTCTTTAAACTTTTTTTCTGCATTTTCAACAATAGATTTGGTTATTTTTTCACCTACAGAACTACAAAACAAAGATGAGTAGTTCAAGGACTGCTGGAAAGTTGATAAACTAACCAATGTATTCCACTTTGACAGTTTCTGGCTCTGGTGAATTGGTTTTATTTTGGTTGGATTTGGACTTTTGGCTCAATGTCAAAATGTAACTTTTTTAAAAGTTTTTTTAAGATCACAATATAAAAGAAAAACCCTTTTTTAGTATTTCTGAGTTTTCAAGAAGAAAGTCGGTCATATTTTTCCCCTTACACAACGAGAAAACAAGGATGTGTAGTTCAAGGACCAGTGGAAACTTGATAAATTCACCAATGTACTCCGCTCTTACAGTTGAATTCATGTGAATTGGTTTAATTTGGGATGGATTTGAGGTTCTCTGTAAACAGAATGTGATCAGAACCACACTCACCTTGTGCAGGTCTTCCACTTGGATTTTGTGGGTCAGATCGTGGCAGGGGTCCTTGGTCGGTTGGACCACGTCAGTGGCTGGTGTTGGGTCTGGGTCTGCGTTGGACCCGACCGCCACCACCAGCAGCAGCAGCACCGCTCGCTTCATCATGCTCATCCTGCTGTGAGACTGAAAACAAATACACCGTGCCGTGAGCTCTGAGCTCCGATGACCCAGGCTGCTCAGTTTATAAGGAAACAGGCCCACGCGGCCATGGCTCGGTCCAAAGTGTGTGTGTGCTCAGTGGGTGACTGAACTCTGAGTCAGGTGCTGATTCATGGAGTGTATTTCAGGTTCGGTTTGTTTACGGAGGTGGAAAGGTGACTCTGTGGTTTTAAAGTCCTCCAACTGTTTACACCACAAAGAATATAAAACTATTACCAGGAAAATGATCAGAGAACAACAAAAATAACAGAAATGTACTGAGTCTGGTATTATTATGATGCATTTGTATGGAAACAGCTTTAAAGTGTTCAAGACTTCATATGGAGTCAGACAGTTTGGTCTGCAGCTAACATTTGGAAGCATTTTAAAACTATATTATTTTAAATTTAAATGAGAAATCAGAATCTGGAGCTCAAAAAATAAACACTGAAACTGGCTGCAATAAAATTAGGAAAATTAAATACTTTAGGGGCAAAATAACAAACGAAAAAGGCTTGATAAAAAGATTTCCTTCACTTTTTATCACATTTTATGGGAGAAATCTGCACAAGCCATTTTCTCCAAATATATTCATATTTTTACATATAGATTAAAATGAGAAATCAAGATCTGGAACTCAGATTAATGAGGAAAGAAAAGAAAATGTTTGTTGCATTAAAATCCAGAAAACATTTTCACATTTACATAAATTACCAGAAATACAGGCAATTTTTTGACATAAAGCCATAAATATGACAATAACATTTATAATTTTTTTTAAAAAGAAGAAAATTACTATAAAAAAGTCAAAATTATCAAAATATTAGATAAATCATGATGAAAATCTTGATTATGAGTTGAAAAGATCTAAAGTTTAACATAAAGCCAAAAGTATGTCAATAAAATATATAAACTATACCAGTCAAAAGTTTAAACACACCTTCTCATTCAAAGCTTTTTACTTGTTTGTATTATTTTCTACATTGTAGATGAATACTGAACATTGACACTTTTTTGTTTTCAGCATAATTCCATATGTATTCTTTTATAGTTTTGATGTATTCAGTATTAATCTACAATGTAGAAAATAATTAAATATAAAGCATTAAATGAGAAGAAGTGACCAACTGTTGGTAGTGTATATTAAATGAATGACCATAAAAAAGTCAAAATGAACAGTCAAAAATTAGACAAAACCATAATAAAAATCAAATCTTGACAATGAGTTTTAAAACAACTACGGCTTTTAAAAATCTAGATTTTTACATGAAGCCAAAATACATCAATAAAATATATGTTTTAAAGAAATCACTATAATAAAAGACAAATTTCAAAAATATATTTGATATAAAGCCTTGAAATATGACAATAAAGTCTATGTTTTAAAAAGTCAGGTTCAGGAACTCAAATAAGCAAAGACTGAAGCTGGTCGTTGCTCTGAAGTTAGAAAACATTTGCACATTTGACAGATTTCCAGGAAATAAAGACTGAAAAGACTTGATAAAAAGATGTCCTTTACCTTTTACCACATTTTGTGTGGGATTGTGGGGGCTGAGGGGGGCGGACATGATGGCACCGGTCACATCCAATCAGATTTTGCGACTGTAATCGGTGGTGCTGTTTGCTTCCATTTCCAAGAACCTGAAATCAGAGATCAGAATCAGAATAAGAAATCCAGACATGCTGACTGAGAATCACTGTAAGATTGAGGTCTTTCTTTGATCAGTGTTGCTGCTCATTAACAGGTCAAAGTTTGTCTGCAGCTGATTTAATCATTCCAGACACTCAGATCCCCTTTGAACCACCAGACAAACATCATTACATCACAGATATTTGCAGCTGCAACAGTTTGCATAAAAGTCAATGAAAGACTCTGAGAGGCTCAGTCGATTCCTGGAGTTGGTCTGAAGCTGTTTGATCATGAAACTGTGGTTCGAAGCCCATTTCCTGTTTGCGTTGCTGTCTGTGAGCAGCTCGGCTCTGACGCCTGAATGTGAGGACTTGGTCAAGCCTTTGCCTCTGAATGAACACTCTCAGGTAAACCTGCTTTCATTCCTGCCTTCAGTCTGTTCCTCTTCATGTTGTCAAAGTCGAGCTCCATCGCTGAATACATGAAGAGCAAATCTGGCCACTGCTCTCCTACAAACACGATAAAACCAGCTGCTGAAAACCTCAGAGAAGACCAAGAAACAAATTAAACAAGAAAGGTCATCATGATTCGTTTTCTAAAGAAACGTCTAACTTTAACTCAAAATTCATAATTTAATGTCAGACTTCCAGATTTATTGAAGTAAGAATTCTGACTTTGAAGTTGGACATTTAAAAAAAGAAAAGGAAAGAAAGAAAATCCTATTTTTAAGTCTGGCTTTAAATAATTCAATTCAATTTTATTTATATAGCACCAATTACAGTCGTATTGTCTCAAGACGCTTTACAGAACCCATATGCCTGACCCCAGAGCAAGCCCTAAGGCGACAATGGCAAGGAAAACACCCTTTTAACAGGGAAAAAATCCTCTAGCAGAACCCGGCTCTTTATGTGGGGGGACCCATCTGCCTGCTGGCCAGGCAGGTTAAGAGGGACAGAAGAGGTAGAGAGATAGAGGTAGAGAGAGGTCGAGAGGGTTGCCAACTAATTTATTGAATGGCCAGTTGAAAATATCGCTGAATGTAAAAATTGAAAATTAAAAAAAATATTTCAAGATGCTCATCACAGTCAGCAGTTACATCATGGAGTGTATATATTAGCTTAATGTAATCAAGTAGTTTACTCAGGTTAGCGACACTGAGCTGCCAACTGAAGCTATCAATATGTTACGTAACGTTAGCTGGCCAGCAATAATTTGTGAACATCTCTTTACCTTGTAAAATCTATCATGAGTTATCTTAAGAAAATCAAAAATCACCTGAAGAGAACACTAAAATAGTTTTTTTTGTGAAACTGACTCACATTTTGCAATTTCAGTTTTTTTCTCTAATGTGATACTTCAATAGATATTTGTTCTTTTGCTTTCTGATTTTTTTAAACAATCATAAGCTTTGACTTTTTGAAACAGTAAGTAGGATTACTTATTAGTTTATCTATTAGATTAATAATTATTAGATTATGAGTGTGACACTAGATGAGTTTGTGTGCAGGTGTACGGCAAGTCGAACTTCCTCCTCGGCTACATCGATCATGACAGTTTTAAAACCCTCTTGAAGGCGTACGACAGCTCCTGGATGAACGTCACGTTTTCACCGTTTCGCATGACTCAGGGCAACAGGATGTGAGCTGATTTTTGCTTTTTCTCTTTCTTATCTCATTTTCCACTCAGTTCATTTTGCGTTTCTTTTTAGTCATCAAAGTCATTTTATTTCTCTTTTATGCTGTTTTATTATTAGTTAGATTAATTTTACACCTGTTAAATTTAGTATTGACTTTGTTCTTTTTCTTCTTTACATCTCAAATTAGTTTTATGTCTCTTTGAAGCTGCTTTACATCTCCTAATAGGATTTAATTCATTTTTAAGCCGTTTTATGTCTTTTTAAATAGGGTCCGAGCACCGAAAGTGGTGCTAAGACCCTATTTAAACCCATGAGTACAGAACTGTATTGTACACAGTACAGTATGCAAATGTTTACACCACATCTGCATCAATTCTTTCAGCCTGGTCAGGCGACAGGACCTCATCAACATCACAAGCTGTGTTTTCTCTGGAAAGAAAGACCTAGTGTGTCTGGCTCTTATATTCTCCTCCCACCTCTGTGACCTGCCCACACTTCTATTAAAAAATACAATATTAAATATATTTTATACTTAAAATACATAAATGCAATTGACAGTCTGACACAAAAAAGAAAACATATAATTACCCAAAGAAATACTAAACAAAGCTCAAACTTATTCAATAATCCCCCTGTATCTCTCAATTCCACCTCATCAAATAAGTGAGAACTGCTGGTTTTCTGTGGCTGCATCATCATGTGTGCACTCCATGGAACACGCCCTCCTGAAGGCAGCTCAAGAGAGAGAGGTTAACAGGTTTTCCCTCCAACACAAAACAAAATAAATGAATAAACTTGTATCAGTCTGTACAATATGCATGTATACTTTCCTTAGTGAGGGGGATGCTCTCCAGCTTCCTCACAGTCTCTCTCATTCATTTTATGTCTCTTTTAAAGTTTATTTTTGTTTCTTTCTCAATTTATTCCACGTTTCTTTTGAATCTTTTCACCTTCCTTGCTAGTCTCTCAGTCTTTAGTCTTTTAAAGTTTCAGAAGAACATTGGTAAACTACAGTTTGATCATAAATAAAATAACATCTGAAGAAATATAAACCCTGCTAAACATACTTTCTTTGTGCTTTTGTTTTCCTCAGAAATGGAACTTGCTTCGAGTCAGTGGTGAACATGACGTTGGAAGACAACACTGCAAGAATTCAATGTAAGCTTGTCAATGGAATAATGTCTTTAAAAAGATGCAGTTTGATTTTAATAATTCAATGAACAATTGTATGGAAATTTTAATTTCAACATTTTTTAAATTTAAACATTTTCTGTATCTTTTTAGTAGTTTTACATCTCTTTTTCATTATCTCTCTTTTTCATTATGGTCCTTGTAAAAAATTGTTCTTATGTCTTTTTTTTTTTTAGTTTTATGTCTCTGCTCAAACACTTCTATGTCTTTTTTTAAAAGTTTCTTTCAGGTCACTTTTCAATTAGTTTTTCATCTGGTTTTAATAATTTTATGTCCCTTTCCTTTTGTTTTACGTCTCTTTAAAGACATGTTATGTTTCCTCTTCGTCCTTAACCTTTAGTTGTTTTCATTAGTTCTGTTTTCCAGGAAATTAGATTTTTAGTCTTTGAGTTAAACACACAGTATTTGTTTCAGCTGAAGAAAGCTGTTGATTTTATTCAAATGTTTCTGACTTTGCCTCTGTTTTCAGTGCCTGGCTTATCTGCAGACTACAAACTGCTGTCATCCCACGATGGCTTGATGCTTCTTAGCGCCAACATCACCGTGGCAAACTTGCAGAAAGTCCTTGAATCACTGAAGGTCGAAGCCACAGTTGATGCTGGGGAGGCCACCATTCACGGTTTTTACCTTTATGGTAAGAAGGAACCAGTCCTAGACAGAAAGTAGCTTGTTTTATACCCACAACATTTGTCCATTTTTGTCTTTTTGTTTGCAGCCAATGAAACGACCGTGACGGACTCAGATCTGGAACATTTCAAGAAGCAGGCGAACTGCCTTGGGTTCACTGGAGAACCAGACTTCCACTACAATCCAGAGAAAGGTGCGGCACTTTTAAAGTCCTCTGATCAACTCATGAAATCAGTGTGAGCCACTAATGTGTGATATAAGATGGGACTGAACTGTTTGTGTTTCTCTCTGCAGAGTTCTGTGAGGAAGGCAAAGGCAACAGGGTGTAGAAACCCCGATGTGAGAACAAACACTGAAACTGAGGAAATAAAGAGACAACAAGCATCTTTACACCTTAAACATGCAGTCTTGTGTTTCTTTATAGCATAATAAAATGCTTTTACACTGAGGTTTTCAAATTGTGCAACACCTCCTCAGCACTCACCTCAGTGCCAGTGGGATAAACAAATGCTGATCTAGTCAATCTCAGCTTCTCCTAAACACACAAACTGATCAAAAGTCACTGTTTGCACTACCTTTAAGATTTCTTTTTCACTGAAAAGGAGAAGCTCTCCAATCTCGTTATACACTGTATAATGACGATAAAGAACATTCTATTCCATTCTATTCTATTAAGCATCACAGAAGACTTTGTCATGGAGGCCTGTTTCTAACTAAACCTCCATAATGATTTCTGCTTGCCAACACAGAACTGCCCATAATCCAAATGACCACATCCTCTGGTGGTATTCAAGTATAGTATTAAACAGAAAGAGGCTCCACCTGTTGGAACAACCAGGTACTACAGCTAATCTACTACACATTTTCTTATGTGCATATAGAAAATACAGCTTTTCAACATCTCGTGGTGTTTATGGAGGCACTCAGTCAACACTACAGTTGCAGTTAAATTTGGTCAGCTCTGGTGAAAGGTCAGTAAGCAACATATTAAACTTTGTCATGGTGGCCTATTGCTTGCTGAACTTCCACAATGCTCTCCGCTTGTCAACATGAATTACCCATAGAGCAAATGACCACTTCAGGACAATACTATATTAAATAGCAAGAGGAAAAAATAGTAAGAGCTCCACCTGTTGGAACAATCAAGTTCTACAGTTAATCTGCGACATATTTACTAACATCACAAGTTAATATTTAGAATGACAATCTGTGTGTATCTGTGGTTATAAAACACTACCTACATAAAAAAAATAACTTTCAAAGAAATTACAAACATAAAAATAGAAATACAACAAGTCAAACAGATCCAAAAATATTCAATTAATTTACCTCTCAAAAAGGAAGAGCACCATGGCAAAATGCCAGTAATGCGAATTTTTGATAGTTTCTACATCAGTAATTGACAACATTTTCTGTCAAAAATAGCTAAAAAAAATAATACAAACTGGGGCTTGGCTGCAAAAGGGGTTCTGTTTTATATGGCAGTGGGACATATGAATGCTGATCTAGTCAATCTCATCATGACAGTAAACCCATTGCTAGCTGACTTCCACAGCGCTCTCTGTTTGCCAGCATGAACTACCCATAGCCCAAATGATCACCTCCTCTGGTCGCTACTTTATTAAATAGCAGAAGGTGTGATAGTAAGAGCTTCACCTGCTGGAACAGCTAGGTACTGCAGCTAATCTTCAACATATTTTCTGATTTACATTGCAGAAAATTAATGTTTTCAGCATCTTTTGTTGCTTATGGAGGCACTGATTCAACAATACATTTCAAGCTTTATGTCAAGGTTCATGACCACCTACAGAACACGACGGAAAAACTTGGATGCAGAGATGCAAAATTTTTCTTAATGCATTGCAGAACTATCCATTGTCAATTATGTACACTGGATGGATTATAAGAACTTTAATGTACTTCAACTGTGTATCGTCAAGGAAAATGGTGTTGGAGTGGAGCTCAGTATCGGCCGATACTAAACAATGACTTGGATCAAATTAGGCCATAAAAGCTTGTTTGGAATATCTCTACTGAGTTTCTTTGCTTCTGTTGTTCATACAAGCAGAGTTACAGCTAAACAAAAATATACGTAAGTATGTAAATTTAGCTTTTTACTGTTATTATAGTACATCGGCTCATGAAATAAGATGAACAAGATTCATTTCCAGCAGTCTAGTAAATGCAAGAAGCGTAAAGACTGTCGTGTTCTTGGTATCCGGGGGAAAAAAAGCATTGAAAAAACAAGATTGCTCAGTAAGATGAAGCAAATAACATGGAATTACAGCGGTGGAATAAAGTTTTCAGACACCCGTATAGTTTTATACAATCTATAATATTATCATAAAATATTTGTGGGAAAGTCTTTTTTGTGTTTCAAAATGTGTGGCTGCATCAGACAGGCACAAACAAATAATGTTATTTTTTGTTTACTGTTTACAAGAAAAACTAACGAAACTGAATTCTACCAAAATTACCCAAAACTCAAAATTACTTGTGTATTGTTATGGAACCAATCAATTTTAAGTTTATAATGGCTTTTTTAGAATTTGTTTAGTATTATGGCTGTGACTGTACTAAAAGAAACTGCACTTGAAGACGAAACAGTGACTCTTAATGCAATATTTCACAAATGCATGGGCTGTCCGAAAACTTTTTTTCCACCACTGTAAATCAGAGAATCTTTTGTAGAAAGTTACAGATAGTCCATCCATCTGTCATGCATCCATCCATCCATCCATCCATCCATCCATTATCTGTTCACCACTTAATCCACACTAGGGTCGTGGGGGGCTTGAGTCTATCCCAGCTGACTTGGAACGAAGACAGGGGACACCCTGGACAGGTCACCAGTCTATTACAGACACAAAAAAGTACGTTCACATTCACACCTACAGGTAATTTAGAATCATTAATTCACCTCAGCATATTTTTGGACTGTGGGAGGAAGCTGTAAAACCCACACATGCACAGGGAGAACATGCAAACTCCATGCAGAAAGATCCCAGTAATCTTCTAGCTGCAAGGCAACAGTACTAACCACTGATGCACTCTGCAGTCCAGAGATGATCCATTTATATAATAAAGCCAACCAGATTTTGAAATCAAAAAATGTGGTTCTCACACTTGGTTAGATCTGCAGTTTTTGCTTTGTGCTAAAGTATCTCCATCACACATTGATGTCAGAAGATTTTATTACATCATAAAGAAGCACAGACCACACATTTATTGTTTAATGATGTTTGGTGTCTCTTTACTTCTTCAGTTTCTGACAAACAGGTTCATTCTGACGTTAGAAGTCTGGAACAACAATGCCTTCGCCTTCTTGACAGAAACCTGCAGAGAGAAACACAAACAGTTCAGTCACGTCTTAAATCACACATCAGCAGCTCACACTGATTTCATGGGTTGAGTGGGTGAGTTCAAAAATGCCGCACTTTTCTCTGGATCGTGCTTGAAGTCCGGTTCTCCAGAGAACCCAAGGCAGTGCGCCTGCTTCTTGAAATGCTCCAGATCTGTGTCCTTCACGTTTTTTTCGTTAGCTGCAAACAAAAAGACAAAAATGGACAAATGCTTTGGGAATAAAACAAGTTACTTTGAGTCACGGGTTGGTTCCTTCCTACCCATCAGGTAAAGAGCACGACCGGTGACCTGCTCGGTGTCAGATGTGTGATTGATTCCCATGTCCTGAAGGAGTTTCCTTAGGTTTTTAGCAGAGCTGTTGACGAGGGCGAGCAGGCAGCCATCGCAGGTCGGCAGAAAGTAATGGTCAGAGGTCATGTTGGGCACTGGAAACAGGAATAAAGTCAGAAAAATTTAACTAAAAACTACAGCTTTCTTCTACAAAAGATGACATATAGACAGAAGACCTAGTGGCTGGAAATGAAAATGAAAACTACTGAAACCTTAATAAGAACTTAATAAGACTCAGGACCAAGATGTAAAATAAGAAAAAGACATAAGCAACTGAAATCAGGCACAAAACTAATTTTAAAAAGAGATGTACAACAACTTTTAAAAAAGAGATATGGAATCAAATAACAGACAGAAAATACCTGAAAAACATTTTTTAAAAATTAGATGTAAAAGAACTTAAAATATATAAAATAACTAATTTAAAAAGAGATGAAAGTTACTTTTAAAGAGATATGTAAAAGGAGGTGTGCAACAAAATCAAAAACAACAGATAAAAAAAGCATTAAACAACTATACAGAGATGTAAAACTAATTAAAATAAGCCCAAAATCACTTTTAAAAGATATACAATTTCTGTAAAGATGCAGGCATACAACAAAATGACAAAGCCATAAAAAATACATGTAAAGGGAGACTCAAAATAACTTTAAAAGAATTGAAATACAAATAATAATAATGTCTCACCAATCACCTGGACCCTAGCACCTCCATCCTACGTAAAGTAAACCCAACAAAGCAGCTGGCCCAGACAGGCTCAGAGGAGGGCTACTGAAGGACTGCTCCATCCAGCTAGGTGGAGTGTTTAACAGGTTGTTTCAACACCTCTTGGATTCAGACATTGTCCCAAAACAGTGGAAGGAATCCACCATCATTCCTATCCCCAAAATCACCAAATCGAAAGACCTGAAGGACCACAGACCAGTGGACCTGATATCGATCCTCTGTAAATGCATGAAGAGAGTTGTGTATCATCAGCTGTTGGGTGAGTAGATCCAGTTTGCCAACTAAACAAAAAGAGGTACCGGTGATGCAAGTCTCATTTTTTACATCCAGTTGCTAAACATCTGGACTCCACACATCCACACACAAGGGGTTTCTTCATAGACTTTCCAGCAGCCTTTAGCACTGTAAATAAGGACACCCTGCTACACTGCCTCTCTGACCTCCAGGTTCACCCCACACTGATTTTTAAGTTTTAAATATGTTGGGACAGAGATTGACACCTGCCTGTGCTTTGGCCAGCACGTGGATCGCATTCACACGTCTACAAAAAGGCACAGCAGCGTCTCCACCTGCTCAGGACGCTCAGTTCTTCTAACATCAGCAAAGACATTTTAACCCTCGTTTATACATCACTCACTGAATCCATCCTCACCTATAGCATCTCAACCTGGTTCAACTTGCTCACCATCAAACACAAAACAAAACTCTCCTGGATCATAAATCAGGCCAGTAAAATTACTCAACAGTCCAACGATGTTGCACGGGGTGCAAAAAAGTTTCCCCCCACTTTCGTGCAGTAAATCTGGGTACTGTTTAGCCCGGTCTCTGGCTGAAATATTTGTAGGTAAATGTGATCTTTGAGCATTCGCCATTCTTGTTTTTCGTCTCTGAGCGCCGCGCTCCGCATCAGCTCGTGCTTCTAGTGTGTGTGTGTGAATGCGTGAACTGATGACGTCAGGCCGGGCGTCACATAAAAACTCACTCACAACTCCATTTATATTGGTTATACAGGGTGACCCAAAAGTTTGGAAACAAAGTTTAACTGCAGTGTCTATTTGAGTTGGGGGTGCATGAATTCACTCTTATTTTACCCATTTTTTTTTATAGCATAATAAAATAACTTAAAAGCATAGTATTTGCCGAGTGCAATAACTCGGAAGAAAATGAATAGAACCATAAGGTCCAGGTATGCTGGAGCATAACTTCAAAATGCAGGCCATCAGTGTCGGATTTCAAAACTCTTGATGGTAAAGTATCTGACAGCTTTAATTTTTTTAAACTTCCAAAAGTACTATGTGGCAACATTTACTGGCCAGTTTGAGGAACCTTCATAAGCATGAATGAAGATACATTCCAGAAGATACCAGTGTAACCAGCTGGTGGAAACGTTCACAACAAACATGAACATGTTGAAATATGTTTCTTTTACACTAATCTATTACTCTTCTGAATATATCTGTGGTACTGCTTTATTGTAATAACATATATTATTTGGATTATAGACTTTTCATTTGTTCCAAACTTTTGGGTCACCCTGTAGTTTTCCCATTTTATGCAGAAATTGTGAAATCAAGCGGGACCCGCTTATTTCTCTTTTTTTTCATGGAAATGTGAGATTCTTGCGGGAATTATGTGCTGTTTTGTGGGGATTATGCGGCCTTTTGGGAAATAATTGACCCCTGCATAATCAGCGGCATTTTGATGATTAATGCGGGAATTCATGCGATCGCATAATCGCGTTTTTCTGGAGGGTCTAAGAAAAGGAGACAGAGTACTACTTAGAAGAAACAAGATGCAAAATGACTAAAAATATATTCAAACTAATTAAAAATATGCTTAAAATATCTTCAAAAGAGACATAATAGAACTTCCAAAGAGAAATTAAACAACAAGCAAAAGATATGCAAAACAAATTATAACAGATTTTTAGACAATAAATCAATAGGTCACTAAAAAGGAAGCCTGTAATTTGAAACTTGTCAGTATATTAAATTATTAAATGAAACTTACGTGATGCTCTGGCAGTGTCTCCTTCAAAGGTCATCTTCATTCTGGAAGCAATGCAGGTTCCATTTCTGGGAAAAGCATCAGAAGAAGAGGTGAGTTTAAAAATGAGCTTGATCAGTCGAAAACCAACAATCTTTAAACTGAATATATGTCATAATATGATAGGAATTTAGGTACATCGACTTTCACAACTCAGCTGTCTCAAGTAATTTTAAGAGATTTTATTGTGGAGATAAAATAGAGCATCATTGGAACAGAATTAAGAAACAAGTGCGACAAAAGCAGAATACAAATGTGCGCAACAAAATAAATATATATAAACTTTTGCAGGTTGTTTTCTCAGATCTTATCTTAATTATGAGAATACCATAATTTACAGGCATTATTTTGAAATAGATATCAAACACCTAACTCATGGAATTCTATTCAAATAATGGATGGAAACTACAATATTATAGGGTTATATTTAAACAATTTCAAATGAATGAGGACTAAGCGACAAGACACGACTAAAAAGTGACAAGTGGAAAGGTATAAAATGTCTTAAGAAATACATAAAACAGATTAAATTAATTAATGTAAAAAGAGAAATCAAAAGAGGCATAAAACAAATCAAATAAAGTCATGCAAAACAAATTTAATAGCGATGTTAAAGAAATTAAAAATGAGACAAACTGAGATGTAAAAAATATGGAAAAATAAAAATAAAACTGACTAACAAACTGAAGTGAAATAAAAATGACACAAAGCAAATTTAAATATAAATGAACAATAAATTGAAGAAGAGATGGCATTTTCTAAAAAAACCCATAACAAATAAAAAGAGATGCAATAAAAGACAAAATACACACACCTGGAGTACAGAGATGAAAACAACTAAAAGACACACAAAACCAACTAAACTGATGTAAGAGATGTGAAACAACTTCAAACAAGTTCAAAAACAAAAATGATTTTCTTTTCTTCTTTAGGGTTATTGCACTTTATTGTAGTGGTTAAGACAGAAGTCTACATATTATTAGAACTTGGGATGTGAGGATTATATTAATGTAAAGCAAATATAAAGCAAAATGCTCCAAAACAGTACACTACAGTTTGTAAAAATGTAAGAATATGTCCTGGTGGACTTGCACAATGGTAGGTCTTAAAGGGTTCAAAGAAACATAAATGTTTCAGAAGTTTCTGTGTGTTTGTAGAATTCTGAACTCACAGTTTGTCTCTCTGGCTTATAATGACCTCATTATGGCTGGTCGTTGTTACGTTTGCCCAGTAGCTGTCGGTCAACTTCATGATGGCTCTAAAATCTTCCTGATCAGCGTAGCCGAAGAGGAGGTACACAGTGCCGTTCATCTGCACACAAACACAAGGTCAGGAACATTCAACCCACCAAATGTGTCCATAGAAATGACTCAGAACTCTTCATCCGCTTTGCTCCGTCTTTGATCAGGCTGCTCGTCTTTCAATTTGTGATTTTTTTTTTTACTGTATGAAGAAGCTGTGAGAAACAGACAACTGTGAAAACAAGACCGTGTATTTTCCTCAGAAACTAAATTTTAGAATTCTTTCAGGTCTGACTTTTTACTTAGAATTTTTACTTTTTAAAAAAAGTCTGATGTTAAACGCAGATCCTACTTTTTGTTAGCCTAGCCGCGCTAGACCCAGGTCTGAAGACACAAGGGTCTAGGAACTCTCGACAGGGAGGGAGGCGGGCTAAAAGGTTGTCTTTCAAATCGCTCTGCAGCATTTGGGTAGGTATACAACCAATCAGCGCAACGAATAGGCTGACGTAGTTCCTAGAGCGCCGGAAATCAGAGGATGCGGTAGTTCGGTGAAGCCTTATTTATGCAGTCAATGGGTGAAGCTCAAGTATATTACAGACATGTTAACAGAAAGATTATTCAGAGTCGGTGCTAATGGAGCTCAACGACTGTTGTCGTTTTTGTTGTCGACCCTGGCAGAGAATTAAATACGTTGCCGTGGGTTGTCTAGCGCGGCTAGGCTAGTTGTTTCCGGCTGTTTCTGTCAGAATCGTCGCGCCTCTGTCGTCACTTAGTTACGCCCGCCTTCTGACTCTACACTTCATGGTGATTCGTCGGCAAGTTTTAGGAGCATCCAACCTCAAGCCTTACCGAGGGTAACTAGACCCACCCTGGCAGAGAATTAAATTCGTTACCGTGGGTTGTCTAGCGCGGCTAGGCTAACTTTTTGTGACTTTAAAGTCAGAATTCCAGCTTTTTAAAGTCGAACATTAAACTCAGGATTCTGACTTTTGATGGCTTTCAAGTAGGAATTCTTTTATTAGTCTGACAATGAAGTCAGAATTTAGAATTTTTAACGTCAGACTTTAAACTCAGAATTCTATCTTTTAAAAATCTAACCTTAAACTTGCGTTTAAGACTTTCATAAAGTCGAACATTAAACTCAGAATTCTGATATTTACAACTTTAAATTCAACTTTATGACAGTTGTTAGTCATATTAATATTACTTTTCAAAGTCTGACTTCAAACTCTGAATTCCAGACGTCAACCAAATTTTTTTTTTAAAAAGCAAAATGAATAAAAAACAGAGACAAAACAAATGAAGAGTTGTAAAATGAATTTGATAAGAGACGATTGATATTTGTTTGTTTCTTTTTTCATGCTTGTCAAACAGCTGGTTTTGTTTCATCTTCCTCTACTCTGTTCATTACAGCCATGTGTAACAGAGCTGATAGCGCCACCATCTGACGAAACTACGCAGACTAGTTTATTTGCTCCAATCCTAATTTTGTGTTTTGTGTTCATTTTTGCAATACTTAAAAACATTTGCTTAAAATTTACTTCATAATTAAATGGAAACATAAACAGCAGAGTTATCTTGTAAACTGAGGCGGCTTCTTCTTTTCGTTTTCTTCACTGGTTTTCTGAGAGGAAAACATGGAGGCAGGAATGAAAATGAGGTTTACCTTTGGGATTTCATCCACTTTCAAAGGTTTGATCAGCGGCTCACAGTCGTCTGGGTCGGTTCTTCGGCCAAACAGCTCACAAACAGAGCCGCGAAAAAGAAAAGAGCTTTCATGATGAAGAACGGCTTCGGAAACACTTCAGGACTCCACTGAGCCTGTCGGAGCTGTTTGGCTTTTATCACCGCAGCTGCAAACCTCTGGCTTTTCCCAGTATTTACATAGTCATTTTCTTTTGTTTTTTGTCCGTAGAAAACCCATTCTGCTGGTTCAAAGGGGATCTCAGGATTTCGGCAGTAAAAAAGACACACAAAATAAAAAATACAAAATATATAAATGCATATTTATTCCCAAAGCAAAAAAAAAAATACTGTGAAGGTACAATCAAAAGCTCATAAAAAAACAATAATTTTGCTGAATTAAAATACATTTTCAACACTTAATTTGACATGAATTTGTTTATTTTTGGTTTTTGAACATTTAATGACAAATAATTACGTGTGTGAAAACAATTAAATTATGATATTGTTATTAAAATTATTGTATTGCATTGTATTGTAAAAGCTGTGTTTTGATGACATGATACACTGATGGAAAAAAGTTTTATTGTGAAAATGTACGTAATTATACAAGATACACCCTCGTCAAAGGTTTTGCGACACTTTCTCATTCAAATAAATTAGAACTCGTCTCAAAACTTTTGACAGGGGGTGTATGTCTCCTTTAACACACAAATCTGTAAAATTTCAGAACCAATGCTTCTTTTTCTGTTGATTGTCACTAATTGCATATTAATTTAAATAAATTTATAGCTCGAATTATGCTGAATTAATTTTGAATTTAACCAAATGAATACAAAGAAAATACGTTTTGATTTATATTAAACAGTTCATCAAGTAATTTAATGGTTATTCGCAATTGCAAAGTTTATTTGAATGTTTTTATAGATAGATAGATAGATAGATAGATAGATAGATAGATAGATAGATAGATAGATAGATAGATAGATACTTTATTGAATCTGAGGGAAATTCGATTTAATTTGACATTTACATCCATTTGGGATATTATTGATATATTTATGTATATTTTTAAGAATATAATGAAAACTACTTTGAAATTTGAGTGTTTTTTCAGTGTGTGTCCTTAAAGGGTTTCATGCCACAGTTGCCTTTGTGCATCAATCGTTTACTCATTTGTTTAATTGACCTGCTGAACAAGGACACACAAACACAAACAGAGCGGCATCCATGCGATAAGATCCGGATGAAACCAGCAGCAACAACAAACACAGCGAAGTCCTGAAAATAGAAAAACTAATCATTCTCACATTTCCAGAGTGGAAACAGAAGAAATAGACAGAATCTGGACATTTAGATAAAAATAATACATGTTTTTTTTTTTTTTATCACTGCCATTAAATTAGCAGCGTCAGTACTGAATAAACAAACATCAAACTATTTTTGCTGTATTTGAATCAGCAAAAATTCTCACTGTTTTTCAGATGTTTGCTGTTATCTGAAAGAAAGAAAGAAAAACTTCTACATTAAGGATTAAATAAGCAATTGCTTTATCAGTTATTTTACAGTCAATAACTCATAAAATCACAGAATAAAGCATTAATTCACATGTTCATTTTTGAATTTCAGGACAAAAATTGTAATAAAATTCACAATGACAAAAAAAAATCATTATTTTACAGATATTTGTCATTATTTTCATTTTTTGCAGTCTTTGGATGTTACAGTATTTCACTGTTTTTAATATATTATGTCCAAATAATACTTAACTCTTTTGCAATTTGTGACCACAAAATGACACTATTTATATTGTTTTTTAATTAAGCTAAACATATAGATTTTTTAGTGTTTTTTATGTATTTTTTTGCTATTATTCAAAAGATCCACTGGACTTTAAGAAAGTGGATTGACTTAAACAACTTTGGATAACCATTACCTAGATGAATGAGAACCTACACAGATGTTATTCAAAAGAAAAAGTATGTATAATAAAAGCTAAAAAATTATAAATAAACTATCTATTCTATAGTTTTTCCTGTTTTGTTAATTTAACTTTTGTTAAATTAGATAATATCTAGTAAAATTTCTGAAAAGAATATAAATTTACACACTGACTGTACATAACGTCCACCTTAAAAATCAATATTTAAAAAAGCAATTTCCTGAATAATTTCTTTTTATTAATTTTTTTTGCCCTCACTTTCGCAATTGTCATTTTGCATGACTGTGTGTATATATTTGTTTCAAAATGTGTAAATACCTGTATATATATTTTTATTTGTTCTCTTTTCCTTATTCCTAGAGTGACACCAACAGTTGAAACAAATTCCTTGTATACTGTGTGTGCATTTGGCCATTAAAGCTGATTCTGATTTTGACAGTCATCTTCTACTGTATTTGAAGCCACAGAAAATGAGATTTAGCAGATATTTGCTTTTATTTGCACATTTCTGCTTCTGAAATTAACAGAGGAACTTGCTCCTATTCAAACTCACATCATGCTGCTGCACCTTAACCCATTGTGAGGTCATTTAGGGTCTTTCAGCAGAAACCAGGAGGGTCGTTCAGGGTCGATCAAACTCTGTCCCCACACCACCCACGTAAATGTTACACAACATATTAGCATAGCGGCTAAAACACATCGATTCATGTGACTCAGGCACAGAAACATGTTAAGGTCTGAAACAGCAGAAACACAAATAAACCTACAGAAGTCCTGTTGGCTGCCCACAGACAGATGCATTTTGAATTGTTTTTACTTTTTATCCCTCTGACTTTGTTCATAATTGCTATCCACTCACTATGTTTGTGGCCATTTCTGGACATTTGGTCCAAAAATGACATCCACCTATGTCAGAACCGTCCCTCATCTGCTCCATTGGAGTGCAGTAAGCCTGACACTCAGCATTCGTTCCCCCCCTCCAACACCATCATTAAGGTTGCCAATGACACCACTGTTGGCCTCATCTCTGGGCGTGATGAAACAGCGTACAGGGAGGAAATACAGGAGCTGGCAGGGTGGCGTTTCAGGAACAACCTGGAGCTGAACACTAAGAAGACCAAAGAGATGGTCACTGATTCCAGGAGGCATAGGGTATCCATGCTCCACTATGTGTTAATGGTGTGGGTGTGGACAGAGTGGGCTTCTTCAAGCTCCTGAGGACTCATTTATCTGAGGAGCTCACCTGGACTGCCAACACAGTCGCACTGGTTAAAAGCAATAATAACAATAATGATAATAATACATTTTATTTGTAATGCACTTTCATTTAGGCAAAATCTCAAAGGGCTACATTGAAGATATAAAACAGATAAAAACAAAACAATCATGTAATAGAAACGAAACAATCGGATAAAATAATAATTAACAAGAAGTTTTACCAAACTTGGACCGCCCGGCGAGGTCATCTGTATGTCATGGCGGAAACCACATTTACAAAGACGACCCCTGTGACCTTGAAAATTAGGTCAAGGTCACCAAATGCGAACTTGATCTGTGTCTTATTATGGTACACCTGTGTACCAAATATGGTGAGGCTACATCAATATTTATCAAGTTAAGAAACCAAATTGTTACAGACAAACAAGCAAGCAAGACCATGCAGCTCAAAACAATACCTTCCGGAAAACGACGTTTTTTCCGGGCGGTAAAAATAGAAACATTAAAAGCTTTGTTAAAAAGAACGGTCTTTAGGCCTTTTTTTAAAAAAAAAAAAAAAGCATCCACTGTCTGTGGAGCTCTCAGGAGCTCAGGGAGGGAGTTCCATATGTGAGGGGCGGCTGAGGTCAAGGCTCTATCTCCCATGGTCCGGTGTTTGGTTCTGGTTGGGTGGAGGAGGTGACAGTTATTAGTGTAGAGGATTCTTTTTGATGATTGGTGACAGGTATGCTTGAGCATTGCCATGAAAGCACTGATGAGTGAGAAGAGCAATTTTGTAGTGAATTCTGGAGGATATTAGGAGCCAGTGGAGTGAACAGAGGATGGGTGTGACATGGTGTTGCTTCTGCACTCTCATCAGGATCCCTAGCAGCGCTGTTCTGAATATACTGGAGCTTTTGCAGGCTCTTGCTAGGGATCCTGATGAGAAGTGTGTTCAGTCCAGCTGGGAAGAGAAAAGATGTGGATGAGTTTCTCTGTATCAGAAAGGCTGAGGGTGGGATGGAGTTTGGCGATATATATCCATCCATTCTCTATACACCGCTTTATCCTCACTAGGGTCATGGAGGGTGAGTCTGACTCAGGCGAAGGCAGGGGACACCCTGGACAGGTCACCAGTCTGTCACAGGGCTACATATACAGACAAACAATCACACTCACACCTATACGGGCAATTTAGAGTAAGTAATTATAACCTCAGTATATTTTTTGGACTGTGGGAGGAAGCCGGAGAAAACCCATGCATGCACAGGGAGAACATGCAAACTCCATGCAGAAAGATCCCAGGCCCACCCCGGGATCTTCTTGCTGCAAGGCGAAAGTGCCAAACAGTACACCACTGTGCATCCCAATGAACTAAAATGAAACCCGAAAGCGGCTTTTCTGTGGACCCTGTAAGAGCAGCTAATGACCACTAGAGGGAGCCACAGTTCAACAATCTGAGCTGAGGTCAGCTGCTTTATTCTAATGTCACTTTTACTGGAGTGAGTTTGTATGTTCAGATTAATTAAAATTAGTTTTAATCCACAAATAAATGATGAGGCATAAATAAATGTTAAGTTCAATAACTTCATTAACTTTTACTAACTCTAGCTGCTTTAAACTTGTAAAATAACTACAGAAAGAAGAAAAAGGTTTTTAAGAAAATGTATCATGGCTGAAAAGACATAGAACAACTGAAAACACATACAAAAATGTAATAACACATAAAAGGAGTATACATGTAACAAAGACTTTAAAAAGCATAAAATGACTATAAAGACATGAAGTGACGACAGAGATTAAAAAAATGTTCAAAGATGTAAAATGACATAAAACATTATTTACAAACATTAAAGGACAAAGAGGGTGTAAAACTGAGGGAAAAAACACACAAAAAATCTCCCAGAAAAGTAAGAAAAAGCAAAATGATAAAGAAACAAACAACCTAAAAAAAAACCCAAAAAGTAACTCCAGAGACGTCAAACAATTCCTAAAAATAATGAATAAAATAATAATTAAAAAATTAATAAATGAAGTCAAATGATCGAAAAGTTTACAAGGAAGAGGGCATAAAATGACCGACAAGACAAAACAATCACAAAAAACAAAACAAAAATACATCAAATGGCAAAAAATTAAAAATGACAAAAAAGTGACTAAAGAGATGTAAAAACATCCAAGAAATAGAAAACTAAAAATCTAATAATAAAAAAGTAAAATGACCAGAGACATGTAAAATGACAAAAACATTATTTTAAAAAAATGCAAAATGACAAAAGAAACAACCTAAATCACAAAAGTGAGGATGTTTTCGGTTGCTTGGGTCCACCAGCTAAAAGCACTTCTGCTTTCCTTTCATCTGCTGTGAACTGCTTTGGTAGAATGTACATTTGTCTTTGTGCATGAATAAAATAATATCAATCTGATGAATCTGACTGACAGGAGAGTGTAAAATGACAAAAGAAACAAACCAATAGAACAAAAAAGTAAAATGAGATAAAAAAACATAAAATGACCAAAGAGACATAAAACAACCAAAGAAACTAAAATTTCTTATTGAAAAATAAACATAAAATGACTGAAAAAGACGTAAAATGCTGACAAGACCAAAAAAAAGAACTTGTAAAATGTGTAAAAAGATGGACATAAAAAGGACATACAACTAGCCTAGCCACGCTACACCCATGTTTCTGACGGCACAAAGGTCTAGGGAAGCTCGACAGGGAGGGAGGCGGGCTAAAAGGTTGTCTATCAAATCCCTCTGCAGCAATTGGGTAGGTATACAACCAATCAACGCAACAAATAGGCTGACGTAGTTCCTAGAGCACCGGCGGATTGTGGCTAAGTCCATTAGCTTCCCAACCAGCGGAGCCGCGGAGCAACTGGTATATTAAGGGATTTGCCATATCCCGTTGGCATAAGTCCAATACGTCTTTCTTCTCAATCAGGGCCGGCTCTCCCTATACGCGAATTAAGCGGCTGCTTAGGGCCCCGCCGCCACTAGGGGCCCCCGAATTGACTGTGTCTGATGGTCTGACCACAGACTGCCATCTAACATTACTTGCTTCGGAATAACCTGGCAACCACGGTGGTTGCCAGAGGGGCCCTCTGTCCCCCCGCACTTTTTTCAGCCGTTACAACAGCTAAACCCGTTATTAGCATCCAGTAACGTGTTTTCCCGAGCCGTCTTTGAATGCACCATGAACGCATGCTAACGCAGGTGTTCCACAGGAGACGTGCTGCTGTGCTGAGCAGTGCTGAACGTGCGTCTGGAGTAATGTTTAGCAAACCAGCCAGAGCCAGCAAGAAGCAAAAAACTTTACACAGTTTTTTCCAAACAAACCGTGTAAGTTGTGTGACCTTGTTGGATGCAAACAATGTTGGACTTGTTAGCTAAATGATGACAAGGTAAAACGTGGCAATATATATCAATATGTTAAGCTAGTTAACAATAATTCAAATGTTGTTGCCTCTGTTACATTACTGCTAATTAGTTTATTCTTGGAATAAACCCAGTCCTCTTTAATTTCTGGGCAGAAGATGTGCTCACAATTGCTCTCCATGTATTTAAGTCTTTTGGTCCCAAAAGAGGAGAGTCAGGGAGGGGAAAAAGAAAAGGCTATCTATGGTATAAAAGTGGTTAAATTTACAACTATTTTTACTGCTTCTCTTTCAAATTCTATCTCAGAATTTTGATTTTCAGATTTTTTAATGATTATTTCCATAACAAAGAGCAGAGTCAGGCAGGAGATGGACCAGAGGCGACGGCCAGCAGTAATGTTGACCATGCAGGGTCTGCAGAGATGAAAAAAAAAAAATATATATATAAGTGGCTGAGAAAAAAATATGTATCTTTGGGTTAAAGTGATTTTGAGGTTAAATTCTACTGCAATTTTTACTCTTCCTAATGCTATTTCAGAATTTTCTTACCACATTTTTTATGTTTATTGCCATAACAGAAAGAGCAGAGTCAGGGAGGAGATGGATCAGAGGCCAGCAGCAGGGACAAGGATGTAGGGTCTTTACAGGTAAGGAGAGATTATAACTTCCTGAAAATAAGATATCTATAGCAGGGAGAAACCAGGCAGTACTGAATCATTTCATGTTCAGTGTTTGGCACCTTTGGCTACTCGTCCAGTAGATGTTCAAGGGACATTGTTGTCAACTTCAACTAGAGTTTGGCCACTAAAACTTTAGATTTTATAGTTTAAAGTTTTATACTTTATAGTTTAAAGAACTAGCCTAGTTGGTCCCCTGGTATTGTACTGTGGCTGTTAGGGATTATGTGGTTCTTTAGCCACTAAGGACGGTGCAATTAAATGTAAGAGAATGATAAATCGCTCTGAAAAATTTGTCCCCCTCACTTCTGATATGGTGGTTATGCCCATGCCTGTCTTTATTCCAATTAAAATATAAATCATCATGGTAACATATCAATTTAAACTGGCTTATTAGAAAACTATACGGGAAAAATACAGGAAAGAAAAAATAAACCAGCAGTCAGTTGGTGACTCCATGCTTCGTGTGTAAGTTAGGCCACAGTGACACCACGGACACCGTTTCAAAACTTGATAAAATTTACACTGGTCTGGAGAAGCCACAGATGGAAAAGCAGTAGCACTAGAGATGGCATCATGGCTCCAAAAAGGAAGTTCAGGAGTGGGCTGAATATTTGCTGTTAATCATGTGCATGTGTGTTTTAACCCAATTACAAGCTGTGCACGTGATTGGTAGTTGCCCTGTGCATGTTTTGGAGGCCACAAAAAAAATCTTGCTTTGGGCCACCAAAGTCCTAGGGCCGGCCCTGTTTCTCAATGAAACACTTAAGTGCCATCCTTTGTTTATCTTTCAAGTTGAATTTTAGCTTCAAATCTTTAAGGGCTGTGGCCAAAGCGAGTCGAAAGATAACTGTTTATTGTGGGCTGGTTGTTTCTGTCGTCGCGCCTCTGTCGTCACTTCAGTTACTCCCGCCTTCTGACTCTACACTTCATGGTGATTGGTCCGGCCAGTTTTAGGAGCATCCAGCCTCGAGCCTTATGGAGGGTAACTAGACCCACCCTGGCAGAGAATTAAATTCGTTGCCGTGGGTTGTCTAGCGCGGCTAGGCTAACATACAACCACTACAGAAACAAAAAAGACAGAAAAATGAGGATAAAATTCCTTAAAATAAATTAAATAGCTGAATAGATATAAAATATTAAACAAAGAGACGCTGTGCTGGTGTTACTGAAAATAAAATAACAGGTTTTCTGTTTGAATCGGTTCTACATTAGAATAAATAAACATTTCAGATCAAATTGCTGAGATGAAAACTCTAATTATCTGAACTTAACCTCCTGAACACGTCACATTGTGGTTAAAAGACAGACTGACAGAGTTTTATTGTTGTTAAAATAAGTTATATTTGAGTGAGGAAACCTGCAACTTCAGGAAACTAAAGCTCCTGATTGTTTCCTAAATCCTGATTAAACACCAGAAAGAGTTCCGTCCTTAAATCCTGGTGTGGATAAAGCAGCAGCGACGGGGCAATAAAAGCATCACACAGAGAGGAAAAATAAGCAATTTCCTTCCAGCACATATTAAATAAAAATATAAAGAGAGTGAAGCGTGAAGGAGGAAGTGTTTTAATGAGGACATCAGAGCGGCTTCCTGCTGCTGACAAGGAAAGAAACTGATTCAATAGAGTTTAATTAAAGGCTCATTACACCGCCTTATTTCAGCTCACTGTTTTCATCCCTTTATTCTGTTTTTATTATGGTTCTACTGTATTTTTACGCTTTGTAACTTCAATCTCTGAGTTTTTTATGTCTAGATTTGATTATTTATATTAGCATGAAGTAAAACAACCACAGCAATGTGAACTAAAAAAACAACTGATGACTAAAATGACAAAGAGATGCTGGTTGGTAACTAAGAGAAATAAAAGCTGACCACATTTTAGAAGTTTTTGTTCAACAAAGAGGCGAAACAACTAAAAAACACATTAATCAATGAAGGTTTTTTTTTTTGCAAAACAACTAAAATGATAAAAACCCCAAAATAAATGCAAAGTTTTCGTTTATAGTAAAGAAAAATGATTAAACAGAAATAAAATGACAAAATGTTTCAAAGACACGACTAAAAGATGCACAAATTTACTCAATTTTAGTAGTTTTTCACAAACCAAACACACAAAACAACTAAAAGAGACAAATTGATTGAAATTTTGCTGTTTTAAACATAGGCGTTTCTAGCCCATTTTTGGGGGTGCTCAAGCACCCCTAAACTGAATCCCAGCACCCCTAAAGTTTGAGAGATTTTTTTTATTGCATGGCCTTTTTTTAACAAACCAGAAAAGTGTAAAAATCATACAGCACTTGGTTGATACGTAATGTTTTAACAACAAAAATACAGCACTCCTCTCCCCTTATCTTGTCTCAAAAATGGTTTGATCCCGCCCAAATTGGGCTCTGAGCCTCTACCTGCAGAGCTAAGCGCTGCCTCCCACAGAAGCACATGTTCCATAGTAGTGTAAGTACCTGGTTAAAATCAGGATACGTGGCACAATTCTTAACTTCTACCATTCAATACCAACACATTATTATCATTACGTCCTACGTCCTAATCCTAACCATACATTAAGTCCTTGTGTTTGCTGCATTTAATCACATGTCACTGTTTATGTTGTTAGGTAGGAGTTAGCTGACATTTTCTCTAGCTAGCAAACGTCACAGGTCGTCAGTGTCTGTTTGAACTGGACTGAGAGAAGCTAGCTGTTGTGTCAGTGCATGTGTTAATATTAAAGCCAAGGTGCTACTGACTAGCTAACTGACTGGATGCCAATTAAGTCCTATTGTGTGTGTGTGTGTGTGTGTGTGTGTGTGTGTGTGTGTGTGTGTGTGTGTACGTGCCCATGTTTTTGCTATATTGTGGGGACCAAATGTCCCCCCCAACTGTAGGAAAACCGAAAACTATGTCACTTGTGGGGACCTCATTTCGGTCCCCACAAGTTCAAACAGTGTTTTCTTGGCCATGTTGTTGTTACTGAAAAAAGTAAAAGTTCAAAAACGTTTCTTTAGGGTTAGCCATTGTTTTGGTTAGGGTAAGGGTTCAGTTAAGGTTAGGGTTAGGGTAAGGGTTAGGGGTTAGACATGAATGGGAGTCAATGGTATGTCCCCACAATGATAGCAAGACACACACACACGTGTGTGTGTGTGTGTGTGTGTGTGTGTGTGTGTGTGTGTGTGTGTGTGTGTATACAGACAGACAGACAGTCTCATCATGGCCATAAGATTGATTTTTTTTTCTATTTTTAAAGAGCCAGGTTCAGGTAAGAGTGTAAAATGAAATGGTTTATCTATCATGAGTAATGTTGTAAGTTGGATCAATGTATCAGAGTTTATATCTCTTATTAGATATAAAATGCATTGTTTGGTTATTTGCCTTTAGGTTGACAGCACAAAGAGAAAGAGGACGTTATTTATTTGTATTCTTATTGGTATTTTTTCATATTTATGTAATTTTTCATCTAGTTGAATGCAATCTATTTGTGTATGATTGTCAGTCCAAAGAGGGAGAGACGAAAAAGGGGGAGGAGAGAATGCAAGGTCAGGAATAACCAAGTAAGAAAACAAACAGAGAATAGAGGCATGCACAACGATGACAAAGAAAAACATCCTTTCACAATATAATTTTACATATATGTCATGGAAGTTATGTGTTCTCCCCACATTAAATGCTTTCCAGAAGCACACTTAACAGATATCAGTGGACTTCATTTTAAACAGGACGTCTTCATTACATTTTCCTAATTATCTATATGCTTTACTATTTGCTTAATTTCACTATACGAGGAGGAGAAGAACAGGGAGAGACTCTGGGAGATGAGAGAGAACAGACCAGGGAAAGAGATTCTGTGCATCGCATTTCAAATAAAAGTCAAAAATAAAGTCCAAGGTCCATTCTTGGTGTTTTTGGTGCTCAGTATAGGGGGCTGGTTTACTCCACAAACATACATGCTGTTTATGTGTATGTTAAGGAGCTGCTGCATCTAAATTAGTAATCTTTTCCCAGAAATTAGGGGTGTGATAGGTTTATTTTAAGATTCCAGTGCATTCCTCCTTTGCTGTGACTCAGCATTTAAATAACCTTTATCAGATTGGATGGTTTAGTCACAGACTTTTTCAAAAAGTGTTATGCTTTTCTTTGACAAATGTGGGAATTAAATTGCGTTAAAATGTACAAAACAGTGAAATTTATCTTGCCTGGCCAGACACCTCTGGGTGCTCAGCACCCCTAAACCTCTGATCCTTGAATCGCCCCTGGTTTTAAATCAAATTAAAGAGACATACAAAACAAATAGAGACAAAAGCAAGTAAAAGCAGCATAAATTAATGGAAAGATATAAAAAAAATACAGCAAAAGGAACAAAAACAACAAAAAATATAAAGAATATAATAAATAAAATAAAAATCTAAGAGTGCAAAAAGAGGAAATTTAGTTTTAGTAAAATAACTATGAACAGAAAAATAACTTAGGAAACATAAAATGACAAAATATGAGCAAAACAATTAAGGAGATGCAAAGAGGGGACTAAAGAGGCATCAATTAACAAAGTTTTAGTTTAGAACCAAAACAAGTTGAAAACATGTACATTAAGCTTGTTGCTTTTAGGAAAAAAACTGAAGTGAGTAAAAAAAATTGCAGAAATCAACCAAAAGACAGAAATGCAAAAAGAAAAGAAAAGGAAAAAATGTAAAACAAAGAGATGAAAAATAAATAACAACTGAAAGTTAAAGAAAACAGCTAAAGAGAAAACTAAAGAGAAAAATAAGTAAATAAAACATTTGTTTTTTGTAAAATAACTAACACACAGTTTTTTGAAAACAACTAAAATGACCAAAAAAAAACACAAACTAAAATGCAAAGTTTTGTTTTTTTGTAAAGAACAAAAACTAAACAGACACAAAATGACAAACTGGCTCAAAGAGACGACTCAGTTTAAATAGTTTTCATAAACCAAATGCACAAAACAACTAAAAGACATAAACTGGCTTAATTTTTTTGCAAATAAGTAAATAAGAAAGTGATTTTTAGGCAAACAAAGAATGTAATATGACAAAAGATGATGCACGATGATGCAAATCAACTAAAAGCCGTGTAAATCCACTTTCTTATTTGTAAAACAACTCAAAAATTGACCAAATTTGTGTTATTTTCAGTACAGCTACAAAGAAGTGAATAAAGAGATGCTAAATAAATGTAGTGGTTTTCCATCTCATGACAAATAAACAGGAGAAACATCCAAACACAACCAGACCTATAGCAGACATGAATCCACTTTAACTCAGTGATGAATCAGCTTTTAGCATCTTTTCTGTGTTTATTATTATTGATGAAGTTTTCACCTTTTTCGTGTTCATATTTATTTTTCTCTCTGCAGCTCGTTAAAAACCTGATAATAAACCGATCACATTTCACGATCCCATAAACCCGGACGTGTTTCTTCTCTTCTTCACCTGAGGGAGTGGCTTCCATTGATCAGACACATTTGATCCATTAATAATCAGCCGTGGGAGGCGGCAGGGCGCATCCATTAAATATCAGCGAACACCTCCGTCATTTGTAGAACACGACGTATTGATTAGCTGCCTCATCAATAAATGAGGCCGCTGCAGCCTCCGTGATGAAACGGAGTCTGTTAAAGAGAAAAATCCTCCTTTGATCCTCTGACGCTGTCTGATTGTTCACATTTTACATAATAAAATGTGGATTTTTGTCAGTGGAATGACCACTTCAACTCAATTTAACCCAAACCACGCTGTAAAAAATGTTTAAAAATGAAGTTTTTAACTGCGACCTGGTTTGATTTGACAGATTTTCCCTATTTTGTGTAATTTACAGATAACTGATAAAGAAAGAAAGAAAGAAGTTCCATGTTTTCTGTAAAGAAGAAACAATGCAAGGAAATTCTGAAAGTAAATTCTGTAGTTTAAAAATTACAATTTGTTCTTTTACAACATTTGTCAATAAAATGATACCATTTTCACTGTGTTTTAATCAGAAAAAATATTGCTATTTTACACATATTTTTCATTATTTGACAGAAACATTATGTTGTTATTATGAAAGACTGAAGAATAAGAAAGAATTGTCCAGCTGTTTTTACATACAGATCTTTTCCATTTTCTTAAAGTTTAGAAAAATGACTAAAATGTGTGACACAAAATGATCATGAAGAGACACAAAATCACCACAATGACACACAAAAAATCACAAAGATGCAAAATGTCCAAATATAAATACAAAATGTCCATAAATAAACACAAAACAACTGCAGGAAGATGGATAATGACCTCAATGAAACATAAGATAACAAAAAAGAGACAAAATAAAGTGATGCAAAATGACCAACAATGTAAACAAATAAACCAGAGAGATACTAAATGACAATAGACACAAAACAATGATAAAGACACACAAAATGACCACAAATAGACTCGAGAAAATTGCAAAATTACCACACAAAGACACAAAATGGCCATAAAAAGGCACAAAGCAATCCAAAAGAGACACAAAATGACCACAAATAGACACAAAATGACCATAAAAAGACACAAAACAATTCAAAATAGACACAAAATGGCCAAAAAGAGACGCAAAATACCCTCAAACAAACAAAATAACCTCAAGAAGTTGCAAAATGACCACAAATAGATGCAAATTGACTCCAAACAGATGCAAAACAATTGCAAAAAGATGCAAAATGACCAGAGACAAAATTAAACACAAAGGGATGCAAAACAACCACAAATACACACAAAACAACCACAAATAGACACAGAACAGCTACAAATACAGACAAAACAACCACAAATACAGACAAAACAACCACAAATAGACACAAAACAACCACAAATAGACACAAAACAACCACAAATACAGACAAAACAACCACAAATACACACAAAACAACCACAAATACAGACAAAACAACCACAAATACAGACAAAACAACCACAAATACACACAAAACAACCACAAATAGACACAAAACAACCACAAATACAGACAAAACAACCACAAATACACACAGAAACAACCACAAATACAGACAAAACAACCACAAATACAGACAAAACAACCACAAATACACACAAAACAACCACAAATAGACACAAATAGACACAAAACAACCACAAATACAGACAAAACAACCACAAATACAGACAAAACAACCACAAATAGACACAAAACAACCACAAATAGACACAAAACAACCACAAATAGACACAAAACAACCACAAATACAGACAAAACAACCACAAATAGACACAAAACAACCACAAATAGACACAGAACAACCAAAATGAGACAATATAACTCTCTTAACGTCTTAAGGACATTAAAACCTGGATGACTTTTAACTTCCTACTGTTACATTCAGACAAAACTGAAGTCATTGTATTTGGCCCCAAACATCTTAGAAACTTTCAAAGCAAATAGTTACTCTGGATGGCATCACATTGGCCTCCAGTACTACTGTGAGGAATCTTGGAGTTATTTTTGACCAGGACATGTCCTTTAACTCACACATAAAGCAAGTCTGTAGGACTTCCTTTTTTCACCTGCGTAATATTGTAAAAATCAGGAACATTCTGTCTCAGAGTGATGCAGAAAAATTAGTTCATGCTTTTGTTACTTCCAGGCTTGACTATTGCAATTCCTTATTATCAGGTTGTCCAAATAGCTCTCTTAAACATCTACAGTTGATCCAAAACGCTGCTGTGAGAGTACTGACAGGAGTTAGCAAAAGAGATCATATTTCCCCCATACTTGCTTCTCTTCACTGGCTTCCTGTTAAATCCAGAATAGAATTTAAAATCCTTCTTCTGACATATAAAGCTCTTAATAACCAATCTCCATCATATCTTAAAGATCTGATAGTACCATATTATCCTAGTAGAACTCTTCGCTCTCAAGCTGCAGGCTTACTTGTTGTTCCTAGAATTTCTAAAAGTAGAATGGGAGGCAGAGCCTTCAGTTATCAGGCGCCTCTCCTGTGGAACCTGCTCCCAGTTTGGGTTCGGGAGGCAGATACCCTCTCTATTTTTAAGACCAGGATTAAAACGTTCCTTTTTGACAAATCTTATAGTTGGGGCTGACTGGGTGACCCACAGAGGTTCGGCTTGTGTCTTCATTTGCACAGCTGACTCCCTCTTGGACGTCCCTTCGTTCTGCCTCTAGTCATGCTGCTATAGGCCTATAGGCTGCTGGGGGACTTCTCTTGACACACTGAGCCCTTCTCTATCTACCTTTACATTTAATATGTATACCGTTATTGCAGTACATTCACTCTGTTTCCCCCTGTGCTATTTCTCCGAGTGTCCCTGGTCCCAGAGCTGGATGCTTCAGATCTGCGGTCGATGTTCCACCAGCTGGTCCAGTCTCCACCATGTCCACTGTGGGATGCTGCTGCTGACCTTCCTCCAGCCCTCTGCTTCCAACTCCCCTTTTCCACCAGTCAACTCTGCATTGCCTTCACTATACTTGTTATGCTAACTTACATACTGTTTGAATTTTACTGCTAGCTATATATGGAGTATGTTTAATGTTAGAGCCGTACATCATAAGAGTAAATTATGAGTCAGTTTTCAATGTTAGCTTATACTTTGTTTGTGTCACATATCCTGTCATACATGTATCCAAATGTGTGTTGTGTTTTCCTTGCTCTCCCACCCCTCCCTCTTCTCCCATCCCTCCCCCTTGCCCTCCTCTGTCCTTCTCAACCCGTCCGGCCAGCAGGCAGATGGGTCCCCCCTATATAGAGCCGGGTTCTGCTCAAGGTTTTTTCCCTGTTAAAAGGGTGTTTTTCCTTGCCACTGTCGCCTTTGGGCTTGCTCTGGGGGTCAGGCATATGGGTTCTGTAAAGCGTCTTGAGACGATTTGACTGTAATTGATGCTATATAAATAAAATTGAATTGAATTGAAATTGAATAACTGCCAAGACACAAAAATTAACCACAAATAGACACAATACAACCACAAAGAGACTTAAAATTGCCCCACAGTGACATAAATGACCAAAAATGAAACACAATAAACCCCTCATACCAAACCTCTACTGAAGGCTAAACAGCTGCTGGACTTTCAAGCATCTCTTTTGCAGCCATTTGGAGAAACTGCATTTTTTTGGAAGTGGCTTCACCTTTCAGCCCTAAAAGATGGAGCATGAAGAAAACATGAAAAGCTTTAGCATCTTTCACAGGTGCATGCTGGGACTTGGAGGCGTCAGTGCGGCTGATGCTTCCATAAATGGATTCCTGTTGCAGAGCTGATCAGAAACCTGCTCAGGTCTTCACACAGTTTCATCTGCTTCATTAAAATGCTTCGGCCTCGGGCGGCTGCGTCGCTTCACAGGCCTCATGCATTTACACACCGCGAGATAAGGTGAGACAGACACACACTGAGTCAGCACAGACCCTCAGCAGCTCCAGTATTTACACTGTCCTCCTCCTTATCTGCTGCAGTCACTCAGCAGCAGCTTTTACACCCGATACTCATTTAGAGCCCAGATTCATGGACGGATTACACAGCAGACACACAAGAGTTAGAAAGATAGCCGCTGGAGACACACAACATGACTAAAAAGAGACAACATGAGATGGAAAATGACCACAGAGACACAAAATGACTATGAAAGGACACAAGACAATCAGAGAGAGAAAAAAATACTGAAAACACACACGAAATGACCATAAAGAAACATAAAAGGGACACAAAATGAAAACACATAAAAGCAAAATGACAAGGAAATGCAAAACAACCACAAAGAGACACAAAATGATTTTAAAAAGACAGAAAAACGTGTTTTAACAAAAAATATTCTCATTTTGAAAGAAACTCCTCCTTTTCTCTTTTTAATGAGAAACTGTAATTCGTACAAGAAACGTTTAATCTTTATGAGAAAGTTTTTCAACTGAAACAAAACCGTATTTGTAGAAACCTTCATTTTCACAAAAAGAAATTCTGAGAGACATTCTCGCTTGTATGATACTTTTGTGTTTTATTAAAAATTACCCACAATTGTAAAATAATTTTCTTGTATACCAAAAAAGTTCTTGATTTTAAGAAATTTTTCTTTGAAAAAGACACTGTTATTTTCCAATAAATTATTTGCCATCTTAACAACCCATCCCGTTTAAATTATTATTTTACAAAGGAAACGAGTCATTCTGCTTTTTTTAAAACCATTTTAAGAGAAGGTGTTGGAATATTGTTGTAGCCAGAACATCTGTACGGTGCAAAGATGAGGAAAATGTTCATCTGCAGAGACTGATAGACCGACAGCGTGATGGTAAAGACATGTGACGCTGTTTAAGTTCTCTGTTGCTTTATTCTTGTGTGTCTGCATCGCTGTGTGACCTGTTGGCCATCAGCTGCAGAGCTTCAGGGAGTCTACAGTGGGTGCTGGGCGGCTGCCTGCGGGGGGCGCTGTAGGGGCAAACCTCCACACTGGTCCTGCCGTAGTTCACCATCAACACTCTGATCAGCTGAGATGCTGAAACACAGTCGAGTCACTTCAGAGAGCTTCAGACTGACATGAAAAACTAAAGTGGAGGTAAAGAACAAACAACCGACCGCAGTGAAGCGTCGCCTTCTGTTTGGATCTCTGGAACACACAACAGCATCACTTTCAATCCAAAGTTCTGTTTAAATGAGCAGAAACACTCGGATACATACCGCCAAGCTCACAGCTGTACGACGTCTTTATCCAAACATCTGGTCATACAGAGTTCGGATGCATGACAAATTCATCGGCACTAAACAGCTGCAGCGACCATTACACCTGGAAAAAAAACAACACCAGCAACAACAACAACAACAACAAGTATAAAACAGCAGTGTAGTGCAAAGCTGAAATAGAAAAACGTTTCATAATTACAGGATTTTGATCAAACAAAAGAAAGCAACCTACCAGCAACTACAGAGACACAGAGTCACAAAACAACCTCAGAAAGGCACACAGCATCTAAAAGGAAAAGAAAGAGATGCAAGTGATCACATAAAGACACAAGACGACCACAAAGAGACTCAAAAAGATGCTAACAATCCCAAAGAAACTCAAAAATATCACAAAATATGCAAAACGTCCAAAAATATCCAAAAAAGTGCAAAGAGATGGAACACTATTACAAAGAGACACAAACAGACACTAAATGATCACAAATAGACACAACAACCACAAAGAGACACAAATTGTCCACAGAGATGCACAACAGCCACAAAGAAACACAAAACAACTACAGAGAGATGCAAAATGACCAGGAAAAAAAACACAAAACACATAAAACAATCACAAAGAACCTCAAAATGACCAGAAAAAGATTCAATACGACCAAAAATATGCAAAGTGCAACGAGACAAAACACTATGACAAAAAGACCCAACAATCACAAAGAAACACAAAACACACTAAACGACCACAGAGACTCAAGTTGAGAAAAAAAATAACCACTAAGAGCCATAAAATGATCAGAAAGATTCAAAGCAGCCAAAAAGAGATGCAAAAAGACTACTAAGAGAAATAAAACAACCACAAGAAGCCACACAATGACTACAAAGGGTCAGAAAAAAACACATACACACGAAGAGACACAAAATGACAACTAAGACAAAACAACTGCAAAAGGCCAGACTGCAAAACGAACCGAAAACAACAAAAACAGGCACAATTATCACAAAGAGACTCAAAAAGACCACAAAAATGTGCAAAACAAGCAAAAATATGCAAACAAATTACAAATAGAAGAAACACGATTACAAAGACACACACATAGAGAGCAAATGACCACAAACAAACACAACAACCACAAAAACATGCAAAACAACCACAAAGAGAGGCGAAAGGACAGTAAAGAAACCCAAAAAGATGCTTAACACACAAAATGACCACAATGTTCTGAACATTTAACCCAGCTAGAGTCCCTATATTAACCAGAGTAGCGACAACTGGGGATTTGACGCCATTTTGTTTCCATTCACTGTGCCACGCACTAATGCACCCGTGACTGTGTGTGTACTTGCTTCGCTATTTGTGGATTGCTTACTGATTTCAAGACATGTTTTGGACAAAATATTTTACTGGTTTGTTTTGTCTGGATGTCCAAGGTTGGATTATGGCCGTTTTTTGTGGAATATTTTCATCTGTGACTAGTTATGAGCCTTCAAAGGTGAGTTGTGCTGTTCAAGTTATTTGCTGTTTGTTGGACAAATGTGTTTATATTACCCGCTGTGGTAATCACATCTGAAAGTGGTTTATACCGGCGGATTCATGAGAATCTAAGCTTTCCATGGGTGTATAATGTTTCTATCATCGAGTTTGCAGCTTCGGTTAATTTAGCAAAATACTTTTGCACATCTCAAGACGGCCCGAATACAGGCCACTGAAGTTTAACGGGGTAACCCGTTAAACTTCAGCGTCCCGTATTTCATGCATCTCCATGCATGAAAATGGTCAAAGTCAAAATAACCACAACTGCTTAAAATCACATCAAACTTTTCTATCTGTCATTCACCCATACATCATAACATGAAAGTACATACATGTGACTAACCTGGCACAAAAACGATGATGAAGTCGGTTTCCATCCCACTCTCCGGACTTTATTTTCCCACAGTTTCCTTCTTTCACTATTACTGGGAAATCTAAACATGTGGAATCCCTTCTCCCATAGATTTGTGCACCCAAAGGCACAACAGCCTGTCATTTTTCAGGTATTTAGGAAGCGAATAAAGACCTAGAATTACTCTCTGCGGTGTAAACAACATTAGCAGGCAAACCCGCCGTTCATGAATAGGAAACAAAATGGCGCCCATAGATCACTTGACCAAAATTTTTTGGACCCGTCATGTCGCTACTCTGGTTAATATAGGGACTCTAAACCCGGCTGTGCAGCAGCGCCCCCTGGTGTGAAGAGTCCAGTCTGTTTTGTTGAACTTACTCATTATTATTTGTTAGTTACTTTTTACTTTTAACTCATAAATTATAGTCAGTAGTAACTTTTGAGTTACAAATATGTGAAATTAGTAGTTTATGAGCTACTGTTGTTTTGCATTTAAAGTCTTAAAGTTAAATATGACATCAGATTTGTGTCTTCTAGTTTGGCTTCATGGATTCAGGCTGTTCTGATTTTATATCTGGACTCATGCAGTGTTCATGGTCAGTCGGCTCATTTTTGCCTCCTGCTGTCATACCTCGTCTTCACAATGTTGAGTAGGGGAGTGGAGGAGCAGAGCGGCGGCTTCAGTCGATTCGGAGGAACACCATCAACACAAACCTCCGCTTCTCTATGACTCACTGTTACATTGTGCACCACGATCAAATCGCTGTCTGGAAACCAAACACAGAGTGGATGAGAGCAGGAAACTGGCTGTAACCATTTGTAAAAAACCTGCAGTCACTGTTCTTCATACAAATGCAGTTTATCTGATGTTAACATGAGGAATACAAATCAATTGGTTCTCATCCAGATTCTTTCTTTTCTTTTAGCTTAAAATCCTCGGTTTGTGTTTCATTCCTCCACTACAGCTCACAAAGAAACACTGAACCAGAGCTAGACAAACAGAACAGCCACACAGAACAGACAAAAACCGACAAAAACAACTACCAGAACCCATAACAGGGAAAAATTGCACAAGATAAGTACAGAGAGGCACAAACTGACCATAAAGAGACACAAAACAGCCCTAATAAAGCTCCAAACAGACCCAAATCTACTAAACAGAGACATAAAACAATGAATTAGACATAAAACAACCAAAAACACACAAAATGACCAAAACAAGATGTAAAAGCCTGCAGAGGCGTAACACAACCAAAAAGAGATGCAAAGAAATATTAAACACCACCAATGACTCACCAACCACCAAATAACCAACAAAGAAACACAATTTGATCACACAGACACGCATAAGAGACACAAAATTATCACAGAGAGATGCAAAACGACCACAGAGACACAAAACAACCACAAAGAGATGTATAACTACCAGAGAGAATCAACAAAGACAAAGAAAACATCAGTAAAAAGATGTAAGACAACTGCAAAGTGACGCAAAATGACTACAGAGACAAAACAACCCAGAAAGAAAAAACAACCACAAAGTGAAACAAAGTAGCATAAAAACACCACAAAACCAAAAACTCATGTAAAACAACCAAGAATAAATAAAAAACAACCACAGATACAAAATGACCACAAAGAGACACAGAATCACACAACAATCAAAAATAAAAGACACGAGAAACAAAACTACCAAACAGAGAAACAAAGAGACATAAAACCAAAACAACAGACAAAATGACCAAAAACAGAGCTAAAACAAGGAAGACAGAGCCATAAAACAAAAATCTGCTCGTGTCATAGACTGTGTGATGTCAGTTGGAAAATGTGGCTTCCCAAAACCTGCACCAAAGCAATTTCTAGGTGTGTCCTGACTGTCACCATGTTCAGATTTCACTGCCATGAGCCTCTCAGCCAAGTTGTGCCGCTCACCTGATGGAGTTAAATCACTGAAGAGTGCAAGTGGTACCGTTTCTGTAGTTAAATACCACAGATGACGGGATAGAGCAGTTATGGCACTCTTTGATACGGTTGGATTGATTGCCTTGTATTGCAGGGATTTCTTGTACAGACTCAAGTCATTCCAGGAGTGACCAAATCTTCACCACTGTTATCTTCATCTTGACTGCTTTCACTGTCAGTCAGCTGAACAGTTTTACTAGCCGTTTCTTTTTTTTCTCAGCCTTCTCTTGGAATTCCTTTTGTTTTAGCTCTCGGGATTCTTTACGCTGGATCTGGGATGCCAGTGCCTGATCATGAACACCAAATGAGGCAATTCTGTCAGTTTTCATTGACTGAAGAAATTTGATATCTTCTTGGTTTTTCATAACTTGCTCTGCATCTCTAGTCCACAGGGGAAAAGTCTTCTGCAGATCAATTTCCATATCTTTCAGTTTCGCCAGTACACTTGGAGATGAATGGCGGTCTACTGGTATTTCTCGAATTTTAGAATTCTTCCCAACTAGTTCTACAATTTTCTCACAAGCTCGTTTCTCTGAAATCATAGGGATGTTTCCTTTCTGATAAAATGGAATTATCTTGTCCAGAACAGTCTTTGCATTGTCCCTTTGTGTTCTATTGGATGCTGTGCCCTGCGCTGATCCTTCATGTTGATGGAACATGTAACTTCTTATCACCTGCTCATTGGTTGGCAGCCTGCAGCCTGTAATTTCTTTATCCATTCTTGTTATGCCCGCTCCAAGACCAAATATAGCAGCAGATTCACGAGTATTCCTTACTGTTTTAACTGCTTTTGCCATTTTGTTGTGCTTTGTCAGCAGACGAGTGTATGACTACATGCTGCATTAGAGCAATACTTCTAGATTAGAAACCATGTATTTCTGAGAAACTGAAAGTAAAAGTGCAGAAGAATGATATTTACCACTTAAAATTCTGGGAAAATGCAAACATTAATGCTTGGCATTGCTTGCCATAGTAATATAACCATTTATTCGAATATTGCCATTATTTCAAAATTTTATGGTCAATGTGGACCCGGTAGAATTTATCCAAATTTCAAAATATTTTATACAGTGTGTTTTTATTAGGGGTAGAACATTTATATTATATAGCCATGGCAATATTTTTTACTTGGGGGGTTTGATGCACCCTAACGACCATCATTGAGTAGTCAGACGAGTCTTGGTATTGGTCGTTGGAATAATAGCCCTGAACAAACCTCACAGAGGTTTAAAAGCTGCGGCAACACCAACCACCACCAGAACTGAAGAAGCCTCTTGGATGAGAGGTGAAACGTCTTCAAGGAACTTTCTTAAAGTCCAGTGGATTGATTTAAACTACTTTGGATAACCATGACCTGGATGGATGAGAATCTACACAGAGACCAAAAAGAGGCATAAAACAGCTATGTTCACACTGCAGGCTCAAGTGACCCAAATCTGATTTTTTTGCCCCTATGCGACCTGTATCTGATCTTTTCATGACAGTCTGAAAGACACAGATCCGATTTTTTCAAATGCAACCCAGGCCACTTGGATATGTGGTCCAAATTCCAATACGTATAGGATCTTTTGCCATGCGACTTCAGTCTGAACGGCCAGGTCGCCGTTCAGACTGAAGACATAAAACATAAAACAACCACAAATAGACACACAAAGGTGAAAAGAGTGACAAAACAATTAAAAATATGTAAAACAATCGAGGACAAACAAATCAACCACAAACTGATACAAAATGTCCACAGAGAGACATTAAATAACAAAAAGTCGACACAAGATGACCAAACGGATGTACAAAACAACCAAAAAGAAACACAAAATCACAATTTGTCACAAATGACCACAAAACAAAACAACCAAAGAGCTGTAAAACAACTACAAAGAGATACAAAGCAGCTTCTGCTCTGATATTAATGAAGAAAAAGCAGCAGAATAAAGCTGGTGAACTGATCCGGAACCTGTTTCTGAGTTTAAACTCAGGTGAGGTTTTACCAGCTCGAGTCATCAGGCTGCAGCAGGAAACAACTGAAACACAAACAGACCGGCACAGGAAGCAGAAAGAGAGCAGGAGAACCGGTGTTTACGTAAAATATGGAATTCTAAACAAATGCACTCAGTCTGTGTCTGTTAGAGAATAAATCAATATAAAATCAATAATCTAAAATCAATTCAAGAGTCTGTCACTCATGTAGAGCAACCATCAGTCGGTGAACAGCCTCCATGACAGACACACAAATACTGATCAACAACACACACACACACACACACACACACACACACACACACACACACACACACACACACACACACACTGCAGCTGTCAATCATGTGACCCCTCCCCCTCAGGATGTTGAACAACAAACATGTTCTGTTCACACGTTATGTGCAATATTTAATTTGTGCATATTTTGTGTCTCCTTTGACTCATTTAACATCTTTTGTGTCTGTTTGTGTCATTTTATTTTATTTTTGTACATATTTGTGTGTCTTTTTCCGATTATTTTGTCTTACTTTCAGTCTTTTTGTGTCTCATTAGAGTTTTTGCATCTTTCTGCCTCTCTGTTCGCGTTTTGCATCTTTTTGTGATTATGCTGTGGTGTTTTGGTTTATTTTGTCTCTGGTTGTGGTTATTTACGGGTTTTTTTGTCTCTCTGGTTATGTTTTGTCTTTTTGGGTCTCTTCATGGTTACATTGCATCTTTTTGTGATTATGTTGTGCCAATTTGCTTCTCTTTGTGGTTATTTTAACTCTGACTGTGGTCATTTATGTTTTTGTGTCTGTATTTTTTTGCATTTGATTATTGTTATTTTGTATCTTTTTTGGTCTCTGTGGCTCTTCTGGATCTCTGTGTGGTTGCAGTGTAACCTTTTGTGTCTGTTTGTGGTTATTTTGTATCTTTTCGCTTCATGTTTTGTTTTTTAAAGAGTCTTTTGGTGTCTCTGTGGTTACTTTGCATCTTTTTTTGTTTGTTTGTAGTTATTTCACGTCTTTTTTATATTTTATATAATAATAATAATAATAATAATAATAATAAATTTTATATTTTTTATTGTAGTCTTTTTGAGTTTCTTTGAGGTTATTTTGCATCTTTTTTTGGTTCTTTGTTGTTGTTTGGTGTCTATTTAGGGTAATGTTGTCAGGTTTTTTTGGGTCTCTGTGGTTATTTTGTGTCTTTTTGTGGTTATTTTACTTTTTTGTTTCTCGTTGCGATTATTTTGTCTCTTTTTGTGGTTACTTTACATCTTTTTGTGTCTCTTGGCACCTTATTGTGGCTCTTTGTGGGAAGATTGCATCTTTTTAGCATCTCTTTGTGGTCAAGTAGTGTGTTTTTGAATTTGTGAGTCTTCTTGAGTCTCTTTTAGGTTATTTTGCATTTTTTGCATCTCTTTTTGTTTTTGTTTTTTTTGTCCTTTGGTGTCTATTTGTGGGGATTTTGTGTTTTTGGGGGTCTCTGTGGTTATTTTGTGTCTTGTTTCCGTTTATGGTTATTTTGTGTCTTTTGGTGATTATTTTGTCTCTTTGTGGTTATTTTGTGTCTTTTGAGTCTCTTTGTGGCCAGACTACATCTTTTTGTGCCTCTTCGTGGTTATTTTGCGTCTCTTTGCTGTCACATTGAACTGGTCGAAGCAGGAAAGTGACTGAGGATTGTGTTTCCTCTGCAGCTACATGTTGATCTGGATCCCAGCACTGGCCCACAGATGGAGCAGCAGAAGAAAGAAGTTCATCTTCAGAGAGAAGAAGATTTACTTAACAAGTTCACAGCGTTTCGTGAAACTTGAGCTGAAACTGTAAAAACCACCTGCACAGTTGTTGTTTCTATATTTGCTGCTGACACACAGACACACTGGGTTCACTGTGTGCGATGCTGCCGATGGGAGACGTTGGCACTCTCTCTACTATTTTCAGGTTTGGTTGCCATGGGAACAGCTGGATTGGTATTAAAGTCACCGGGTTGTGGTGATTGTGTGTGTGTGTGTGTGGACAGGTGAACGCACACACACAGTTTCATTTCTGTCTTTGTGAGAACCATCAGACCCCAAACTGAACCTGATTTCTACCCTGAACACTAAAATCGAGTGTCAGAAACTTAAAAATGGACATAATCCACAAAAGCACAGTTAGTTTATTTGTATTGTTTGTGTTAAATGTAAAACAAAGAAGCAGATTTTCTAGTTTAATTAATGCAGCGATCAATATACAAATGATTCGACTTAACAGATGCTTCAGTTAATATCCATCCTTCCATCCATCCATTCATCCAACCATCCATCCATCCATTATAGGGTGAAGGCACGGGACCCCCTGGACATTCACACCTGTGGACAATTTAGAATTATCAGTTAACTTCAGCATGTTTTTGGACTGTGGGGGGAAGCCAGAGTGCCTGGAGAAAACCCACACATGCACAGGGAGAACATGCAAACTCCATGCAGAAAGATCCCAGACCAGGAAGTGAACCAGGGATCTTCTAGCTGTGAGGCGACAGTGCTAACCACAAATCCACCGTGGAGCACACAATCAACAGACATAATTAAATTAAAAATACATGATTTGTACTCATAGAACTCTGTTTTTGGTACTCCGATGCACCTAAATTGAGTTTTCCTCCTTGTTTTTGCTCAGTTTTGGTCTCAACCACCTCTATATATTTTCGTCTTCATAGCCGATACATTGTTGATTTTCTTTATCAGCTATTTGGTAACTTTACATTTCTGCCATTTGGTGGTGAGAAAGCAGCAAAGAGTAGCTCATCATGTCTTCTTCTTATTGTAATAGTTTTGAGTTCTTTTGTGCAGATATAAGATGAACAGATAGATGTTGATTACCTTGACAGCTCTCGCCTTCTTCAGAAGCGTCTCACTGACAGCCAGACGTCAGGTAATAAACATCTGTCTTTTCATGTCTGAACAAAAGAACTCAAAACTTCAGCAGCAAACAGTGTTTGGACAGGAGTGTCCAACTGATTTTAGTTCAGGGGACGCATACAGCCCGTCTGTATTTACACTAGTACGTTTTCCAAGTCCGTGTTTCTTTTCATTCTATTTTATTCTTCCTCACTTACTTGTCATACATGTATATATATATATTTATATTTATTCCTGTGAGTTTATTTTATGTTACTCATTCTCATTCTTTCTGTTTCCTGTCAGACTACGGAAATTTGCAGAGTTTCTTATTCATGCGAGCTGAAATATCAAAATGTTTGCATTAAAACATCAATAGATAAAGTGAAAAACTCTTGCTTTCCAGTACCTGGAGTTTGGTTTCACAGCCAGCAGGTTCCCAGGAGAAAACTCCTCCTAAGAGATAAAAAAAATAAAAAAAACCTCACCCTCTCCGACGAGCTCAGTCGACTCAGTGATCTGAAGGCAGAAGTTCAGGGTGAGAATGCATCAAACCTCAGCCTCTGCAGGGCTGAAAAAACAAGTAGATAAAGTCAACATCACCAGACCCACAGAGGACCCAAAGTTCCACGTTTACTTCACATCATCGCCCGGTTAACTGCAAATCTGTTGAGATTTTGCGTCTATAAAGTGGTACATTAACTCCATTATATCCTCCATCTTTAGTTTGAGTTCTAAATTGTGTTTTACCAATTTGCTTCTTTTTTATTTATGTTTAAAGACCCACCGAGGAAGATTTTTATGCTCGTAACAAAGTCTCATATTAATGTGGATGAATCTTCGTTATTTACACTTATTAATGCCCCCATTTTCGATTCATGAATCATTTTGGTTTTGTAAATATTTGTATTTTATTAATTTTTTGTCGACTCGTCCAGAATTTCCTGTGAGAGACGGAGCGATTTACAGCAAATACGGTGCGCGTGCGCTGACGGAGCGTAGCAGAGCGGAGCTAGTTGTTTTTAGCAGTAGCAGAGCGGAGAGTTGGTTGAGAAGACGGCACACATGGAGCGCAAAAGGAAGCCAACGGAGCAAAGTCTGCAAGCAAAAAGGTTGTCAGATCGACAACAAAGCAAAAGAAAAGTTCATCTTGGACAGGCATTTCAGAGGTGGAGAGAATTCCAGGAGCAAAAAGGAATCAAAACAGACGCTGAGCTGGCTGTGCTTCTCGTCGACAGGTACGTAACTTTAGCTCTTTGTAAGTTTGATACAATTCTTTTGTCTTTTGTGTGTGTTGCTTGCGATGTGTGGTTAGTAGACTATGGGATTAGTTTGACTGGTTTAGTTGACTAACTTTGTGGCAAAAACACTGTGTGGGTACGACGGTTTGCGACAGTGCACGCCAAGGCTCACGGGAAATGGAGCGTTGCTTCGGCAACGCTACATTTCCGCTAAAATCTTCCTCAGTGGGTCTTTAAAGTAAGTTAACAGACACAAAACTTCAGTAAAAGCTGTATTAAACCATCATAGAAGAACTGTAAGGTGACAACCAACAATTATGTTCATTATTCAGGCAGTTTCTTAAGAACACTTTGAACAAAGACGCCAAAATTCCTGCCAGCAGCATCTCACATCTGAAAACTTGGTTATTTTCTGTGACAGAAAAGTCATTATTGGAGGTTTTTGACTGTTGTTCAAACAAAAAATACATCAGAGCATGCTCACTTTGGCTTCAGGGAAGAATGACGAGCATTTTATAGACTGACAATCTATTATTACAGGAAACAAAATAAAAATCCGATGTTGGTGATAAAAGTAACGGATGGTTGCAGCCTCACAGTTCCTACACACCGGGAAAACATTTTTTAAAAATTAACAGTATTTTTTAAAAAACAATTTACTATTAAATTTCAGATTTTTCTCTATTTTGTTAATTAAATTACAGATAACTCACAGAAGCATAGAAAAATAGCATTAACTTACAAAAAAAAACTATCAAAAATTGTGTAATTTTACAAACTGGAATTTGTTCTTTTACATTACAACAATAACATTTTAAATATTATTTTACATATATTTGCTGTTGTTTGGAAGAAAAAATGTGCACAAGAATTAAAAAATTGCAAATATTTTTTCTTAAAATACAGATCATTAATTTAATTACAGTCAATGAAGGTTTTTATATAAATGGTAATTTGTACTTTAAATCATTTGCCTGTAAAATTACTGTATTTTAATCAGCAAAATGTATCATTATTTGTTATTTCAAAGAAAAATTATGTCGGCTATATTAAAGACTGATTAAAAAAAAGGTAAAAAGTTTTCAACTGCAATTTTACACATTTCCCACAATAAATAGTAAAATCACAGTAAAATATCTAAACAGGCAAATTATAATATCTTTACCATAAACATGTCCCCATCAAAAAGCAGTAAAATGTTTTGTTTCTGCGGGGTTTTTTTTGCAACGCGTGACTTTAAAATGACAGCCTTTCTGCATTTAAATCTATTATTATGTAATTATTTGACAGATATTTACTGTTGTTTTCAGTTTTTGAATGCTACAGTAATCCAGTATTTTCCACATCCTTTCTGACAGATTTCCAGAGGTCTTTTTCAGTGTGCAACATCGAGTTCATGTTCTGTTTTAGATGCACAAATTTCCAACCAATTTATGATCAATTAAAGCACGCAGACCAAAATGATGTCTGGTGATTTAGTTCTTGTTCAGGCTCAGATCAGGTCTTTATGTCCGTCAGCCTTGCAGACGTTCAGCTCGTTGTATTTTGTTTTCCGCCCGTCGACCATCTGTCAGCCTTCATGTGAGCTGACTCACATGCAGATTATGGAAATGCAGCTAATATTAGCTCTCCATATGAGCGTCCTCTCAGCGACGATGCGACTCTTTAAAGGATTCTCCAGCATCTTTACGCTGTTTGTTCTGCAGCACGAAGGAAGATCAAACTGAATCAAACCGAGACCCTGAAGGCTGAAACCAGATCCAGGGTCGGTCTGCAGCTCATCAGTCTGAGGAAGAAGTGGAGAAAAGACCAGAGGGCTGACTAACGTGTGCTGACAGTAAATCACCAAACAAAAAACAAGAAACACAACCAAAAGTAAAACAAGACTAAAAAAACAAGAAATAACTCTAAATAACTGACAGACAGAAACAAATAATAAAAAACAAAAATAAAATAAAAAGACAATGAATAAAAAATAAATACAGAAAAACAAAGCAAATAAATCAACAAGCAATAAACAAGACAGAACGAAGCAAAAAAAACAAAAAAACAAACAAAAGCAAATAAAAAGCAAAAAAAATAAAGAAAAACAAAAAAACCATTAAAACTACACACAGCAAGACAAAAAAGTTGGAAAAAAATACACAAAAATAACAAGCAAATTGGCAGAAAAATACAACAACTAAAAACTAAAGATAGAAAAATAAAACAAATAAATCTCCAAGCAATAAACTCACAAGACAAAATGAAGCAACCCCCCCTCAAAAAAAATAAATAGGAAAAACAAAAAATAGTCAAGAAAAATGGTCAAAAAAATTACACAGAGCAAAACAAAAAATGGAAAAAATAAATTTTTGTACATTTCTAAGAAATTACAACACAATAAACACCCCCCCAAAAAACAAACAAACAAGAAAAACAGAACAAAACTAAAAAATACAACAAAAAGCAAATCAAACAATAAAATAACAACAATAAAATTCAAACACAAAATGAAAAGACAAGAAAGAAAAACAACAAACAATACAAAACAACAGCAAAACAAGTAAATTGGCAAGAAATACAACAAATAAAAAATAAAGATACAAAAACTAAACATTACATCTTCAAGCAAGAAACAAACGAGTCCAAATGAAGCAAAAAAGTAAAAAAAGAAAAACGAACAAAATTTTTTAAAAATACAGAGCAAGACAAAAAGTTAAGAAAAAAATAATAAAATAGCATCTCTAATAAACAATAAATGCTTCATGAAACCAAGAAAAAATAACCAAAATATTTTTTAAAAAGTAAAACAAGGAATATAATGAAAAATATAACATTAAAATACAAAGCAATAAAAACTATTGAGAAATGAATCCCCAAAAATAAGAAAGATAAAACACATCAATAAAAAATGAAAAATATAATAAAAGCAAGATATATGTAACAGAAAGCAAAACAATAAAATCAAATATAAAATAAAAAAAAAAAAGAGAAAACGACATTTAAAATAAGACCAAAAAAAACAACAAAACTAGCTACCACCCGGAACAACAGACAAGTGAGGAAAAACAACAACAAAATGAGAAAACTAGCAGAGAGAGACTCCGTTTTGGTCCAACAGTGAGTTTTATTTCTTTACAAAACAAGAGCGCGGACTCATAAAGGAGCTCAGACAGAAGGCAGGAAGGAAAATCTACGCTTCAGTTTGGACACGACAACTTTCAACCACTTAGAAAATATAGAGGAGCTCTGATCACACAACAAACACACAACCTGCACATCACCTGCACTGAGAAAAAACTGCAGATAAGAACACAAAAATAAAAAAAAGAGTCACCGTGTTGCACAGCTTTGAGATAAAACCTTTCAAAACCACTGAAATCATTTTTAGCTATTTCACATTTTGAAATTACTCGCATTTTGTTTCCAATCTTGTTTTAAAATGAAATTTGTTTTTTACTGTGCTGCAATGATGTGACATTTTAGTTTTTGCTATTTATTTAGTTATTTTAACCCTTAGATGTCTAAGTATGTTGAAAAATGAAAACAAAGTAGAGGCTGACATCTTTGTATTGCTACTCCGTGTAATATTCCTCTTTTTCAATCATGAAAATGTTCAAAATCTGTGATAAAGTGAAAAATAGACATATTTCAAACATGAATTATTTTGTGTGGAAAAAAATATGATACAAACAATGACGTAAAATATTTTTCTTAACAAAAACGACAAAAATGGCTTAAAGACATCGATTCTTATATGGGACACTTAAGGAAGAGTGTCGAGTCCAATCACTTGTGCACCTAAGGGTTAAATAACTGCTTTATCAATAACACTGAAATTATTTACCTTTTACCGACTTTTATTGAAGTAATAATGCAACTTTTATCTTTCAAAAATTCATCTTAAAACATGTAAATAGCCTTTTACGCTTTTTTGTTGCCAATATTTCTCCTTTCCTTTCTGTTTTGACTACAGCGGTGTTTAAATTTCACTTGATTTTGAATTTATTTTCATTCTAGTTTTGTTTCTCTGGTTTGTTTTTACAGGGAAAAGATGAAACAGCTCACGTGTCCACAAAGCACCGACTCCGAGTCTTTATCAAAACTAAAAACTTTGCATCGATAAAGTACAACATTAACATACAGACTGAGAACACCACAGATGATGCTTTCATTGTCTGCTCTGCTTTGCATTTTTTTTTGTTGTTGTTGTGTTGCGACTTGAAAAAGAACGTCACCAGAGAAATGAAACACTGCAGAGAGAAAGAGGCGCGATCCGTACGAAACCTGGAAAAAGCGCAAATTTACACCAGTTACTTTGTTTCTGTGACATTTTTTCAAAACGGCTCCTTAATTAAAAAAAAAGTTTTTAAAACAAGAGGCTTCACAGTTTCATCTGGAGACACACAACTCCAACACAACCCTGTCCTTAAAGGGAAAACCCATCTTAAAAAGGCCAGACAAGTCTCTTTGTGATGTCTCTTGTTCTAGTGATTTTGTGTTGCTTTATGGTCATTTTGTGTTTGTTGTCAGTTTGTTTCTGTGATCAGTTTGCATCTATATTTGTAGTTCTTTTGTATTACACTATAGTTGTTGATTGTCTCTTTGTAGTTCTGTTGCAACATTACTAGAGTGACTGTGATAAAATTGTGTCTCTTTGTGGTCATTTTGTGTGTCTTTTTGGTATTTTTTTTGTCTCTTTGCAGCCAGTTTGTCTCTTTTTGTTGCTGTGGCACCGGCATATAGCTGTTTTGAGTCTTTTTGTAATGCTTTTCTGTGTCTTTGTGGTTTGTTGCTTCTCTTTGCAGTCATTTTGTGTCTCTTTGTAATCATTTGAGTCTCTTTGTAATCATTTGAGTCGCTTTGTGGTCATTTTATGTCTCTTTGTGGTCATTTTATGTCTCTTTGTAATCATTTTGAGTCACTTTGTGGTCATTTTGTGTCTCTTTGTAATCATTTTGAGTCGCTTTGTGGTCATTTTATGTCTCTGTGGTCATTTTGTGTCTCTTTGTAATCATTTTGTGTCTCTTTGTGGTCATTTTGTGTCTCTTTGTAATCATTTTGAGTCGCTTTGCGGTCATTTAGTGTCTCTTTGTGGTCATTTTGTGTGTCTTTTTGGTATTTTTTTGTCACTTTGTAGTCAGTTTGTCTCTTTTTGCTACTGTGGCACCACCATATAGCTGTGTTGAGTCTTTTTGTAATGCTTTTCTGTGTCTTTGTGGTTTGCTGCATCTCTTTGTAGTTATTTGGTGTCTTTGTTGTCATTTTGTATGTGCTTATGGCCTTTTTTTTGTCTCTGTGTTTGGGCTCTTTGTAGTTACTTTGCCTTACAGTCTCTCTGTAGTGATTTTGTGTCTTTACCGTCACTTTAGTCTCTTTGTTGTTGTGTTGCATCCCACTGTAGTTACGTTGTGTGTCTGTGTGGTGCTTTTGGCCCCGGGGCCTCCTGGTGTCCGTTATTCTGACTGTGATTCAGGGTGGATTTTCCCTTTAAGTACAGAACTTAAAAACAAATAGTTTGTTGAAGCAGCAGCGGCAGGGCAGAGTTCGGCTCAACAGCTGCAGCCACACAAACACACTCACACACACACACACACACACACACACACACACAACAGAAAAGAAAACACACAACAGAAAAGAAAACACACAGCAGAAAACACAAATCCAGTCCGACTCCCTTAAAGGGTAAAAACAGCAGCGTTGGAGCTGCTGGAGTTTCTAATCCTATGTAAACAGGCTTAGTGTAAGGCAAGGAGGAAGAGGAGGATAAGCAGGGAGGGATGAAGGTGTGGGAGGAACACTGGGTGAGGAAGAGGAGGAAGAAGAGCAGGATGCAGATGGCTGAAAGGCAGACTGCAGAATTAAAGGGCTCAGACACACTAACTTGTGCTGTACACCGGAATTGTGAAGAAGAATATTTCCCTACCAGCTGTTGGTTCGTTCTGCAAACCATGTACGGAGGCCCAGAGACGACTTTATTTCTGTTTAAAAAAAAAAAAAAAAAAAAGAAAGAAAGAAAGAAAAATTCCACACTGCTGTCTTTTATTCTGTTCCTCACCAGTTACAGAACTTTTAATGCCGTTTTATTCAGTCAGTTTTTTCTTTACCAGTTTTATTCATTCAAAATCCAGAAGTCACTCTGATATATTTTGGTGTTTTAATTGTTTCTTGGTGAGTTTTACTCTCTGTATTTATCATCCCGTATATATTTGACTTTAAAGAAAGGTTCTGTTTAAAAAAGTTTTGCTGATTGTGTCTCGTGTCGCTGTTTTGTTTCTTTCTAGTCATTTTTAGTCTCTTTGTTGTGATTTCAAGTCTATTTCTTGTCATTTGCTGTCACTGTAGTTTCTTTGTTGCATCTTTGTGGTCATTTTGTGTTTCTTTACGTTCATTTGGAGTCTCTGTTGGTTGTTTTGTGTCTCTTTGTGGTCATTTCGTGCCTTTCTGGATGTTTTTTTTGTCTCTGTCATTTGCATTTCTGTAGTTCTTTTGTGTGTCTTTATGCTGGTTCTATGCCTCTGTGTGGTCCTCTCTAGTGTCTTTGTTGTCATTTTGTGTTTATTTGTGGTTGATTTTGTGTCTTTGTGGTTGTTTTGCTTCTCCTGGTGATTGTCCCATTATCATTTGCACTTCCATAATTACTTTTCCTTTTTGTGCTAATTTTGTGGTCATTTTCTGTCTGTTTGTGGTCATTTTTTTGAATGTTTGTGGTCATTTTGTGGCTGTTTTGTGTTTCTTTACCATCAATTTGCATCTCTTTGTGTCCCTATGGTCATACTGTATGCCTTTGTGGACATTTTGTGCCTCTTTGCGGTTCTGTTGTATCACTTTTGTATCAATTTTGTGTCTATTTGGGGTCATTTTGTGTCCATTTTTGGTTGATTTTGTGTCTCTGGGGTTGTGTCACAACCTTTTGCAATTCTGTAATTAGTACTTTTGTGGTCCTTTTGTGGCTCTTTGTGGTAGATTTTGCATTTCTTTGTGGTTGATTTTATGTCTTTGTTGTTGTTTTGCTTCTCCTGGTGCTTGTCTTGAGATCATTTGCACTTCCATGATTAGTTTATGTCTTTTTGTGGTCATTTTATATCTCTTTGAGATCACTTTGCATCTCTTTGAGGCTATTTTGTGTTTCTTAGTGGTTGTTTTTTGTGTCTTTGTGTTTGTTTGGCCTCTCCAATTGGTGGTCTCGTGATGATTTGCATTTCTATAATTATTTTAAGTCGCACTGTGTCCCTTTGTGTGAATTTTGTGTCTTTTTCTGGTTGATTTGATCTCTTTGGTCATTTTGTGTCTCTCTCTTGTCATTCACTGAATTTTCCAACAACAAATCTAAAAAATAAAAGCCTCCATCTCATCACACGACTGTGTGTTCTCACATTCGATTAAGGCATCGTGTGCCACGTTTGTCTCTCTGCTGTCTGTCAGATTTGACAGCATTTGTGTTGCTGTTTTGTCTCCAAACTGTGTGTTTCTTCCTCTCAGGTTGGATAAATGAAAATGTCTCTGCGAGCTCGTTTGATGTTGCTGCTGGATGCAGTTGGCCTGTGGCTCTGCCTGCTGTGTTTAGCCATGGAGGCTTAATTGATGTCTCGCCTTCTCTTTCCTCTCGCTGCTCTCTCATTCTTATCTTGATGGGTTCGGCTAAATTCGCCGTCACATTTCCAAAGAAAAGCAGACAAAGCGGGAAGCTGGATTCTGTTAAGAGTTTTCTCATTTGGCTCTGACTTGTCTGTCTGCGCCTTGTTTTCATGCGTCCCTGTTTGCTGTTTAAGCGGATAATAATTAAAGGCGTCATTGCCATCGTGCTACATTAACAAGCAGCTCAGTCATTTAGCTGAGGGGCTAATGGAGCCGTTAGAGCTACGCTGACTCATCTCCACCTGTTGATGAAGAGCTGCAGCCCCAACTGAACATTCAGGGAGACAAACGTTCATCAGCCCACAACTTCATCTGTCCAACAGTCAACACATTAAGTCCTTTAGACCGTCCCCGTGGTCTCTGTGTGTTTCTTTGTGGTCGTTTTGTGTTTCTATGGTTTTCATTTTGCATCTTTGTGACTGATTGTGTCTCTCTGTGGCTAGTTTGTGTCTTTTTGTAGTCATGTTGCGGCTATTAGTGTCTCTTTGTGGCTAGTTTGTGTGTCTTTGTGGTCATTTTGTCACTCTTTGTAGTTATATTGTCTCTTTCTGTGGTCATTGAACGTCTTTCCTGGCCATTTTGTGTGTCTCTGTGGACACAAAGAGCCGGGTTCTGCTCAAGGTTTTTTTTCCCTGTTAAAAGGGTGTTTTTCTTGCCACTGTCTCCTTTGGGCTTGCTCTGGGAGTCAGGCATATGGGATCTGTAAAGCGTCTTGAGAGAATTTGACTGCAATTGACGCTATATAAATAAAACTGAATTGAATATTTTGCAGTCATTTTGTGGCTATTAGTGTCTCTTTATGGCTACTTTGTGCGTCTTTGTTGCCATTTTGTGTCTGTGGTTATTTTGTATCTTTCTGTGCTCATTTTGCATCTTTGTGGCTGTTTTGTGTCATTTTGCAGTCATTTTGAGGCCACTAATGTCCCTTTGACCTTTTTGTGTCTCTGTGGTTATTCTGTGTCTTTCTGTGCTCATTTTGAATTTTGTGGCAATTCTGTGTTTTAGTGGCTATTTTGGGTCATTTTGTAGTCATTTTGTGGCTGTATGCGTCTCTTTGTGGGTATTTTGTGTCTCTTCTTGTTTAGTTTGAGTCTTTGTGGTTATTTTGTGCATTTTTTTAGTTATTTAGTGCGTCTTTGTTGCTATATTGTGCCTCTTGTGGTTATTTTGTATCCAGTCATTTTGTTTGTGGCCATTTGCGTCTCTTTGAAGTCATTTTCTGTCTATTTTTGGCTCTTTTACGTCATATTTGGTTACTTTATGTCTGTTAAAGCTCAGACTGACTGATCTCCACCCATTTAAATCTCAGTGAAGCGAAGCTTCGTCAGTTGATCCATTTATCATCCACACTTTCATTTAAGCCTCCAACAAAAAGAATCCTTCAGACCGTCACGGCTGTATGGCTTTAAGAACAGATAAACAACCTGAAAACAAACATTTAACCCAAAAGACGGACCACAGAGGCAGGTATATTCACCTGTATGCCCTCACAGTGCGACACCAAATATAAACACCTTTCCAAAGTGCTGCTAAAGTTCCTGCGACTTAAATAAAAGCCTGCACACAGATTGTCCCTTCTGCAGCAGCTGACAGCAGAGTAATGAGAGTTTTAGCTATTTCAGGGGGAGACGAGAGGGTGGTGAGGAGATAAGACAGAGTGAGACGTCTTACTCACAGAGAGAGTTATTTTCTGCCTTTATCACTATTTTACTTTTTTATAAGCCTTTGCAACTCAAATGTATTTCACCTGTCGAGCCGAGATTAAAAACTGAACGAGAGGGAGGAGAGCGAGATGAAGTGGGTAAAGGGGGAGAGTCTGAGAGACAAACGGGGATGAAGGAGGGGAAAAGGAGGGTTTAGTTCGGCAGTGAGTCGCTGTGAGAGTGTTTGTGTGCGGACGAACAGGCAGCTGATCCACTGCATCAGTGCATGTGGTGTTCATAAGCGTGTGTGTGCTTCAAAGACGTGCATGTGAGGCGGAATCGACTGCATATCATACTGCGTGTGTCCTCACTGTGGGGCAGACTAACATCAAGTGTATGTTTGCACTTTTATCTTTGTGAGGACGAATCAGAGCGTCGCACATCTGCAGCGACGACGTTTGCTGCTGTCAGGGCGTTTCTGTAAAGGATGGAAATGTTTGGACGTTATGTTAAAGCAGAACAGAAACAGAATTTATAAGTCAGTCATGTTTGGCTTAAATTAAGACTTAAAAAAGAGTGGGAACATTTTCTGTTTCAAAAAAGGAAAGCTAGAAAGTCTAAATCTATTTGTACAGTAGGACTTTTTTCTGTATGACATAAATCAGTACATTCCTGTGCAATATCACTACATAGTCAAAGGATTCATAAGTTTATCACCTCTCAATAGTTGAACAGGAGATTATTTCCTCTTATGAATTTTAAAAAACAAATACTTCAGAAGGGTAATATAAAAAATACAGGCCCAAAAGGTGAAGTTCAGTACAACAAAAGTGAACATAACTGTGATCTCTGAAAACACAAGTTAGAACACCTGTAATCTCTGAACTAACCTGAGATTTCTAATCAGTCTAACTGCATGAACCTGGTTCAAAAATGAGCCGTAAACATCAGCACTGTCTCAGTTCGTGATCTGTGTATTATGTCCATGTGTATGACTACATCATGGCTCCACACGGAAAAGAGTTGCCAGAGGAACTAAAAAATCTCACTTTGAGAAGGGAGTCAGGAAAGTCGGCGACCAACTACAAAGTAGTGGAAACACAGCTGCAGCAGTAATCAGGAGGTTTAGAAGGAGGCGTAGTACCACTAATCAGGGTTGCAGTGATCTGAAATAAATGAGACTGTGCACTGCTTTCACAATGTCGCCATAGAAAACAGACAGACAGCTGCTTTCTGGTAAAACTTAGAATTTTTGAAGTACAAATTTGGACATGTTCTTTTTGATTTAACTTTAAAACAATAAAATAACATGCAAGCAGCAGCTCATTGGGCAAGTTGTTTGCAAGAATTGCAGTTATATATCTATACACTACTGTTTCAAAAGTTTGGGGTCACCCGGATAATTTCATGTTTTCCATGAAAACTCACACTTTTATTCATGTGCTAACATAACTGCACAAAGGTGTTCTCATCATCAGTTAGTCTAGCAACATGATTAGCTAACACAGTACAACATTAGAACACAGGAGTGATGGTTCCTAGAAATGTTCCTCTGTGCCCCTATGTAGATATTCCATTAAAAATCAGCCGTCTCCAGCTAGAATAGTCATTTAGCACATTAACAATGTCTAGACTGTATTTCTGATTCATTTAATGTCATCTTCATTGAAAAAAACTGCTTTTCTTTCAAAAATAAGGACATTTCTAAGTGAATCTATCTATCTATCTATCTATCTATCTATCTATCTATCTATCTATTTTATAAATTTGACTGAATTTAAAAATCTATTAAGTTTTAAGTTTTCCTTTTTGATCCCAAAAACTAAAAAAATTGTAATATCAGTCTCTATAAATGGCTTCCAACAAAAAAACTTTTGATGCTCTTCAACACAAAACTACAAAAATACCTCAATAAAGAACGTGGAATGAAGCCTGATGAATGCTAAGAGAACATTCTTTTGTCAGATGAAGATAGACTTGTTCGGCACAGATGGAGTCCAGCATGTTTGGTGTGAACTCAACCAGGACTGCCACAGTGACTGCATAGTCCTGACAGTGAAGCACGGAGTGTGATGATATGAGGCTGCATGAGTGCAAGAGATGTTTGAGGAGATGATATTTATAGATGTAGCCATGAATATCAGTGGATAAACTATAATGCTGGCTGACGACTCCCAGCCTGCAGAATCTTGGCAGAAGAAGAATATTTCAGCACGACAACGATCCAAACCACATTGCCAAAATGACAGAAGTATGTTGCCTGACTTGAATCCAACAGAACAACTTTGTGGTATTTTTAAGAGAACGGCAGAGTTTTGGTGCATTGAGTCTAAACTATCCGTCATGTATTTTTAACACAGTAAAGCTCAACGGTTTTTAATTTGACATCAGAGCAAACACCTCCTGTTCAACTTGAAATGCAGTTAGTGAGAGGTCATAAAATGTTGAATTGTTTTACATTTAAGTCATATCACACAGAGATGTACTCACTTCTGTAGTGTACTGTGTATCTGTCATGTCTTTGGGTTAAGACTAATATTTTTTTTTTAAGTTTTAGGAAATAAAATATGCCCAGAATGAACCTCACAAGTATAGAAGTACAGAAGCGTATCAGCATGGACTTCACATTCTCAGTAAAAGATTGAAGGATTTTCACTTCACCTCAGACACGCTGATGTGTGAGGAGGACTGAAGAGCTGCGTTCAAGAGCACAAAATCCAGCTTCTGGAAAAATAAAGCTGACGGCGTCTCATCAGCTCCATCCAGCCAATCTGAAAGGAGCTTTTATCCTCATATGGAACAAACACATCTTCATCTAGACTCAGAGTAAAAAAAAACAAATTCTGACAAATTAAAACAAAAACAACAGTTTGGATGAAGCTGAAATGGGAAAACAAGCTGAGGCTTTTTCAGCGATGTAAACTTGAGACAAAAGACAGAAAACACCAACTGCAGATTTTAAAGTAAATCAAAGCAGCTGCATTGGGAAGATTTTATCATTTCGATTTGGACAAAAGAAGAAAAAAAAAGCAGAACTTTTGTCCAAATTTAGATGAAAATGTCAACAGTTTGGACAGAGATGTGGTGAAAAGGAAATCTTTGATTGTTTTTTGTTCAAAAATGATAAAAGATGCTATAATACTACATTATAAAACTGGCTGAACCTCTGTCAAAATTTAGACTTTTTTTTTCAGAACTTTGTGGTAAAATTTGGCTGTTATTTGAGAAAAGTTTGAGTAAATCCATTTTTTATCCAAATATTGACAAAAAAAAGCTGAACCTATTCTGAGCTGTAATCAGCTGCTTTTGGGCAAATGTCAATGTTTTTTTGGATAAAGTTTGATTTAGAGTTTTTTAAAAATTAATATTTGGATGTTTCCTTTTAATTAATCCTTTTAGTCCTTTTATTAAAATTCAGCACATAAGCAGGTGCTTGTTTGATTGAGGTTCATGGCAGAACTAAAATTTTGCTTTTTTGTGTTAATTTTCAATAAAATATTTTAGGCTAATTCAAAAAACAGATGAACAATAAGCAGCTGCTTTTGGGACACATTGTACATTTACATATTTTGAGCCTAAATCTGATTTTTTTAAACCTATTTTTTAAAATTTCAATTCCACAAGCGATCAGTGGAAATCATTTGGCTAAATGTCCATGGAGTTTTTTGACAAAATGAAATATTTCTTCAGAATAATTTCTTCAGATAAAAACAAAACAAAAATGTGAATAAGCCCTGTTTTTTTCCATTAAAACAAAGCACAATTTAGTGACGTCTGAGGGGAGCCAGACAGTTTACTGTCAACCACTTTTTTAGCAATTCTTACCAATTTTTAATTTTGTTTTTGATTGAAACCAGAAGAAATCAGAGCTGCAGGACGTCGAACTGCTGCTTTTGGATCAAAACTTTATTCCAACATTTAGGGCAGGAATTTGACTGAAGCTGATTTTAGGTTGGGGTTTGGGTAAAGAGGCTCCACTCAGACTGTAGCTGCTCAGAGATGACAGCAGCCGTAAATGTGAGGTGAGTGTGGCATGTGGCAGCATTTGAAATATGCTTTAGAGGGAAAACTAAACAAATCTAAAGCCATGTTTTACAAAGTCTATACAGAAATCACGAGCGTCTCTGAAGCACAGCGGGCGACATAACACCGACAAAAACACTGTTTAAAAATGACGAAAAGCCTCAAAGAAAGTCTGCAATTAGAGGCATTTGGAGGACGAGTGTGAAGCCGAGCTGATTTTTCTCCTAAATGGATGCAACATCTTGGAAAGGAAACTCTTCAGTGATCCTCAGTTGTGTGCCGACGGTGTCCTGCTGGGCAAAAAATCCAAACTGCTTTTTCATATTCCGCCTGTGATGTCTGGGAAGGCCTCGCCTGGGATCAGACGGAGCCCCACATCTCATAAAAGTTCCCAAAAAAACTGAGGAAAGGAAAAACTTTTAACAAAAAAAAAAAAAATCCATCCGCAGTTTCAGCGGTGGAGGTTTCAGATCCACCTTCCACCTGATCCTGCTGCGATCAATCAACAGAGGATCAACAAGCAGGACGAGCAGGCTTCAGGAAAACACAGAAATCCTCACTTCCTGTCGGTGTTTTTCACTTCAGGCGGAGGCTCGGTCGCCCTCCCGGCAGGAAGGACCCCTCCAGAGAGGAACTTTTACAGATTGAACAGGTTTGGAGAAGGGAGGACTGTCATTGGCTCAGTCTGAGGCTTGGGATCCCCAGCAGAGCCGCCGTGAGACTCCAGAGCGGTCACGATTGGATTGTTGTCAATGGCTGTTTGCGGCGTCTCCATCCATGCAGGAAGTGAGGCGTTCAAACCTCCCAACGGGAAGAAGCCCAGAGGGGAGCGGTCTTTCATCTCCGCTGACTTCAAACCGCCGCTCGGCTCAGAGGTTTGACGACAGACCTCCGACCACGATGAAGCCCATCACAGCGGAGTCAGAGCAGGTCGCCTGAGGGGCTTCGCTGCTGCTGCAGGAAAACACAACAAAAAGACATCACTGCAGCTGCACTGTTCTTTAAACTCCCCTGAAACTGCAGGAAAAGGCTGCTCTGAAAAAATGTACCACTAAGGGTGAATTCACCACAAACTATTCACTTCCCTGGAAAACAGACAATCCAGAAAATGTGTTCTTCCAAGACAGTTACATTTTAATTTTCGTCTTGAAAGATAATGTTGTTGAGCATCTGATTTGTCTCAGCAAGGATTTTAATCGATTTCTGAGCTCCAGCTGATGATAAATACTCAGATTGTGTGTGACAATCCGATTTTCAACATCTTTAACTCAAAATTCGAACAGTTTATACGACGCTCTGATGACTTTTTAATGGTTTCAAGGTTGGATAATATTTTTATAATGGATAGATTTTACACTACTCCCATAGAAGCTAAAATCAGTGGCAGATTTTGTTGCTTGAAGTCAGTTTTTTCTGCATAAAGGAATTCTGGCGCTCTCCCAAGGAGGTTTTATTTTACCCACTGGCAAAATGACGAAATCTGAGAGTAAAAAAAGATTTTTAACCAGTTTTTGTTCACCTTCCTTCAACAAAATCACCAAGATGACACCATTTATCAGAGCCAGAAACTGTAAAGTCAGAGTGTATCATTGGATTTTCCAGTCTCTGACTGTCTTTAAATGCATCATGTGTGACATCTGCGTCCATGAGAAATATCAATCAAATCTAAGCTAAAAGTTGTAATGTTTCATCAAAATGGTTTCATTCTTATCTTACCGTATCGTATCGTATCTTACCTTACCTTATCTTATCTAACACTTTAAGACATCAATGTAATCCACATATCCCAAGTTTTAATATGTATTGATTTATATCTTAACTACTACAAAAAAATTGCTTAAAGGTGCAATAAGCCTAAAATGCAAATCATTTCAGTGTGTTTCACATATATTTGAAAACACAGAAATTACATAGCTGTATCCCTCAAATTTGCAAAAAAATTTACACAATATCCCGAGGTCTCGTTTAAAAAGATTTTTCTTATGTGTGCTATACTGTGTATTTTTACAAACCCATCACTAGAATGAAAAAGCACTCTGAGACATGGTGAATTTGGGAAATGTTAGTGTAACTCACCAGATGCAAAAAGAATGATGGATCTCTCTTATCTGGTTTCAAATCTACCATCAATCAAAAATGAATGCGCAATCATAGCCCCCACACTATGCTGGGCTCTACAGTGTTAAACAATCCCCCAAAATTTGACATTAGAAGTAGTAAGATTCTGTAAAAAAAAAAAAAAAAAAAAATGTTTTAACTCTCCAGTGAATACATGATTGACTCCACTGCAGCCAACAGTCACAGGAAAAAAATTCAGTTTTCTCGGCTGAACTGCAGGGTGTGTTTACGCAAAGAAGAGAGGAGACAAGCATGAATAAATCAAAATTTGAAGTAGTGAAATATCTATAGTATGTGGAGTCACCGTCTGCTTCCAGTGCCAGTAACACTTTGGAAAAAGTTGTAGATATATTCAGTTCAGGTTTTTCATTTTTGTAAAACTAATAAAGCCATACTGCAAAAGAAGACATTTAAGAGTTCTCTCCTTCTAGTCACGTTTCCACAGAACTGCAGGGTTTTGTATCACAGTGAAAAATGAGCCCACAGTGACTGAAAATAAGACCAAAACAAAACAAAACTGCTTGTTGTGAGGGTTCAAATCCTGCTCTGTGGCTCTGAAGGAGGCTCAGATAAACTGGTGTTGTGATGAGAAACCCACCTGTGGATGAGTAAACCAGTGTGACTCTCAGCTGCAGTCGGTTTTCAGCCCAACAAACAGCTGAAGCACAAATGTGGCCTTTGTGGTGGTTAATTGTTTAGTGTCTTCTGATCTGCTGGCTGCAGGCAGAGCTGAGCGCCGATCGGCTGTGTGGTGAGACGCCTGGCGATTCAGACATCAGCTGGCACTGAAAACACCAGTTACTAAGCAACGGCTGGGCTGGCAGGACAACGGAGAGTCGCTGGGAACCGACTCGTCTCGATTCAGCACAGCCTTCAGCTCTCCTGGGTCTCCTCCTCCTCCTCCTCCTCCTCCACAGAAATAACACAGCATCTCCTCCATGAGCTTCACAAGCTGTCTGAACAAGTTCTTGAAGTCTCTTAACAAAAGTTCGCATTGTCAGAAAAGGGAACGAAAAGTTGAAAAAAATAAATAATAATTCTTCTCCCGTGAGAGACAGCAACCCTAACGTGCTGCCCGGCAGGCAGTTTGACGAACATGGAAGTCGTAGAAATGCATCGTGTTCTCGCTGCAGCGCTGCAGCTTCCTGCGGTGCTGTTGGAGAGCTGCAGAGCGCAGGGATTTCTACAACCTTCACAATCTGAGCAGAAACCACAGCTGCAGAATGGAGCTCAAACGTGTGCTGCGTTCAGGTGCTCTCACTAAATGCTGCACTGATCAAAACTCCAAACACACGAAGAAAATTTATCTGCAGCGTATGAAACACGCTGGCCAGTAAAACAAGGCTTTTCTTTCAGTTGTTTTGTCATTTTTAATCAGGAAACACCTGAAATTTCTTCATTAATTTGACAATTTTTCATTTAGACTGATTGTGTTTATGCAGCTGTTGTTTTTTGCCCAGATGTTCTACCTGCCAGGCAGACTGAGGCGACATTCGGACTGGAAGCAGCAACACACCAAGCGCACTTTTCCCCTATCTAGTTCTGAGGGGTTTGAAAACTTCACAAGCCACAATAATCTTAATAATAATATAACATCAGGCTAAAGTGGCTGGGAAGGAATTCCAAACAACTTTCAATATGTTTCATGTGTATTTTAGAAGTTTTCTACAGATATTCTGATTTAGGATCCTAAAGAGCGACTTTCACTTTCAGTATCTGCTAAGTCTCTTCGCTGTTTCCTAACATTTGCCCTTTAATTTTGTCAGATATGATCATATTTCTGGCTTTAACTGAGAACCGGTTCTTTGGTGTCACGCACTCCAATGTCTGTGCTGTTGCTTTCTCAATAATAGACGAGTTAAACCATCCTGTGACCCATTATGGGACCTTGATACCAAGTTTGGGAAACACTGTGGCTAATTAATTAACTCTCTGAACCCCAAAATTCACCAGTGGGTTTGAAAGGTGTGGAATCTTTTTTTAAATCCACAAAATAGTGCCATTACTCAGAAACTTTACAAAGAGAAAGAATTGCTGGATTTTCACCTTTCCGACGGCCCTTGAACTAATCATATGTGATGTTCCGTCAGCAAATTTTTGCTTATAATGGTGACATTTTATCACAACCACTCAATTCTACATGTCTCATTAACAATTTGTCTAAAATAAATGGTTTGTTTAAAGCATATTCTGTAAAAAACAACAACTCTGTGCTCTTTGGTGTAACCACCAAGACATTTAAAACAGTCAAAAATTCAGGAACTGCAGTCAGTGTTTACACAGAGCAAAGAGTAGATAAATGTTGAAACTAATGAAAAATGTCAGCAGTAAAATATTTATAGCATGTAGAGACACATTTTTACCACTGCTGGGCACTTGGAAAAATGTTGTACATGTTGATTTCAGGTTTTTCCACTTTTTGTAAATAAAATCTTATCCTTTTGTTTTTTCTTTTCTATGACTTATGGCGAATAACTTTGTTCTCCTGCACAAATGATATTTCTGAGTTCTCTTTACGTCTATCCATGGCTGTTGTGTTTCAATAGAGGTTTAGAACTTCACATTACAGTAAAAAATGAGTCCACAGTGAGTAAAAATGGGAGTAAAAAACACTGAGAAACTACTTAGGGTTCAGAAGGTTAATGGGTGTCTGTCTCGCTGCCTCCCAAAGGTGGAAAATGTTCTGTAAACATGAATTTTATTTGGCTGCTTTGGCCCAAAGAGCTGACCAGCAACGCTTATCACTACTAGTAAATGAGATTACTGGAGCTTAAATCAGCAGCCGATACTTTGAGAGACAAACCTAAGGGGGAATTAGCAGGACCGCAGGGCTCAAATGATATTCAGAATTGAAAGTATTTCCTTGGTAAAGATTCCCCATCATGCTATCTGCTGTCTGCTTGATCTCAGAGCAAAACTTTGGGAGGGAAAGTGTGCGCTGGTGTTGCTGCTTTATTCTCTCAGTGCGATCGTCGCCTCAGTTTCACCTTTGGTTCGTCAGGGTTGCTGCCTCTCAGGCTGCCTGTCAGGAAATCCGGTAGTCGAAGGTGTCCTTCTCCATGTAGTCTGTCCAGGTGGAGGACGGCATGCTGCGGTACGGATCTAGCAGGATCCGGAAACAGCGAACGATCAGCAGGCCCAGGAAGATGAAGAGGATGAGGACGAAGACGAAAGCCGCCCTCTGCTCAAGCGTGAGGAAGGTAGCGGACGCCGAGGAGGAGGAGGACGAGGGGAAGTCCGATTCAGAGGCAGAGAAGGTGCTGCTGTACAGGTCGTCAGCCATGTTGGGATGAAGAATGATGGATCGGTTCAGAGGATAGTCTTCCTCCGTTTACAGGAAAACATCGCAGAAGAAGAAGGTTGGAGTCAGAGAGGAGGCACCTGCAGAAGAAGACAAAAACACTGTTAAAGCCACATATTTATAGAATAACTAATCAGGAGTAAATGATCCTGTGAAGCTTTGCACAGGGAGACGCAAGTTTATCACAACAAAAAATGTCAAATTATAGTACAGATTTCAACTTTATTACTGTCATTATCACTTTATCTGCACAATAATTTTTCCAAGTCTATAAAATGCATTAAAACAGCAAAAAACGTCTAGAAAAGGAAGGAAAGAATCAAATTCTCAAATAAAAGAGGCTACAAACAGAAAATCTTTGGCTTTTTGTGATTGGAAAGTTGTTCAAATAGCTGTTTCTGTTGATTGAGTAATTAATTAATAAACTAATCACTGAAGCAGTTAAGTTCAAGAACATGATATAAATGTAATGTTTCAAAGAAGAGATGCATATTAAATGATATAAACTGAAATAAACATATTTGCTTGTTATTGTAAGACTTTCTGAAATCCAGACTTTGTCCTTAAATAAAAAAACATCAATTTAACAAAGTATGAAGCTGCCAAGCGGCCAAAATATAAGAAAAAAATACAGATGACAAAAAATCTTCACTAATAATTGTGCAAACTATTATGATGGAACAGAAGAAAATATTGTTTAGAAATTTATATTAAAAATGAAATTTTAATTTACATATAAAGTGATTTAATCCTGAATTGTCTCTGGGATTTCTCCTTTAAAGTGTATTTGACATATAATTAAAAATGCATTTCTTTTGATCTGCAGAATGTAAAATGGAACGTGTCTGTGAAAAATGAATGTTGTCTGACATATTCTAACCTACTGGTCAAAAGCTAGATTTGGTTTACAGGTCGGGAGACTTACTTTGAAACACAACATTTTATTTATTTATTTACATTTTTAGAGACTTTTAAAATAAGAAATATAATAATTTTAAGTTTAGATTTGGTTAAATTTCCCAGATAGCAAACTATGGGTGAATCAATGTTGAATCTATGTTGAGACCTAACGTAGAAATTATACAGAAAGCGCAAGGTTGATAAAATGTTGAGTCAATGTTTGCTTTTCAACCATAAATCACACTTTACCCAGATAGCAAAAGATGTTAAATCAATGTTGAATTAGGGTTAAGAAGGTTGAATTGTGGTTACGGTTGAAGACTGATGGTTGGATCAACGTTGATTCAAAAACATTTTGTCAACATTGAAGTTTGTGTTTAAAAGATACCATTGAATCTACATTGTATTTTGGTTTAATTAAAATGTTTGACAGGTCAATGTTTAATTAATGTTGAATCTATGTTTGCAAACATATAATCTATGTAAGCAAACGTTGACTCAACATTTTATCAACCTTGCGCTTTCTGTATAATTTCGACGTTAGGTCTCAACATAGATTCAACATTGATTCACCCATAGTTTGCTATCTGGGTTCTGACCAGACCGTACATGATATGTTGAAGGACAGTGTTAAAGTTGGAAATTTGTTGGAAAAACCTTTTTTATTTCCAATTTTGTGGCTGACAAATGGTGTTATTTTGGTAATTTTTTTTTTTTTTTTTTTTGGGGAGGTGGGGGGTGGGGGGGGCAAAGATACCTTTCCAATTTGCTGTCAGGTGATAGGGCTGAGATGATTAAATGAGAAACTTGAAGAGTTCATTCTCTGGAGACCAACTGTGGTACCTGGATATTTCAAACCAATGTATACTTTTTGTTTTTTCAAATATCTATTTTATTCCCACCCCAACACTTCCTGCTATTCCCACCCCCTCATCCTCCCTCTCACCCAACCAGTCGAGGCAGATGGCCGCCTTCCCTGAGTCTGGGTCTGTCGGAGGGTTTTTTCTTCCCACCGTCGCTCGCAGGCAATCCAAAGGAAACGTTTGATTGTTGGGTTTTCTGCTCTTTGTAATTTGTAATGTACCTTACAACGCTAAGTGCTTTCTGATGACATTTGTTGTGAATCTGCGCTACATAAATGAGACTGAACTGAACTGAACTGAAGTAGAACATGTTGGCTTCATGGTGGTTGCAGCCAAGTAACAACACTCTGCGCATCCATGAATCCATCTGTTTCCTTTATTTTTTTCCAGAGTCAGGTCTTGGTGGCAGCAGTTCAATCCAGATGTCCCTCTATCCAGGAATGTTTTCCAGTTTCTGCCGGGGATTCCAAGGTGTCCCTCGTCCAGATGAGATATGCAATACCACCAGTGAGTTCTGGATCTACCTCAAGTCTCCTTCCAGCTGCTCTAAAAGCCTCCAAAGAAAGACACCCCAATGAAATGTTCAATCATTAGTGATGGACAGAAGTATTTTGAAGAGTCCATTTTCCTTGTAAAGCCGAGCTGTTTCATAAGTAAATGTCTCTCCAACTTCAGAGTCTGCTGTCGTTCTCCTGCCAGCAGGCTGTGGGCGGCACTGTGGGTGTCGTTTGTTTTAAGCTCATCGTTCTGGAGAGAAGCTCTTCATTTGCTTCCCACATGCAGATTAAAGCCAAACTCAACTGTCTTCAAATGTTCTCTTCCCATGTCCAAAGCCGGAAGGTGAAAAACTGCAAGTTAAACTGTTCACACCCAGAAGAGCCAAAACTTGCGTCTATCCGAAACTGCAGCAGAGGTTTGTGACCGCTGACTAGCAGCGAAGAAAGTCGTCCTCCAAACATCTGTTGCACTAGGAGGATATTTTCAGGTCTGACTCAGCAACAAAGCAAAATAACTATGACGAAATTAAAGTTGCACAGTTAAGCCCAAAATACTCATACCCACGCCGAAATTTGAATTTTTAGTGATTTTTATTTAGCTCAGAGGTCTCGCTTAGCTGGAAATGACAGACAAGTGACAAAGCAGTGAGACATTGTTTTAGAGATGTCAGTGTTGAAATTGTACTCCTACTATTTCTGTAGGTTTTGCTTTTTACATTTTCACTAAAAAATTTTAATTTTAATATATTACATTTAATAAATTTAATACATTTTCTTAATGAATGCTGTATTATCATTCGTCATGTGCTGATGTTGCTTTTAAAGCCACAGAAACATGATATGGACCTCAATGTGGCAGTTGTATCTGCCAATTTGATATAAAAATGCTATTCTAATTCATCCAAGCTTGATTTAACAGGTCTGCTGGTTGGAGGTCATTATGCACCTCAGAGGACTTTGCCATGGTTCCCGTTTACGAGCTAAACCCCCTACAATGTTCTCTCCTTGCCAACCCAAACCTGTCCACCTCCTCTGGTATTGAAAAGAAAGAGGTGCCACCTGATGAAACAACCAGGTACTACAGCTAATCTACAATATTTGAACAACAATTACAGTCTGAGTGATGAATGTGAATGAAGCTTTATTTGTTTAACATTAAAAACAGATTGAATGCTATATGTTGGACAGGAAAGCTTGCCAAAATGTGAGAAACAATCTATAATAGTCTAGAGCAGGGGTCGGCAACCCGCGGCTCCGGAGCCGCATGCGGCTCTTTCAGCCCTCTGTTGTGGCTCCTTGTAACTTTGGAAAATAAATTGTTCTGCCTTTCAGGCACGTTTCAATGCATTTTAATATAGAGTTTTATTGTGAAATTACCGCTCTTATTTTGACGTGTCACTCCACCGGATGTGCTGCGGTTTTCCCCTGTGACATGAGAGGGCAAAGCTGATGCAGAGAAGATGGAGAAGCAACGCCTGTAGTTTCACATCGTTTTGTACTCAAGAATGGCAGAATGTACTCCAAGAAAGACACGTCTTGTCTTTGAGTCAAAAGTACTCATGAGTACTAAGGTAAACTATGGATAATTGTCTTGCTCAGTATCTACTCTTTGATAGGGTAATACACGTTACTCGCAAGAACACGTCAAGCATCCAGGCAGCAGGTCAGAGAGTCAGAGGAGTGTCGTCTTGGAAAATTGGGCAGCGGCTTACCGGAGAAAAGTTATTAGCTTAAGATAAATAGATTTTACAAGTTAAATAGACATTCGCAAAATATTGATACCATTTCTACCACTATATAAATTCACTGAATAAAGATGGTGGTTTGCTACGGCATAAATGCTGCATAAACACTGTTTTTCATTATTAGCATACTGCTGGTGCTTCATTGGCCACGTTTACATGAGACCTTTAATTCCTCTTTAATTCGGAATTAAAGTTAATTCACTTTAAAATCTCCATGTAAAGACTTAATTCCAAATTAAAAAGTTAATTCCAAATAAACTTAATTCCGAATAAACTACCTGGTTTATTCCGATGTTAATTCCGAATAAACTATTTCCTGTGTACGTTCTATTCATGTATACACTTAATTCCACTTTAGTTAATTCCGGTCATTCTGCTCATTCTGCTGTCATGCTTGGCTCCTCACGTAGCGATGACGTAGCAACCTACACGTTCTGCGACAGAAGTAGTACGTCATTGTCGAGTTGCTGTTTCAAAACGACAATAAAAAGCAAAGTGAAAAGCATCCTTATTAGTTGTTCCTCCATGTTGTTGGGGAAAAGAAATGCCGCAGCAAATGGAGTTTGTTTTCTTCTGGTAAACAGGGATACATCACGCACACTCCCTGTCCAATCAGAATCCTTTCCAATGCTCAAGCGTTAAAGCAGAATTAAGGAAGGGGAATAAACGTGCGGTCCATGTAAACCTTAATTCGGAATTAATATTTCCATGTAAATGCAAAGCACAAAATTTCAATTCCAAATGAGTTAATTCCTAATTAATAATTCCAAATTAAAAAACTTCATATGAACGTGGCCATTTACTCGCTCTCTGGATCCAGGCGTGTATCAGCACATATGAAGCTGTCATTAAACTACTTTATCTGCACTAGTTAATCCATTTGCCTTTTCAAATATCTATTAAGCTCTACTGTTTATAAAGACCACAGCATAATTATTCCATTGTTATTTTACTGATAACGACCTAATTATGCTAGTAACACAAATTGTCCAACATGAAACTCTTAGTAACCAAGTGCAACGACAGAGCAGAAAACTGTATTTTGGGTGGAATAAACCTGTTAAACCATAATTTCTGAGTCAGATGATATTCTGGTGACATACACTACCATTCACAAGTTTGGCGTCACGTAGAAATGTCTTTATCTTTGAAAGAAAAACACTTTTTTCAATGAAGATGACATTAAATGAATCAGAAATACAGTCGAGACATTGTTAATGTGGTAGTTGACTATTCTATGATTTTTAATAGAAGATCTCCATAGGGGTACAGAGGTCCATTTCCAGCAACCATCACTGCTGTGTTTTGATGCTACATTGTGTTAGCTGATGGTGTTGAAAGTCTAATTTATGATTAGAAAACCTTTGTGCAGCTATGTTGTCCCATGAATAACAGTGTTTTCACGGAAAACATGAAATTGTCTGAGTGACCCAAACTTGTGAACAGTAATGTAAATCTGATAAAACCAAAACTGGTCAGTGAGCATGTACTATTTGGGTGAACAAAACCTTTAAAATTTTAAGTTGCACGCTGTAGCGATCTTCCATTTTGCTTTGAATGTGTTCTCTGAGCACGGTCATGAAACTGCAGCCTCCTCAGAAACTAAATATCGATCTCTGTTGTCTTCCTACCAGCCCTTTGAGGTTTTTCACAGTGTGGAACTTCTTGTACTCTTTTGATTCTGCTTTGCACTGTTGCCTTGAAAACATTCAGCCACAATACAATACCACTTCCAACTGATTCACTACCGACTACAGAACCCTGCAGTGGGTTCGAACACTCTGTAACATGGTACATATTTAGAATAGTGCATTTTCTCAGTCATTTGCAACAATTTCAAGGCTTATGATGAGAAAAGCGCTAAAAGAAATATCTAAAAACTTTTGAAATTCATCATGAAAATCTCTTCTGTCTTATTTTCAGCCACAAATTGGCCAAATAAAATGTGCATGAATAATCTCGGGCTTAACTGTACACTCTGTCCAGCTTTAATTTAGTTTTCCTTCAAGTAGCCTCCTCTCCCCAGGACTCGATGTGAAACTTTTCCACGACTGTGATCAGCTTTAACGAAGACGAGTGCCGGACGTCTGCCGGTGATTCGCTGAGTCTGCACTCTTAAAGTCTCTCCTCCCACCCTCGTTAATATTTCACCTCTTCATTCTTATTCAGTTCAGATTCTGAACTTCTACAAGAGACAAAAACAGAAAGGAGTGTATAGAAGCAGCTCTATGACCTTGGGGAGGAACTGATCCCTTAAAGCTGATGTTTATCATATGTGCGGTTGTTATTTACAGATTAATTTGCAGCCATTTTGAGCCGATTCACTGGTGCAGAGGCTGAACACTGCAGCCTGATCTTCGTCTTTGTAATGCGGGAAATAAAGGCCCAGAGTCCCCGCGGGCTTCGGCTGCTGCCTCTGAAAAAATGCGTGAAAACCTAAAGAAAAGTAATGAGATCTGAAGGAACAAATCACGCTGACCTCGGAGGTGTCGCTCCCACTATGAGCGGCCGACACAGCGAGCCTTTGAAGAGACCATCTCCGGAAAATCAAAGCAATGTAAAAAGTTCTGGTAGAAGTTTTGAGCCCGGTGAAGGTCGGAGCTCCACTTCCCAACCGTGTAATGACGAGTCGGTCGCGCTCGCAGCGATTTAAAGGGTCAATCCGCCCGACTTCACACATCAAGGTCACTTCATGCTCAGTTACATTCAGAAAATCCTCAGAATCTTTAACAAATACAATTCTCTCAAGTGATAGACATTTTAAGGAGCAATTACAACCAGGTTATTTGATGAAAACTTGTTTATAATCCTGAAACAAGAGCAATCCGAGATTTCTGACCTCCGCCAAGGGAAGATGATACGAAGTTGGAAAATCTAAATCCGGATCCAGAATCCAGATCCTTAACCGGATCAACACAAAATGTGAATGAAGTCTTCCTTGGGCCAAGCTCCACCTCTGGTGAAAATTTCATGACGATCCGACAAGTAGTTTCCGAGAAATCCTGTCCACAGACACGCACACAGACAGACAAATAAACGGACCCGATCGCATAACCTCCTTGGCGGAGGTAATTAGACGGTAAACGTACAATTTGTTTTAAATGGACACGAGTCTCTCTGTTCCAGTTACAACAAAGTTACCTCAAATAATTCAAGACTGAATCGTCTCACAGTAATTGCATTACTTCTACAGCATTTAATTTTTTGTCATTTTGGTTTCAAGGGCGGTAAGTTTAAAGAAAGTCTGGACAATTTTTGAGTTATTTTGGAGAATTTTTGTTATTTGGACAAGTTTTAAGTCATTGTAAACATTTTGTGTCATTTTTAGACCATGTTTCACTCATTTTAGTCAGGTTTTGAGTCTTATTTGATCATTCCTTAGTCATGTTTGAACAGTTTTCAAGTAACTTAGACAATTTTCAAGTTATTTTAAATTTAGACACATTTTGAATCTTTATGGATAGTTTTAATGTTTTTTTTTGGCAAATTTGGAATAATTTTGGACAATTCTTCAGTCATGTTTCGACAATTTTCAAGGTATTTTGGGCAATTTTCAAGTTATGTGGACAACTTAAGTAAGTCATTCTGAACAGTGTAAAATCCTTGTAGACAGATTTTGAGTCATTTTTAGACCACTTTTAAGTTATTTTGGATAAAGTCTGCATCTTTTTTGAGAATTTTCATTTTTTTGGACAAATGTTGAGTCATTTTGGACAATTTCCAAGTTATTTTGGACTTTTGAACTTTAATTTTAAGCGATTTTGGACACATTTTAAGGAATATTGGACAAGTTTCAAATCATTTTGAAGAAATATTGATAAGTTCTGTTCAACTTTCAACTCACGTTGGAGAAGTTTCAAGAAATTTTTGATAATTTTTAATTCATTTTAAAAAAGGCTCGATATATGCTGGACAAATTATGAGTCCCATGTTGATGACAGCACCCCCTGGTGGCTGGAGGGGGAACTGCAGGAAGTGTACACTGCCTCCTCAGTTATTTTTGGATTTTGTTGTCTTTGCCTTCTTAGTTTGTTTTTTACTTTATATCTGGCCAGTTGTTTTGAGAGATGTTGCGAATGGATGAGGTGCGGTGTCGCCATGGTGATGGCCACTAACTTCCATCGCCTAATCAGTGGCTGGGCCTCCGTAACCATGGCAACACGGCACGCATCGCGGTCACTCTGGTGTCAATGAGCACAGATGTTGGAGGGATAAGGTTTGTCGGTTTGACTCCACATTAATACGACATGTTTCACTTCTGCTGAACCCTGAATGCTGCTTCTGTTGCGTAAGACGTTTGCTGCTGCTGCTGGAGGTGGAAACAAAACGAAGCGTCCTGCTGTAAAATGTGAAATGTGTCGGTGTGGAGGCAGAGCGGAGGAGTGAGAGTGGGCGAGAGAGGAGGACGTCAATCTGTGTGGGAGAGAGAGAAGCTTCTGCAGAGCTCAGAGTCGACATTTAACATGTTTGTTGTTTTATTGATCAACTCTCTCAGGTGAAACCAAACTCATGCTCAAACGAATATTCCAGGTCTCCTTTAAAATTTTGCTAAAAATGCACAGATTGTTCCGAACTTATTTGGACAGGTTTTTATTCATTTTTGAGCAAGTTTCAAGCTATTTTGGACAAGTCTGAATTCATTTTGTACACATTCTGAGTCATTTTGGACAAATTTTGAAACATTTTGATATATTTTCAAGTCGGTTTGCACAAAATTTAAATCTTTTTGGACAATTTTGCAGATTTTTGGACACATCTAAACCAAATCTTATAAACACATTTTTAAATAAATAAAATAGATAATGAAACATTATGTCTGTTACCTGAATCTGAACACTTTTATACAAACAGAGAGCTGAGGCAGCAGGAAGATGAAAACAGCAGCCGTGAGCTTGAAGGTTTAACAAGAGCAATGACAAAACTAAACTTGTTTCATTTAAATCAACAGATTTTTAACCCTCTGAACCCCAAAACCTGCTATTGGCATGAAAAGGCATGTTATCATTAAAGGAGAAACCAAAAATTTACACCATTTGAAATTGTAAAAACAGAAAGAAGCGTCAAATTTTCAACTGTCCTTGAATGCATCCTTTAAGGGTCCACTGGGAAAATAAACCAACGTTCAATTTAAAAATTTTCTCTTATTTTTTTAAGAAAAGGGCCAAAATGACACCATTAATTAGAACCAGAACATTGTCAAGATGGAAGTAATCATCCCATGGTCCTTGAACTAATCATTTGTGACACATTTTCTTCATGAAACTAAATCTGAGGATAAAATCATATTTCATTAAAGTCACTTTTTTCCAATTGTCTGTTTTAAAAATGTTCTCAGAATGGATGTAGACAGATTTTTATTCATTCTGGGCAAGTTTTAAGTTACTTTGGACAAGTTAAAATTCATTTTGCACACATTCAGAATCATTTTTTTGACATCATTTGAGTTATTTTGATAAATGTACAGTAGTTTTGGTTGATTATCAGGTTATTTTGTCTTTTTGTGCAATTTTCTAGATTCTTGGGCAAATTTGGGACAAAAGCTAATAGCAAGAAACTATCAACAGATATTTCTCATGATTTTTTTTTGAAAGAAAAGATATATTTTAGGTTTAAAGAATGGTACATCAATTTTTAAAATGTTATTTCACAATTGTTCCCATTTTGCTAAATCATACAAAAAGTATTTTAGAAAAAAAAAAAAACCGACCAAATCCGTATCTACATTTTTGCAAAAAATGATTTGTTCTTTTACGACATATAAACACAAATTCACACAGTTTTACTGTGTGTGAATGAGCTAAAAAATAAACACTAAAAAGTTTTTAGTGTTGCTGTTATAGATCTGGATCAGCTGGATTTATTGTGCTTTGATCTGGCACCTTTTCTGACAGTTTCACCATTTTTCTCTTTTTTTTACGGAATTGTTTATTTACATTGCAGGATTTAATTTAGGAAGCTGTACGCCAAGTTTCAGAGACGTAGCACTCACAGATTTTTGAGATATTTATCATTCTTCATGATGTTTTTCCTCCTCTAAGTAAATTTTAAGATAAGCTTTTAACATTGTTGCAGACAAATCCAAAAGTATCTGTTCCTCTGAATAAAACGTGTCGGACAGAGTTGGGCTGTTGGTCTTCATCCGTCAGAAAGCAGCCGAGCAAAGTGAAACTGAGCCACGCATTTGAAGGAAATGAAAGCTGCAGACGATCAGCAGTGACTGAACATAAAACCACCTCAGTAAAAACAGATGTTAGAGTCACGTCTCGTCTTCCACAACAACTGTTCATCACGTTTATCGTCTCTCTGCAGCGTCACACGTTTCACACGCAGCGTTTCTGTTAGAATCCATCACGACGAAAAGTGATCACGGAGGAAAGTTTGGAGATAAACATGTTGCATCTGTTCTACAACCTTCAGCTTCCCTCTTGGGGGATTTTTCACCCACAACCTCTGACAGAGTCAACGCATGAATCGAAGCTCGACTTTACCTGCGGAGTGAAACAAACGTGGCGAAGCTGTTTGGCCTGAAGCGCTACTGAAGGCCGGTTTGGTTGGAGGATGTGAACCTGAGAAGCTGCTGTTTGCATGTGAATCAGGCGAAGCTCAAGAGACACAACAAAGCCACTTTTTCACCCAAAGACCTGAAAGCTGGTCGATTCTGTTTTGCGTCTCCCCTGAAGTTTACGCACTTGGAAGGACGAGATGAACGTCAAGGACTCGGATGAGGACCTGAGATGTTCTAATAACAATAATTTGGTAGCAGACGCTGCTCCCAGGACATAAATATTCAGCCACCTGAACATTCACCCTGCTGCTGTGTGAGTTTGTCTCATTTCATCCACTGACAGCAGGAGATAAACATCAACATGTTTCCTGTAAACTGAGAAAATTAATAGTGTTGTAGTGAAAACAGACTCGACACAACACCGACCTGCAGCGAGCGTTAGCCGACATTAATATTTCATCTGGAACATCCAGAGCAGCAGCAGCAGCGTAATGAAGAGCTTGTTCACATCTTTAATTTATCTAATAAATCACTGCTGACTGACTACAGTTTTATTTACACGTCTATAAATTTAACCCTCGGAACTCCAAAAATGCTACCTTGACAAAAATACCAAAATTACACCGATTATTAAAGCAAAAAACTGAGAAAATCACTGGATTCTCAACTTTTCGACAGTCTTTGAACTACTCATTAGTGATGTCCATCAGAACATTATTTACTATTATTACAGAATTCTGGCATGGACATTCTGTACGGTTTTTGCGTGTTAACATGTAAATTAAAAGTTTGTTTTCTGTAGTTTTACTAATTATCTTTAACAAAACAGCAAAAAAGTAAAAGAACAGTTAAAAAAATCTGCTCCATTTTCCAATCCTTAATGTACATAGCGTTTTTTTATAATAAGCCCTATATCAGTAAAATAACTTGCATGTAGCACAGTGTTAGCCTACGATGTATCTGTCCTTGATGTTGTCAATATATGTCATTCTCTGTCATTCTCGATTTGATGGTTGCCAGCATTGTTCTTCTCGCATTTGCTCTTGTAAGCGCCTCTTCATTGGTTACTCTTTGTACTTACGATATCTTTAGTGTTCTTTGTAGGAACCACACTTCCGTTGCCTGGAGTCTCTTCTGCATATTGTTTGATATTGTCCACGTTTTTCATCCATATAGCAAGATTGACCAGATGTAGCATCAGAATATTCTTAGTTTTGTCGGCATACTGATGTGTGTATTCATGAAGTTGGTCTTTTTCTTGTTAACAGCATCCTGGCTATGGCAATATGTCTCTTGATCTCCTGGTCTGATCTGCCATCTGATGTTAGCTTGCTGCCGAGAAAGCTCAAATTCTCGCTCATTGTCTCCTTTTGCTGTTATCTTACATTCGGGTGGCTCTGTTTTCTTTGATACTGTCACAGTGAATGTTTTCTTTGTGTTCAGTGATAAAGCCAGCCACCACTATCCTTCCAGGTTTTAATAATGCGTTTGATGGTTCAAAACCTGATTTCAGTAGCTTCAGAAATCTCCTTAGTTGTATTCCTTGCTTGATGCAGGTCAATAATTTGACCCTTCTGAGACAGATTAACATTTTTTCTATGACCACAGGATATGTGTACCCACATGGTTGTGTAAGAAATAAGAAGCTCCTCACTGCATCAGCTGGGGTTAAATAAGTTGTTGCAGCTGAAACATATTCATCACTGCAGTAATTATCCAATGGAAAGCTCTTACCTATTTGCTTAGCTAAATCCAGGTGGGGACTTTTTTTTTTGGAAAAGCAGTGTATTTCACTGTGCTGAATGTATCTTCCGTGTCACTCAGCTCTACTTGCAGCTCTGTGGCAGTTTGGAATACAGGTTAAAATCTGTTTCAAAAATCTCACATCATTAGTTTTCGGTTCCACTTGGCAGGTTTCCACGAGAGACGTAAAGAAAACAATCGGATGTCATGTTTAGCTGATGGACTAACCCTGTGTGTTTGTGTGTGTGTGTGTGTGTGTGTGTGTGTGGTCAGGTGCTGGCTATACTTGTGGGGACCAAATGTCCCCACAACTGCAGGAAAACCGAAAACAATGTCACTTGTGGGGACCTCATTTCGGTCCCCACAGGTTTAAACAGTGTTTTCTTGGCCATGTTGTTACTGAAAAAAGTAAAAGTGCAAAAACGTTTCTTTAGGGTTAGCCATTGTTTTGGTCTGGGTTAAGGTTAGGGTTGGGTTAGGGTTGGGGTTTAGGATTAGATCATTGCCTATTACATGGCACGGGCCTACCAAACCCAAATAAAAGTTGCCCCTCCATGAGGAAGGGGCAAATAATGCTATAGGGGCCTGCCCCTGCTATGCCCAGTCCTCTCCCAGCTCAGACAACCCAAAAAGGAAACAAAAGAAACCTCAGAAAAGAAAACCATCTGTGTACTCCAGGGAAGATTACACTACCTTTGTGTGGTTTTGAACCCAGGGTCCTCAGTTTGAGAGTCAGGGTTCAAACCAGTGAGCTATAATCTGTTTGTTCTAATTTTAACATGAGAGGCCTAAATAGTTAAGGTTAGGGTTAAAAAGGGGAAAGACACCCATCACTAATCCAGCTGTCCTCACAGAGTTTTGAACCTGGAGTTCTCCATCTAAAGGTAGAGGTTCAAACCATTGCGCTACCGTTCTTTTGTTTCAATTTAAACCTTTCAAAAGCTCCAATTAGTTAAGGTTAGGGTACAGGAAAAGGGTAAGGGTTAGAGTGCACAGTGAAAAAATAGAAAAAGAATAAGAAAGAAAATTTTTTTTTAATCAAGAACGGGACTTGATCGAAGAACTGGGTATTGTTTTATGATAAAGAGTAATAAAAGTGGGTTAGGGTTAGGGTTAGGGGTTAGATATGAATGGGAGTCAATGGTATGCCCCCACAATGATAGAAAAACATAGTATGTGTGTGTGTGTGTGTGTGTGTGTGTGTGTCTGCGTGTGTGTGTGTGATGAGCTGATTGCATGAATAAAACACCGTCATCCGTCTGCTGTTAAATCCAAACTGGAGACTCTGTGAAACTACATCATCTCCTAATTGAATTCTGTCTTGCGTGAAGGCAGGACACACACACACACACACACACACACACACACACACACACACACACACACACACTCACGAATTGTGAAAACAGCAGAGCAGTAAATTGACGCCATGAATAATCCAGCGTTTTGTTCGCTTTTCTTCATCCTGCTGAGTTACGTCTCAGTTTCCCAAAATGAAAAATTAATCGGCTGCAAACGAAGACAAAATCCTGATGGAAGGTTCGTTTAGATCATAAAGTTCAGGAGATAGTAAGTAAATATACAACTAAGGCTGAAACTAACAATGATTTCCATTGTTGATGGATTTGTCGGGTATTTTCTGGATAAACTGATTCGTTGTCTTATCTATAAAAACAAAACGGTGAAAAATGTCGATTAGTGTTTTCCACAACCCGAAGTTATTCATTGTTCATTTTGCTATCACAGAGGAAAGAATCCAGAAAATTTTCATGTTTAAGAAGCTAAAATTTAGCTGTTTTCTAAAACTAGTTGTAGATTTATTTAAGGATTGACAACTCATCAAACAATTGCTGTCAGAAAATGGCAAAGAATGCAAATCAGTGTTTTCAGAACGCAAAGATATTCCGTTTACGGTCACAAAGGAGTAGAGAAACTGGAAATGATTCACATTAGGAAGCTGCAATCTAAGAACTTTGACATTCTCTATTATAACAAATCACTCAAACTAATTAATCTTCTATCAAAATAGTTAGTGATTAATTTAAAAACTAAATAAGAAATTAATTATAGCAGCTCTTGCAGAAGGCATAAAACCTTGAAGCTATGTGAACTTTGTGTAGACTATTTACTAAAATCTAAATGCAGCTGATGAACACAGGAGAAGCCGGTTATCAGCTAATAATCATCAATATGAAAACTCAGATTCTGTGTGAAACCTTGACTTTTGGAATAACACCTTATTATCAACTAGCGAATTCAACATTACCATGTTGGGAAAATTTTGAAAAAAAAAAACTCAGCTCTAGAAAATGTGTGCAGTTTTGATACTTTCACAATAAAAGCCTGCTGTGAAGAAGCCGCCACAGTAAAAGCATTGCAGGAATATTCAGAGGATGGCTTGAGAGTTTTTCAGGTTATAAACCAGGATTCTGTGTTATTATCGAGGACACACAGTGTTCCTGGATGTGTGTGTGTGTCTGTGTATGGTGTGTGTAAATGTGTGTGTCTGTGTCGCCTCTCTCAACACATCTGGATTTAAAAATATGTACATACATCCTGTCAGTGTGATGCTGCAGCTCTGAATGACAACAAGCCTCCGACTGCCGCTGCTGGAGGCTGAAACAAGAAAACCACTGCAACATCAGACACGCAACACACACACACGCGCGCGCGCACACACACACACTGCAGTCAGAGCTTGTGTAGCTGCTGTAGGACTGAAGGTGAACCTCCGACTGCGTCAGAGTCTCAATTTATTAAAATGACTGAACACAAACAGACGAGATTCTACATCTGGATCAGAACCAGAACCAGAACCAGCTGTCTGTCCGTCAGAACCAGCTGTCCATCTGTCAGAATCAGCCATGTGTCTGTCTGTCTGTCAGAACCAGCTGTTTGTCTGTCAGAACCAGATGTAGTGTGTATTCGTCTGTCAGAACCAGCTGTCTGTCTGCCAGAACCAGCTGTTTGTCTGTCAGAACCAGCTGTCTGTCTGTCAGAACCAGCTGTCTGTCTGTCAGAACCAGCTGTTTGTCTGTCAGAACCAGCTGTCTGTCTGTCAGAACCAGCTGTTTGTCTGTCAGAACCAGCTGTCTGTCTGTCAGAACCAGCTGTCTGTCTGCCAGAACCAGCTGTTTGTCTGTCAGAACCAGCTGTAGTGTGTATTCGTCTGTCAGAACCAGCTGTCTGTCTGTCAGAACCAGCTGTTTGTCTGTCAGAACCAGCTGTAGTGTGTATTCGTCTGTCAGAACCAGCTGTCTGTCTGTCAGAACCAGCTGTTTGTCTGTCAGAACCAGCTGTAGTGTGTATTCGTCTGTCAGAACCAGCTGTCTGTCTGTGAACAGATTCTCCAAACAAATAGATTTTTTACTGAGCCCACAGTCACCCTCAATCATTACAGATAAATTAATGGATCAGAACCGGCCTGTATCGACGACAGACACTTTATCAATAGCAATTCGACAAATCATTCAATAATTTCACCTGTTTATTTTTTGGTTTTCCTTGCTGTCTTTTGTTTTCCCTATTTATATTTCTTCAAAACCCCATTATTCTAAAGGTCTCTTATAAAAATATGCCAAAAATTAACTGTTTGCTTGACGCAGATTCTGTAAACAAGCAAAAATTCTGCACATCTCGATGTAACCATGACGCCATTAGTTACTCAGCTGTTACCAACGAAAAGATAAGAAAAATTCAGAGACTTTTTGGCTGAACGGCAGGTTTACACAGAGCAGAGATGAAACAGGAATGGAAATCAATAAATTGTAAGTAGTAAAATATCTATCGTAGGTAGAGTTACCAATTTCCTCTGTATTAGTAAAATGATTCTTTTTTTCATGCTTTTAACATTTGTTTTATTAATTTATTCAATCAGAGACCATGCAATTATCATGGGACCCATAGAACTGATGCATTACATACAGAGTGTAGCACAGCACTAATTTACAACTCCCATCCCTGGTTGGGCTTTTAAGTAAAAGTGGTCAAAGGACCAACAACACAAATAAAAACAGCACAGACAACAATAAAACCTATAACCCCTACCCTCCCACGCACACACAAACACACACACACAATGACACAATCTCAGACAGTCAGACCTTATAGATTTCATAGATGGGTACATTCTTGGTTTTCTTTCAGCCAATGCTTCACTTTTGCTTTAAAAGTTTTAAAATCTGTTATCCTGTTAATGTCATTTTGTAATGTTTTCCAGATGTGACAGCTTTTGATTGAAAAGGCGGTCTGTCCAAATGTAGTTTTGCGGTAAGCTACAGTATTTTGCAATTGTTGTTGGTGGAGCTTCTGGTGACCCTGCCGTCCTGTCTTTAGATGAATCGACAGAGAAATCAATAAAAATCAACTTTGTTTGTTTTTTATGAATTATGCAGGACTTTGTATTGCAGTGAAAAATGAGCCCACGGTGAGTTAAAACGTGACAGGAGCAAAGAAAAGGTCCAGAAAGTGCTTGGAATTCAAAGAGTTAACAGACATACTACCCCACAACATGAGTAAAATAGTACGCACACACACGCACGCACACACACGCACACACACACACACACACACACACACACTACAGATGTATGTGTGCAGTCACACTTTGTGCAAACACACACCCACATATTCTCACTTTTTTCCAGTCAAACAGTATTATTGGCTGCTCACTGCATCATGACAAGCGATGATGTCACAGGTTAATTAGCATATCACACACAGTGATGTGCAGTGTGTGTACGTGTGTGTGTGTGTGTGTGTGTGTGTGTGTGTGTGTGTGTGTGTGTGTTTGTGTGTAACAATCACAGCTCCGTGGATTAGCTCTGATTTGTCAGCAGACTCTGTGGAAGTCGCAGCATGAACTTTGTTCCCCTCCGTCGGGAAAAGTCGGATTTATCGCCGGCTGCTTCTAACAAACGAGCTGGAAACGCCATTGAGGTGTGTGTGTGTGTGTGTGTGTGTGTGTGTGTGTGTGTGAGTGAGTGAGTGTGTGTTGCTGACGTATTACTGCAGCGAGTGGAGCTTCTTCAAGGAAATCATCACTTCTGTCGTGTCAGTCTGCCAATTTAATTAAAGCTTGAGTTAATACTAATTACAATAATAATGTGGGGCTTTGTATGGAATTTATTGCAGTTTTCACCACTGGCAAGTACTGGCTTACTCAAAATATTTGCATGAAACTGACTGATTCTTGAATTGGGTCTGGTGTGCATTCATATTTCATTCGTGAGCAGAAAATGCATCAGTATTCATTATTATTGCTCCAATACATGAAATCTAATGTTAAATTAAAAGATTTTTTAATTGACTTTGCTGTACATTCAAATGTGACTTGAATCAGGACATAAATCAAAGTTTATCATCATTTTTTATCTACATAAAATTAGGTTTTAAATGAGCAGATATCTGAATGGAGTCTGGTGTGAACTGAAATGAATGTATGAACAGAAAATACATCAATATTCAAATGCAATAAACATCATCATGGTTCAAATACATGCACACATAAAACAAGCAGATATTTGAACAGAGTTTGGTGTGCGTTCACGTTTGATTTGTGATCAGGAAAAGATTTAGATTTCGGTCATTTTCAATATGTAAACTTGTACTAAATTAGCAGATATCTGCATGGTGTGCATTCAGATTTGATTTGTCAACAGTAAATGCATCAATATTCATCGCCACTGTTCACCTACATGGAAACCGCAACTCAACTGACTGATATTTAAATGGAATTTGATGTGGATTCATATTTGATCAGGAAATACCTCAATATTCATCATCACTCTTCATCCACATGCAAGATAAAACTAAATTATCAAATATTTGAGTGACTTTTGGATTTTCGGGCCTTCATATTTGATATTTGACCAGGAAATACATCAGCATTCGTCATCACTTTTCATCTCATGCAAACTGACCTTACAATAGCAAATGTTTGAATGGAGTCAGGTGCAGTCTGAATCTCGCAACTCTAATTTGAGATCAGAAAATACACTGATGGACATTCATCATTATCAAAGATTATCGCTTGTCAATATGCAAATTTATTTATAATTAGCAGATGTCTGAATGGAGCTATTATATTATTCCTTATCAATGGAGTTTGGTGTGACCTGAATTTAGTTACTCGGATATATGAAAAAATACATCGAATAAAGTAGCTAAAAATTAATTATCATTGTTTGGCAATGGTCAAACTCACACACAATTAACAGACATTTGCGTTGAGTATACTGTGTATTCACGTTTGATTTCTGATCAGGAAAACATCAAAATTCAATCACTTTTGATACCCAAACTGCTAATAAATTAGAAGATATTTTCATCTTTGAATCGCACACTCATATTTGATTTGTGATTATGTACAATACTCATATTCATCATCATTGTCTACCTACATGCAAACTTCCATTAAATTAATAGATATTTGAATGGAGTTTGTGTGAAATGAAACTAGCTACTCTGACTTAAAATACATTCATATTCTTCATCAGTGTTCAAATGAAGGCAAATTACTATTAAATTAGATACGTTAAACGATACTGGTGGGGGCTGAATGTAGTGACTGACTCATGATTAAAAACAGATTGGAGCAAAGATTTCAGCATTGATTATGATTATTCATATTAAATTAGCTGATATTTGAAGTCATTTTTAACATGCAAACTGATCTCAGATGAGCAGATATGTGAATGGAGCTTGTTGCATTCAAATTAGCTGCTATAACTAAAGATGAGAAAATACATCAGCATTCATCATCCCTGTGTAAATGCATGCAAGCTGATATTAAATTAGCAGATATTTGAATGGAGCTTGGTGTGGACTGAATTTAGCAAATCTGGTTTTTGATCAGAAAATCCATCAGTATTCATCACCAGTGTTCACCCACAGTACATGACAACTGGTTTTAAATCAGCAGATATATGAATGGAGTTTGGCGTGCGTTAATATTTGATTTGTGATCAGGAAATACACATTATCAATAATATAAAATGACATTGAAACAACTGATATCTGAATGGAGTTTGGTTACGAGGAAGGAAATGCTTTAGATTCAGTATAAAAACTGTGCACAGGCTGTTCTTTGTTGGTATTTCTTTCACACACACACACACACACACACACACACACACACACACACACACACACACGCAGTAATGATTATTGATCTGTGGTCGTCTCTTCTGATCTCTGGTTGTAATTGATCAGTGCTACTTTCAGCCCAATGTGAGTCACCGGGCGCCAACTGGACGCCAACACACACACACACACACACACACACACACAGACACAAAAAAAAACCACACAAAGACACACACACACACCAAGACACACTGCTGCTCACACACACACAGACAGCTCCTCCCTCTCTGTAGGGAGGTGGATTAGCAGTGCTGAGCTACAATCTGTTTGACAGATGACTCTGTGTGTGTGCGTGTGTGCGTGTGCGTGTGTGTGTGTGTGTGTGTGTGTGTGTGTGTGTGTGTGTGTGTGTGTGTGCGTGAGTGTGTGTGTGTGTGTGTGTGTGTGTGTGTGTGTGTGTGTGTGTGTGTGTGCACGCCATAAAAGGATGCTCCATCATCATCATCAGTGTCCATATTACACAACTATAGCTGTTGACTGCCATTACCCGCCTATTACTGTCAGACATAATTGTATGTGTGCGTGTATGTGTGTGTGTGTGTGTGTGTGTGTGTGTGTGTGTGTGTGTGTGTGTGTGTGTGTGTGTGTGTGTGTGTGTGTGTCCTATTACAGATGTGGGGAAAACAGCTGTACATGGTCACATTGTGGAGACCCTTTAGGAGACAAAAACAGCCCTCATAAGGTTGGTTTCGTGAACAGTTAAGCTGTCTGAACTTTGTACGGTGAGTTCAGTGTCCATTATTACTGCATTCAGTGCTGCCACGCCTCATATTTCTGTACTTTTCGTACCTGTGCACATACTACATGCTGAACACACAGCACTGTGTACCCATACTGAATTCATATGCAGTTAGAACCTGACACAAAGAATAGCCTGTCAGAATTTTGTACATTTTCTCGCCTCCTCTAATGACTCCGACAATGTGTCCGTGACTTTGACTAACAGGAGCATGGAGGCTGCAACCATGGCGACAGTAAAGACAGACCGACCTCTCAGTTTCACCCACAGAGAGGTCACCATTTTAAGAAGCTTTAGACACATTTAAGATGACATGAGGCTCCAGACTGCAGCTTATTAGTGCTCTTTTTTCAACACTTAGACTGTGTGATCTACTAAACAAACAGGTGTTTATGCATAATTTTAACGAGTGGCTTGTTCTTCTTTTAACCCTCTGTACTCCAAAACCCAAGGAGGGATTGAAAGGGATGTCTCCTTTAAAGAAATCTGTAAAACAACATAATTTATCGAAGCCATGAAATGTAAAACTGTTTGGACTTACAAGGTTGATAAACTCGATAAGTTTTCTTTGTATACAGTGATACTGGCTATGGTTAATTAATTAGAAACAGGGCATTTGTGTGTTTTTGGTGTTTTATATGTGAACATTCATATTTTAAGGCATTTTTTTTGATAAATGTGCAGCAGTAAAAACTCTATTTCCCTCTGAGTTTAAGTATAGAAGTGCAGGACTTCATATTGCAGTGAAAAATGAGTCCACTGGAGCAAAAACGTGACAGGAGCAAAGAATCACCTGGAAATTGTTTGGCGTTGGGAGGATTAATAAACACAATGTCTACGATTTCTTGTGTTTACAGTAACATTGGGTGGGTTATTTTATGAGAAGCAGAACTTTTTTTTTTTTTTTTACATATTTTGAATGTTTCAAATGTAAAATATTGTATTTTTTAAGTATTTTTAGATTAATGTGCTGCAGTAAGTAAGTATAATCTGATACAGGACTTTATTTTGCAGTGGAAAGTAAGCCCACACTGAATAAAAATTTAACAGGAGCAGGAAAACACCCAGAAACTGCTTGGAGGTAACAGGGCTAATAAACTCAGCATCTAAGTTTTCTTGTGTTTACTGTAACATTGGGTAGATTATTTCATTATGACCAGCACATATTTAAAAGTATTCTGACCATTTCACATGTGAAAACCTGTAATTTGAAAGTATTGTCAGATAAATGTGCTGCAGTAGGTAAGTGTAATATGGTGCAGGACTTTATACTGCAGTGGAAAATGATCCCACAGTCAATAAAAGTTTAACAGAAGCAAGAAAACACAACGTTAATACACTCAACAGCTAAGTTTTCTTGTACTGTCAGTAACATTGGGTGGACTATTTTATTAGAAACAGAACATATTTTTTAACGCATTTTTAGTGTTTCATATGTGAAAATCTTTATTTTTAAGTATTTTCATACAAATATGCTCAAGTAACATGAGTATAAAATGGTGCAGGACTTTATACTGCAGTGGAAAATAGTCCACAATGAATACAAATTTAACAGGAGCAATAAGACACCCAGAAACTGCTTGGAGCTAACAAGGTTAACAAACCCAATGTCTAAGTGGTCCTGTTTTTACAGTAACATTGGGTGGGTTATTTTATTAGAAACGGAAAAGATTTTTAGATGTTTTGAGTGTTTCATATGTGAAAATCTGTATTTTTAAAGTGTTTAAAGATAAATGTGCTGCAGGAAAATACTATGTTTCAGTTTGAATTGAAGTATAAAATGGTGCAGGTCTTTATACTGCAGTGGAAAATGAACCACCGTGAATAAAAATTGAACAGGAGCAAAGAAAACACCCAGAAACTGCTTGCATCTAACAGAGTTTTTGGACATTTAAAGCAGGAGGAGAGTCTCAGTCCAGTGGACGTCTGGTGTGTCATTAACATCAGTTAATCACATGACAGCGAACACTGCGTTCTGACAGCGAGCTCATCGATCTCTGCGGCTGCCGACTGTCTGAGCAGCAGCAGCTCGACCGCTGGACGCGCTTCCTAACGAGGGAAAGTGATTGTTGCCACGGCGATGCCTGACAGCTCGTCAATAAGTCATCTCAGCAGGTAGACCAACGGGCGAGAGACTACCGCTGCCCATAGGGCTCGATGAGAGAGAGAGAGAGAGAGAAGGAGACAGAGAGAGAGAGAGGGAGGGCATCAGGCTGAACATTCAAACACATTAAATTAAATAAAAACTCTCAATGTACTGACCTTAAGCTGCGGTGCTTGGACTTTGCTCAAGGATTTTCTTTCTATTTTATACTTTACTACTCAGAGGATCACATTATCTGACTTTAAAAATAAAGGTTTTCATAATTAACACATACGAAAGGCCTAAAAATTGCGCCATTTGTAAGAAATTATCTGACTTTACTACATAGGTGAGAAGAGCTTTAGCAGTTTGTCGAAATACTTCTTCTTGTGCGACGTTTCACTGCTCTTCCTTTGAATGAATCAAGTCCTTTATGTGGTTCCGACTCAAAAATGAACCCAGACCAAGCTTTCAACTGTAATAGTTCACCAAAATCCCTTCATTCTACATGTGTCATTTCAAAATTGTCCCAAAAATTGCATCAGATTCTGTAAATATCGAAAGAACGGCTCAATTGCAACTGACACAAGACAAAAAAATCTTCAGTTGAACTGCAGGCTGTGTTTTCACAGAGCAGTGAGGAGACAATAAAGGACACTGAGGGGAAAATAAAACATATCTAATCAATAAAATAAATGCAACCTGGCTCAAAAATGGTAAACAGAGGAGCAGATTGTCAGCAAGGTGTAACAGCATACATTCAGCATGGGTTTTACAGAGTTCATGTGTAGAGGGATGTGAAAATGTTCTAAAAATCGAAGTATTCAAATATTTATCATATTTTTTTTTCCCCCAGCACTTTTAACTCCTGAGGGCACTTGAGAAACTACTGCCCATGTTATCCCAGTTTTTGTGCATTTTTGTAAAAGAAATTATCACAGAAATTCATTTTTGGGGCATAACTATGCGATTCTGCAGAGAAGACAAGTTGAAGTTTGGACACGTTTAAATCCATTTTGTACACATTTCAAGTCAATCTAAAACAATATTTAAGTTAGTTAAGAGTCTTTTAGGATAATTTTCAAAACAATGACAATTTTATAGCAATTTTTGGACAATTTCTGAACTATTTTGTGCAAAATATGAGTTTTTCTGGACAATTTTTGAGATTTTTGAACATATCTTGAGTAATTTTGGACAATTTTTAGTTGGGACAAACATTAATTCTTCAGGTTTGACGACAGTTGAATAGAATAAATAAAAAGTTCTAATCAGATTTGTAAAAAAATGTCTGCTCTCGTTGGCACAGCTGTGAAGCAATTAGTGATTTGGCTGCAACACACAGTGGTGTCCTAATAAACAATTCATTAAATTAAAAAAAAATCCAACTTCTTAAAAATGATTTTTGGTAGCAGAACTGCACAGTGGACATTATTGTGAAGTGATGTACTTGTTTTGTGACCCTTTGTGGTTGTTTTGTGAGGATTTGTGGTTGTTTTGTGACCATTTATTTCAGTTTTGTGGTCCTTTGAGGTTATTTTGTGGTTCTTTGTGGTTGTTAAGTGGCTCTCTATGCTCGCTTTGCGGTCCTTTGTACTTATTTTGTGGTTCTTTGTACATGTTTTGTTGTGCTTTCTGGTAGTTTTGTAGTCATTTGTGGTTGTTTTTTGGTTCTTTGTACGTGGTAAATGGTCATTTGTGGTTTTTTTGTGGTCCTTTCTGGTTGTTTTGTGGTCCTTTGTGATTGTTTTATGATACTTTGTGGGTTGTTTTGTGCTTCTTTGTATGTGGTAAATGGTCATTTGTGGTCGTTTTGTGGTATTTTCTGGTTGTTTTGTGGTCCTTTGTTGTTGTTTTGGGTCTTCATGTATCTCTTTGTTGTTGTTTTGTGCCCATTTTGCATCTACTGGTTGTCATTTTGTGTCTCTGTGATTATTTATCACCTATTTTGTATCTTCTCTTTATGGTCATTTTGCATCTATTTGTGTGTCTGTAGTCATTTTGTGTCTCTCCTGGTTGTTTTCTGTGGTTGTTTTATGTCTCAGTGTACATCTTTGTGATGGTGTTGTGTGTCTTTGTGGTCATATTGTGTCTCTCCAGTACATCACTGGGTTACTGTGGTACTAAACAAAAGTTGGGTGTGAGGTTTCTCAGGTAGATTGTCTTTTAGGTTTAATTAAACAGAGTCCATCTGCAAAATTTGAACACCTTCTCACATGTAACCATTTGATTCTTTGCTTTCAATTATTTTAATACTTTAATACGTTTTCTGTCATGTTTGCACATTTGTCGCTATTTTCTGAAAATGAATTAAGAAAAGCAGAATAAATAATGAGCAGATTGAGCCATATTGATAGTGGCGTTCTAATTAGTGGACAGTATGCTGTATTTGAACACCTTGTTATCTTGTTTTATGTGTTTCTTTTGTTTTCTCTGCCTAAATGAAAACATTAATTGTTGCTGATGTTCAGTGGACTTGTGTATGTCACTAATAAGTTGGTATAAATCTGGATCTTCACAAAGTCCCGGCCTTCATGAATAGACCTTTAAACCTGCAGTTTGAAGCAGTTCTCTGTGGCTGATGTGTTTCTAATGACTGTGTTTGACTCGGCCTGATGTTTTCTCTCCCTCCACACTTCATCTCACTTTATTTCAGTGCTGTAATTACTTTGTGTGCGTCTCATCTCCCTGTTGATGAAATGTGTCTCTCTGATAGTACAAAGTGTTGCGCTGTCACCGCCTCTCCTTTCTCCTGCTTTGTGTCTTCCTCCCTTCTTCCTTTTGTTCTTTTTTCAGCTTGGTTGTGGTTCTTTGGGATTAAAATGTGTTTTTGGCTCCTGAACTGGTTCCATCTGTCGCCCAGTCTGCGGCTTCGTCTTCGTCTATCTACACCCATCACCCCGTTTACACTCCGTCACCCCTTCAACCCTTTCAACTCTGCATCCTAAAACAATCTGTACCTTTAATGCTAGTGATTTTCTGTCTCTTTGTTGTAATTTTTGTCTTTTTGTGGTTGATTTTTTTAATCTATTTGTGTCTGTTTGAAGCTTTTTTTTGTCTTTTTGATGTAATTTTATTCTTAATTCCTGGTTTGTTGTCATTTTATGTGTCTTTGTAGTTATTTTGTGTCTCTTTATGCTTGTTTTTGTCGTCTATTTTTGTCTCTTTGAGGTCATTTCACATGCATACGTTTCATTGTGGTTATTTCTGTCTCTTTGTGGTTGTTTTGTCTCTGTAGTAGTGTATTATCCTTTTATGTATCTTAGTGGCTGTGTTGGGTCTCTTTGAGGTCATTTTTTTATCTGATTGTGTATGTTTACAGATGTTTTGTGTGTCTTTGTGGTACATTTTAATCTGTATCTTTGTAGCTCTGTCGTGTCTCTTCTTGTCTGCAGTAACTTTGCGTTCGTTTGCGTATCTCTGTTGTCGTTTTGTGTCTCTTCATGGCCACACTTGCTGTAGCTGTTTTAACCTAGTTGTGTATCTTTGTGTTGTTGTTGTGTCTCTTTGTGGTTGTTTTGTGGCTCTTATGGTTGTTTTGGCTTCTGTTGTGTGTTTGTTTTTTGGGCTCTGTGGTCAGTTTGTATCAATTTATTGCTCTTTTGTGTCTCTTTGTTCTTGGTAATCACCAATGTGTGTGTCATTGCGGTCATATTGCGTCTCTGTTTCAGTCTTCGACTTTTTGTGGTAAATTGTCATTTATTTGTCTATTTTCACAGTCGTGCCGCATCTCTTTGTGGCAATTTTATACCTTGTTGTGGTTGCTTTTCATTTCAGTGTGTCTCTTTGTGGTGATTTTATGTCCCTTTGTGGTTCTTCTGTGAGTCTTTGTGGTTATTTTGCATCTCTTTTTGGTTGTTTTTCTGATCAAATTCAGTCTCTTTGTGGTCATTGTGTATTTCTACTTTTCTTTGTGGCTGTTTTTTGTCGCCTTGTGGTTATATTGTGTCTCTTTTTGTTGGTGCTTTGTGGCTTTTTGTTGTGGTTATGGGTTGTGTTGTTGTGTTGCAGTTTTTTCTGAGTATCTCTGTGGTCATTGTGTGTCTCTTTGTGTCTTTGCTGTTCTTCTTCTTACCTAATTCTGTCTCTTTGTGGACATTTGTTTCCTTGTGCTTCTTTTTCGTCTTGTTCTGGTTTTGTGACTCTTTGTTTTTGTTGTGTCTGTCTTTGGGCATTTTACATCTTTTGTGGTCAGGATATGTCTATTTACAGTTGTCTATCATCTATTTGTGTCTCGTCATAGTCATGTTGTGTCTCTGTCATTGTTCTCTGACTCTTTCATGTATCTCTGTCTTTGTAGGGGTTTTGGGGTAGTTTTTTTTAATCTACTTGCATATATCTCCAGTGGTGTTGTCTCTTTATGGGCATTTTTTTGTCTTTTTGTAGTAATACTTCATCTATTGGCAAACTTTGCGGTTGTGGTGTTTCTCTTTGTGTTTTATGTCTCATTAAGGTTGTGTTTGTCTCAGTGGAAAATTTGCATTGCTTTATGGCTCTTTTTGATCATTATTTGTCTCTGTGGTTGTTTTGGTTGTCTTTGTAGTCACTGTGTGTGTCTTTGTGGTAATTTTGAGGTATTTTTTACGTCTCTTTCTCTCTCTTTCTTTACTTGTACTTCAGTTACTTCTCTCTATCACTCAGTGTCTGTCCCTGTCCTATCCTCTTCTTCTTCTCTCTATTTTAAGTGTCTGCAGCTCTGAGTCTATTTGTGTCTTTTTGTTCTTTCCCACCTGTCTGTCTTTTCCTCTGTAATTAAATATGGACACATTCTCAGATCATCACATATCTAAATATAAATGCCATTAAAACAGGTCTGTGTGGATATAAATACTCTGACAGCTCCTATCTCTTTTCTTTTCTGTTCTTTCCTTCCTCCGCCGTCGCTCGGCAGCTCAGTCTCAGGTGCGTACTGAGCGCGTGCAGTCCGCCCTGGGACTGTTTTTTTGGATGTCGACAGATTTAGCGTCACGCCGGCTCGCCGCCTGTTTACACTCGGCAGGTTTTAACACCGTTGTTGGTGTGAAAACCTTTTCCATGCTGCCGTCTCTACAAACGTGTGACTGCAGAGGCTTCGTGAGCATCACAAACACTCTGATCGTGCAAAGCTCATTTGACATGTTGACCATGAACCAGCCTCAGCTTCAGGATTCACAATCAGGATGATAAAACCAGCGAGCAGCTGGATCATCTGTTCCGTCTCAGCAAACACAGACAAGAAACAGAATCTGCTGATGTGTTCTGAGTTTAAAGTAAAAAAATATATGCAGACAGAAAACATCCTGTCTTCTCCATGTCATCAATGATTTTCGATATACTTACTACAAAGTCTGGAGCTGCTGCTGTATTGTTGGTATCATAACTGTGTTTACAATCTTTAAAGCTATATAATCAGAACGATGCTATTCAAAATACACAGAGATGAGCATTTTGAGTTGTGGGGGTCACGTTTAGGCCAAAACTAACGTATAAACTAAAATAAAAATGCTGAATGTTTCCCTTCTTTCCCATTGAAAACAAACTCAGTTTCTTTGCTGTACTTTTTTGTGTCTCTGTGTCTCTTTTTGTTACATCTTTCTCATTTTTTTGTTTTGTTGTGTCTCATTATGGTCATTTTTAGTTTCTTTGTGTCTCTTTTTTGTTATTTTTTGTCTCTTTTTGGGGTTTTTTTGTCTGTTTTTCATAGTCATTTTGTTTTACTTAGTGTTTCTTTTTGGATATTTTTTGTTTTCTTTGTTTCTCATTGTCATATTCCTTTTTGAAGTTTATTTATTGCTGCTTAGTATCTCTTTGTGATCATTTTTGTGTTGTTTGTTTGTGTCTTTTGTGTTGTTTTTTTATCTCGTCTTGGTTGTTTTGTGTCCTTGTGGTCAGTTTCCATCTCTGAAGTCATTTTGTTGTTTCATTGTGTCTGTGGTGATTTTTTCATTTCTCTGTGTCTCTTTGTGATTGTGTTCCCTTTGTTTCATTGTGTCTGGCCATTTTGTTGTTTCTTTGTGTCTTCTGTGGTTATTTTTTTTTAAATCTTTCTAGCCATTTTGTGTCTGTGGTCAGTTTGCATCTCTTTATTGTGGGTTTTTTGGCTTCTTTGTGTATCTTTGTGGTCGTTTTTGTTGCTTTGTGTCTCTTTTTGGTAACGTTTTGCTTCTTTGTTTCTTATTGTCATTTTTTGCTTCTTAGTATCTCTTTGTGGTCATTTTGTCTCTTTGAAGTCATATTTCATTGTCTTTGTATAGTTTGTTTTCTTTGTTTCTCTAAGGTTGTGTTTTTGTTTTTCTTTGTTCATCTTTGTGGGCATTTTTTTGTTTCTTTGTGTCTATTTGAGGTAGTTTTGTTTTTCATTATTTGTTTTTGTGATTGTTCTCTTCTATTTGTGTTTTTTTGTCTGTACTACTGTCTTTGTGGACTTTTTTGTCTCTTTACAGTCATTTTGCATCTTTCCGTCCATCTTTCTTTTTAGTTGTTTTTTCACACTTTGGGGTAATTTTGCAACTTGCAGTCATTTTGACCCTTGAAGAGGGCTTCACAAACTGACAAAAATGTTGTTTTTTCTTCCACAACACAAACAAGTAACACTTTTCTTTGTGTCTGTTTATGCTTGCTTTTGTCTGATAGACTAAATCAAAACAAAAAGCATCATTTGAAACAAAACTAAAAAATTATGAGGCATGACATTTATATTTTACATTAAAGCACAAAAAACAAATCACAATGTGATAAACGGACAAGTATATTTAGTTTTATTTTCTGTTGCTTCATCATAACAAAGGTTTTACACATATCGTCATCATTAGGCTGTGTATCCATGTTTACTGTGTTTATCTGCAGTAAATGCTGTAGTAAGCTTTCTTATGTATCCAGAAAACAGCGTCAAACAACATTAAAGTGCAAACATGAGCTGCTCACTGAGAATTCAGCTGCTTTCGCGAAATTGCTTTGACTAAATTGAGGTTAAAATGAGAGCGAACAGCAACCTGTAGCTACATCACAACAGACATTAATGAGCTCAGTGGGCGCAGCTCTGCTCACGGTTGTAACAGCTCAGTGTGAAACGAGAGCCAGACGACTTTTTTTTGTATATTTTGTCTCTTTCTGCAGTCAGTTTGTGCTCATTCTGGCTCTTTGTGTTCTTTGCGGTCTGTTTTGTGTCTCTGTGGTAATTTGGGGTCATACTGTGTCTCTTTGTCAACATCGGAGTTTCTTAGTTGTCATTTGTGGTCGTTTTATGTTTCTTTGTTGTCAATTTGTGCCTCTTTGTTGTCTTTTTGCATCTCTTTGTGACCATCTGAGTCTCTTTGTTGTCATTTGTGGTTATTTTGTGTCTCTTTGTGCTCATTTGGCATATCTTTGTCATCAGCTATAGTCATGTTCTGTCTCTTTCTGGTGACTGGGCATTTCTTGTTGTCAATTGTGGTGATTGTGCATCTCCCTGTCATCATTTTTAGTCATTTTGTGTGCCTTCGTGGTTGTTTTGTTTTTCTTTCTTGTGATTTGTGGTTGGTTTGTGTCTCTTTGTAGTCATTTTGTGGTAATTTGTAGTCGTTCTGCTTCTTTTGTGGTAATTTTAGGTCTCTCTCTGGTTACTTTGTGTCTCTTTGGGGTCCTTTTGGGCCTCTTTGTGATCATTTGTTTTCATTTTGTGTCTCTTTTGCATAATTTTGTGGTTGTTTTGCGTCTCTGTGGGTTTTGTTTGTCTCTTTGCAGAGGAATGAATACAGATTAAATTTACGATGCGAGGACGAGGCTCCAGACAGGATTTAAACTGCAGGCTGTACTTTTAGCACAAATTATCATGATTATTATTATTATTGTGGACTGGATTAAAATGACTGAGCAGGGCAGGGTGTCTTCTTATTGATCCGATTTATATTTCAGCATCCTTCAGGAGGGGTTCCTGACCCTCCAGCTCTGCTTCATCTCATGATTTAAATACTGCTTGCTGGATCTCTGCATTAATATTTGCTTTAATGACACTAAATATAAAACCTATTGATTCACACATTAAAAAGCCAACATGTTGCATTCAGGTATTGCAGGGAAAAGACACCTCCTGACATGAAATTTAACCAACATTAAAATGTGTTTCCATGCAGAGATCAGAGCGACTTGAAGCGGCCACAGTTTTCTCCGTGTTTACCGGCTGGAGACGCCATCACACGCCTGCCACGCACGCCGAGGTCTACGACACCGCTAACCCCGCTGCACCACCCTGAACCCTGCCGGACCCACCGGACGCCTGACAGGCAGAATTCAGGTAAAATCACAAAATGAAAGGGAAGTTGAGACTCACCCTGCAGTGGTGGCGGCGGTGGCGGTCTCGGGGCTCGCTGGTCTCGGTCGTGGCGTCGGGGTCACCGCCTGCACTCCAACGCAGCCGAGCTCTGAAGCAACACTTTCCTGGATGAACAAGTTGTCAGCATCCTCTCGCTGCCTCTCCGGAGGGGAGGGCAAGCAGGAACGGGGCGAATCCAGTCGTCTGATTGGATGCTTTCTTTTCTTTCTTTTTCTTCTTCTCTCTTCTTTCTTTCTTACATGTTGTTGGTTTTATTTTGGCGAGAGGAAAAGCGTCTCCCTCCCTCTCTCTCTGCTGCTCTGGTCGCGCCGCGCCTTCTCTCTCCTCTGCCTGCCTTCGACAACAACTGCGAGGAGGATGCTGGCTGGCGCTGGCTGTGTCTCGTCGCCCGTGGCAACCAGTTGCTATAGCGATGGACCCGAGCTCATTGGGAGACGGAGGTGATGATGGAGACACGGGGAGACCTATGGAGGGACGGAGAGACGCCGGGTTTGTTTACATGAAGTTCACTGAAGAAGAGATCAGAAGGAGGAAGAAAAAAGCAAAAGAGGAGAGAGAGAAGGATAGAAGGAGGAGGTTATAGGAGGAGGAAGTCTTATGTGTCTTTGTAGTCATTATCTGTCCCTTTATGGTTGGCTTATGACTCTTTGAGGTCGTTTTGTTTCCCTTTGTGACCGTTTTACATCTCGTTTTGGTAATTTCCGATCTCTTTTTAGCTGCTTTCTGCCTCTTTATAGTCATTTTGTGTCTCTTTGTGGTCATCGTGGTGGTTCTGTTTCTCTTTGTGGTCATTTTACATCTATTTGAGGTTGTTTTGTGGCTCTTTGTTGTCAAATTTTGTCCATTTTTAATTGCTTTCTCTGTCTTTATAGACTTTCTAGGTCTCTTTATAGTTGTTTTTTGGTCAATGTGTATCTTCTTATAGTCATCTTCTCTTTTTTTGTGGTTATTTTGTGTCTCAGTGTGGTCATTTTGCATCTCTCTTTGCTAATTTCTGTCCCTTTTAGTTGCTTTCCGCCTCTGTATAATCATTTTGCATTTCTTTGTGGTCATTGTGGTTGTTTTATTTCTTTTTGTGGTCAATGTGCTTAGCGATTTTTTTTGTCTTTTTGTGGTAATTGTACATCTGTTTGTGGTTGTGTTGTGATTCTTTGTGGTTAATTTCTGTCTCTTTGAGGTAGCTTTGTGTCTCCATATAGTCATTATGTGTCTCTTTGTGGTTGGTTTGAGATGCTTTGTAGTTGTTTTGTTTCCCTTTGTGATCAATGGGGATCTCATAGTCGTGATTTTTTTTCTCTTTGTGGTCAGTTTTCTCTTTGTGGTCGGTTTGTGTTTCCTTGCAGTAATTTTGTCTCTTTGTGGTGATTTTGTTTTGCATCTCTTTGTCATTAATTTCTGCCTGTGTCTTGTTGTACTCATACTATGTCTCTTTATAGTCGTTTTGTGACACTTTGTTGTCATTTTGTGTTCATCTTCCATTTCTTTGTGGTTGTTTTGTGTCTTTGATCATTTCTCTTTGTTAACAGTACAGTAGTAATTTCACAAAGGTTCTGGTTCCTTCTTCCCCACAAATACATCTTACCAAAGCAAATGTTACAGTTACAACAACCCAGACAGACTTAATTTTATATTCTAAAAACGTATGGAAATGACGTTCTGCAAAGTAGTAGTAAAGAGATTTTTTTGTTCAGTCCAGTGTGATTCCTTAACATTTTTAAAACATTTTCCTCTAAATATTGCAGTGAAAATGCTCTGTCTTAGTTAACTTTTAACCTTGTCTTAACATTATTAGAAATAATAAACATTCTTAAAACATTCTTCAAACATTACATTCAAACTTTAAAATCTCATTAGAACTTGTGGGTAATGTTAGCCAATGTTGTGAGAACGTTCCCTGCTGAATGTGAAAACTATCCATCCATCCATCCTCTATACACCGCTTTATCCTCACTAGGGTCGCGGGGGGTGCTGGAGTCTATCCCAGCTGACTCAGGCGAAGGCAGGGGACACCCTGGACAGGTCGCCAGTCTGTCGGGCTACATATACAGACACACAATCATGTGAAGACTAGTTAACTGTAAATAAGTTGACTGCGGCAGTTTAAAAGTGAGATCAGGACATGGTTGGTGTTTTTTCTTTTTCAACAAATCCTGTTCATGCTCCTCAGCTTCTCTGAGTCCAGTGGTTCCTCCTGAACACATAAATATTTAAAGATGCCTCACAAAGATATCGTTTGGTTCATAAAAGGCCAAGTAAGGTCCTAAAACAGCTGATCACTGCAGACTTAATCACAACAATGGGAGGAAGGTTAACCTAGTTTTTAGTGAGTACAGATTAATGGCTAACTAACGAATCAGTCACCAACGATTCTGATTACTGACGAATCAGTTCAAGTTACATATACTGACTGCAGCTTCTTAAATGTGAGTATTTTGTTTTGTTTTACAGTGAATATATCTTTGGATTGAGGACCAAACAAGACATTCATCATTTTGGGTTTTGGGAAATGCTGATCAATATTTTCATCAAACACATCAATTAAATAAGACAATAATCTATGACACAAATAATTATTAGTCCTAGCAGTGAGTAAATGGGGAAGCAGAAAGAAGATCTATCAGACACTCAGAATTAGTTTGAATTGAAACATAAGATTTGTTAACAAGATTTATCCTAAAACTACAAGACTAAGCCTAATCGATACTGGATTTTGGGGAGGTATTAAAGAACACTTGAATATCAATATACTGGTAAATACTCGACCTGTCCTGGGTGTCCCCTGCCTTCGCCCGAGTCAGCTGGGATAGGCTTCAGCACCCCCCGCGACCCTAATGAGGATAAAGCGGTGTATAGAGGATGGATGGATGGATGGTAAATACTCTTTGTACATATTTATCCATACGTTATGTCAGAGTTAACCTTGCCAGCAAGTTGATTTCTCGCGATATTTGTGAGTTCACAAATCTCTCAAGAAACCATCTTGCTCCGCTCCCGCATTCACTGTTCGGACAGAGCCAAGTTGGCACGGGCCAATCACGCAGCAGTATTCGTGTGTGGGCCGGGATATCCGGGTGTGAAGACGACACCAAGCGCCAGTAGATCAAAACAAACATGGCAACGGAGGACAACGATCGTGTAGATGCTGCTATTAAGTCGGTTTTAGCTGAATCTCCTATCGCTTCTTTGAAGGAAGAACAACGAGAGGCGCTTTGCGCATTTCTGGATGGTAAAGATGTTTGTGCTTTTTTACCTACGGGTTTTGGTAAGAGTTTAATCTACCAATTGGCTCCCCTCGTTGTGAAGATCCCGCGATTGGTTAAAAACAAACCTGTCAGAGGCGGGACATACTGTTGCATTGTCCAATCCGTGCCTCTTTCCTCCGAACGGATTTACATGGAGCGGTCCCAGATTGATATTGTGGAGTACTATCAAGTACTACACAATTATTAATCTGGCTATTGCCAGGTTATGTCAGAGTTATTCTAACAATGACCTCACTGGTTCCCCAGTGAGGTCATTGTTTAGGAACTTTCCAGTGATGTATTTCAGAAAGAGGTAGCAACTTCCTGTGAAGACACCACTTCACTCTGCACCACTCTCTGCTCTGCTACATGTGCTACAGACAAAGCTGAGAGAGTTGTAAACAATAAAGTCTGAGTGCCCCTTGCTGGACAAGCTATGTAATGACACCATTTCTAAATTATCCCTTATCTTTATTACTCCACCAAGGAACGCAGCCGAGCTATGTGACGATCTCTGTCTGTCTGTCTGTTAGCAACATTACTCAAAACAGATTTGGATGAAATTTTCAGGAAAGGTCAGAAATAACACAAGGACCAAGTGATTAGATTTCAGCAGTGTTGTAGCTTATAGTCTGGATCCACGGATTTGCGATGCGATGTCGTGCCACTATCATGCGAGATAGCAGCACGACATCACTGTAACTATGACAACAAGTGAACACTACGTCAGCCGCCTGCTGATGACTGCATGATTGATCCTACTAAAAATCGACTGCTGTGGGCTGTTCGGGACGTACAGGTTGGAAATGATACAATTAACAATTGGAGGTGTTTCCGAGTCCCATCAATTCCTGACGCCCGCTACAAATTTAGGTCACGCGATTCTGTATCCATATGTACACATGGACAACATGCCCGTGCTCACCACAAAATAAGTTTTTATTAAAGATTTCATCTGTCATAACTAATATGACTGAGCAGCCTTGGCAGAGTACTGTGCTTGGAGTGTTGTTCATTTTTAACTTAACATTATTGCATATCGGGTAATATAGTCACTGATATATTTGCCATAAGTCTATTCTAGCTGTGCTTAGAAAAAAGTATTTTTGTAAATGAATGTCAATTAGCGTTCTGGTTTGGGGATTCTTTCAACTTGAAATTACACTTTGTTTCTTGAATTGGTATCACAATTTCAGTAACATTGTGTGAAATTCTAATCTTTTTTTGGATTAGGATTAGAGGGTACAGACAAGGACAGAACAGTGGAAGTGTTAGGACAAAATCCTGTTTTTTACATGTTAAATGAGGGTAAAGCACATGCTTAAGTTGGAAAATTGTAAACTTTAAGATGATAAACCTTAAAATTGAGCTGCAGTAAATCAAACTGTTCATTTAGGAGGAATCAAAACGTGAGTACATCTAACTTAAACCTGTGGCATTAATGTTTGTGTCCTTAATTCATGTATTTACCTTAATCTAGATCAACTTGATTCAACTGTGTGTAATTAATATAAGCAACAAATTTAAGTTAGCTCAACAATTCTGTTTCTGAGTGTCAGCTGTCAATACACAAAAACATTAGATAAAGATAAAGTGAACTTGTGAGCGCTCTCTAGTGCAAAACTCTGCTTCTTACCAATAAATCCGACTGTATATCATCAGTGTTTGGTCTTTGAACAACTGTTTGTGTTCTGATTGTGTTTCTTCTAAATGCAAAGAGGCGACATGTGACTGTAATCAGCACAAACCTAAAATTATCGCAAACACTGTTGTGTGTGTGTCGGCAGCTGCACTGACACACAGCTGTGTTATCGCAGGAAGTTAATGTAAATGCCTGCAGTGGTGTTTGATGGAGGCGTCAGCGCAGCAGCTGCAGGAAAAATCACAGCTCAGTGTGTGTTTGTTGTGTGTGTCTGTGCCTGCGTGTCTGTATGATGTGTGTGTGTTTGTGCAGTAATTATCACCTCCGCTGGTGTGTGAACTTCAGGTTTACAGAAAACAAAGAGCAGCTCGAGGTTTGATGCTCCTGAGAGAAGCTTTTTTACTGTAAATCGAAAGCAGTAAGTAAATAATTGGAAACCTTGAATGAGCCGGTCAATTCAGACTCCCAACTGGCTCCACGTTCTGTCTTTGAGTCGATCAATAACAGCAAGAATGAGCAGAAAAACATGACAGATGTGTAGTTCAGAGGTATTCTGTCCATCAGAGTTCATCTCTACACGATAAAACACCTCCAACTTCACAGACGGACTCTGTATTCTTTAAAAAAACACGTGTATTAGGTCAGATTTCTGCAAATATCAGTGCAGTTATTGCTACAGGATTAGTATCGATCAGTCAGATCCATCTGCTGGAACGAGCAGCGAGGCTCTCAGAGGAACACACAAGACTGCACAACAATAATTATTGCAGAAGACAGAAGGTTAATGAATGCTTCCTTAATGCACCAATCACAGTTGAGCATCTTTAAAGGGCTTCTCACAGCAGCTGCCAAGAGCTGATATTTCACTGCAGACTCAGTCCAACAGTACAGTTGAGAATATAACCAGTCGTGTTTTAGTGGTTTTAGATCTACACCTGGGACTTGTTCTCCATGTTAACTCTCAACCCCAAACATAAAAAATCATCAAAATGACATAATTTATCAGAACAAGAGGCTGTAAAAAAAATGCTATAAAAACAGAAAGAATCATCAGATTTTTAACTTTCTGATCGTCCTTGAAGCAATCCTGTGTGGCGTGCAGTTTGGTCAGTAAAGGTTGCCAAAATCTGAGCACAAAATAGAGATATTTCATCAAAGTAATTTTATCCTGCATGTCTCATTTAAAAAATGCCAAAAATAAACCAAATGCACGGACTAAATTGTATTAAAAACTAAAATTGTGCATTCTGAAGTGTAACTGATCGGCCATTAGTGACTGAGCTGTGACCAGCGACAATGTGGCTAAAATGCAGGGACTGTCCAGCTGAACTGCAAGCAGTGTTTATACAAAGCTGAGCGGAGGCAAGTTTAGAAACAAATTAAAAAGCAAGTAGTAAAACATCTAGGACTGGTCTGAACAGCAATTTCTGGGCTTCGTATATTCGGGGCCAATTAATGACGGATATCCGAATATTTGGCTCATCTCAAAAAGAAATTTTCAAGGAAGGTCAGTTGATTAGATTTTGGCAATGATGAGGCTTATAGTCTGGATCCACAGATTTGTTAAGGATTTCTGTATCATTGCGAGATAGCACCACGGAATCACTGTGATGATGCCGTGGTGCTATCTTGCCGTGGGTCATAGATGCGGTGATGTGAGCATCACCGTATCTATGACAACAAGTGAACACTACATCAGCTGACTGCTGACATCACATGATTGTGATCCTACTACAAATCAACCATTGTGGACTTATCGGGACTAATCCGTCAGAAATGATACGAGGAACAACTGATCAAATTGTGGGAGTGTTTCTGAGTCCCATCAGTTCCCGCCGCGCGATTCGATACCCGTACATAATGCAGACATGCGTAACACACGCCTGTGCTCAGTGGAAGGTGATTTTGCTTGTGGGTACATCTATATTAAATGGCCACATTCTATGGTGCTGTGATTTCTGCCGTACTTTTTTCAAGATTTCAGCTGTCAGAAAAGACACAAAGACTGAGCGGCTATGGTGGAGTACTGCGCCCTCAGAGTGTTTTTCTTCTTTGAGAGTGTGTGACTTAAAACTTCAAGAGGCCACACTGCGCTAGTGCACGATGATCGCTAAGCTGTATTTGTGTTGCTCTACTCTACACAGACAGCTACTGCATTAACAACAGCAGTGGAAAGCAGTGATTCTATAACTTCGGTGTACTGCAGTGTTTATGCTTTAAAATGTGGTCTCCTGTGAAGCGTACCTAAATGTGCTGTTTTTTTCCGCTCATAGAAAAGAGCGCATGTAGAAAAAGCATCACTATGCGTCATCTGGGACAAATCTGACAATAGAACACCCGAGCTTAACGTTTTTCAAAAATTATTTTTGGCTGACAAGCAGCAGCTATTGCAGTCTGCAGTGTGGGGCGTTTAGGGTACATCGGTAAACTGCAGCGTCTATGGATAAGAAAATGTTCAGCAAGTGATGCGTTTTGTCGTGACAAGGTGGGAGGTGCTACAAGTGAAAAAGTGAGTATGAAGTGCTGCTGTAGTATGTAGAGCCAATGTGTTTTGTCCTATGTGCAACATCTGCGGGCTCAAATGTTTGACATATTGATTCCTGTTTTGTTTTTTTTTCCAGTTTGTGTAAAATAAAAGATTTTTTAAAATGTTTTTTGGTAATACAGCTGTGTCAAAATGCAAATGACATGTTTGAGTTCTCTCTCCTTCTTTATGGTTGTGCTATTTCCACAGAGGTGCAAGACTTTATATTATAAACCATCACAATAACAACAATAATAATAATAATAAATGAAAATTCGCCTACAGATGCCTAAAAGCTGTTTGCGGTTCAGAGGGTTAAGACTCAGAGCAAGTAGCAGGACAATGAAAACCTTGAAAGAGGATAAAGAACAAAATGTTCTTCAGTCTTTTTCTACTAACCTGCTGTTTAATAGGACACAGAGCAGCTAATGTGTCCGGTCCTTTTAAAGCAAATATGACGAGGGCAGGATGGAAAAACAGCACAGGAGGACCAGCTGGAATAGCCTTGACCTTCACTGAAGAGCTGCTGTCCACCAACATGTTCATCTCCTGATTCTAGAGGGGAGAGGAGGAAAGATATTCACTCAGTGTCACTGCAGAGGTGACGTGACTTCACTAGAACTGAGCTGAATTCTGCTGTCTGTGGCGCATAACACAGGTGTAATTTTAGTATTTTGTTCATGACTGCTTGAAGGCAGTGACTAGAAACGCTTTCAAAGTTCTGCCAGGGCCTGAGAAACACGACCACTTCAATGACCTTCTGATCACAAACCCAGAGACAATCAAGCAAGACAAAGGAGACGAGGCAGAGCAGTCAAATAAAAATTAGTAAAAATGATGAGTTGAATGAATAATCAGCTAGATTAGCATGCATATCAAATAAAGCAACGTAAAAATTGAAGAATAAGACTGAACATTAATGTTAGAATTAAAAAAAATGTGAGATTATTTGAAGTCCGTCATCTAAGTATGTTTGCATTGAATAAACCTGCTCCAGAGGAGATTTAATTTTACAGGTGTGGTGTTGTGATGCTTTGACGGATACTTCAACACTACAAATCATCAACGATTTAATACAAATGAAATGTAAATGCGCATACAGAGGACGGACTCCTGAGGGCTCTGCTATGAAGCCAGATTAGTGGGTGAGCTGGTATGTTGAGCTGATGGTGGCTCTCTTTAAACCTGCTAGATCTCCATGGTAACATACGCTGCAGAGCTAGCCTGGTTCAAGTTATGTTGAGAGTTTCGGGTTCAAATCGGCCATAAGAAGTGTCTCCTTTTAAACAAAGCATTTCCTCACGTTTATTTATGAGCGACACAGATTCTCAGCTGAAGAAGAATGTTTTATCTGGAAACCTGTTGAGCTGTATGGGACTAAAACCACTGAAAGAAGCCGTTACAGTACTGTACACTGTGTGCTTCCCGCTGCCATGGGAACCCACATGTATTTAGTTGGTGATGCAGAAATCATATAAATATGTTTTAAGTTTGGTCCCTATTTGCTGTTAAGTCCGTTTCCGTGCTGGTACAGCAGCTGATAGAACACAGATTAGAACCTTGATTAGATTATTAGTTTTAGTACAGAGAATATTTAACCAGCAACATTAATTTCACATTGAATTGCCCAAAAATGACAATGATTTCCTGCATTATGTAACAGTGGCAGACCTAAATCCACTTCAATACAACATCTTCTTTACATAAACGAAGTCTGAAATTGTCAATAATAAGCTGCATTGATCAATAAAATAAATATAAAACACCAGCATTCCTGCCTTACATAATATCCAGTCAGCTTTTACCATCAATTGTTATTATATTCCTCATTGTTCTTTCATAAAACAACCTGTTGACTGAAGTAGCTGCACACGATCGTTTCATTTTGTGCGGAGGGAGAATCCAGTGAAGGTTTACTGGTTCTTGATGTGGAACTTATTGTTGCTTTCATAAATAAAATATAAATTGTATCTTGTTCTTTACTCTAAAGATGCATGTATCTGCTGTTTTATGCTACTAATCCTCTAAACTCCAAAATCAGCTGGTAGGTCATTTTTAAAGGAAATCTGCAAAATGACGCCATTTATCAGCAAAAGCAAACCTGAGCTCAAATATATAACAGATGAGATATTTCTTTAAAATCACTCTATGCATTTTCTCTAACAAGTTTCAGTCAGCAACTAAAATATTCTGGACTCCCTGACCAAACTGGAAGGCCATTAGTGACACAAATATGACAGATATATCATTTCATAAAAACTCAGGGACTACTCAGCTGAACTGCAGGCAGTGTTCACGCAGAACGAGACTAGCGTGGAGTAGAGTTGTGATTATTTCTTTTTTGTGAAAAAATGTCTTACACATTGATACCATTTTGTGCTTCATTTTTTGCAAAACAATAATAAATTTGTTTTTTTTTCTTTTTATTTGTGGTATTCTGTGTCAAATTCCACATCAGACATTTCTGAGTTCTCTCTACTTCTATTCATGGTTGTTTGGTTTCCATAGAGATGCTGGACTTTACATTATCCTAAATAAATTAGTGTAATGAATGAGTAAAAATGTGAAAGGAGCCAGAACTGTTCAAACAAGAATGAGTACATTTGTCCATTCAACACAGTGACCTTTAGTTCGTATTCGTCATAGTTTTCTGCTTTTTATGTAGTGTTAGTCTTGTTTTCATGTCAATAAACATTTTTTGTCATAGCTGTTGTTCCTGAAGTTTCCACTAGTACACCACTTTATCGATCGATTGTTGTGGTCCTGATTAAAAGTGAGTTGTGAGGCTTCTCAGGTTTATGGAGGGTTACTTGTGTTTACTGCAGTGAAAAATGAGGCCACTGTGAATTACAATGTGACAGGAGTCAAAAACACCCACAAACTGCCTAGAGTTAAGAGGGTCACATCTAAAAATGAAGTAAATTTTCTGTTGAACTGACCTTCACAGCTGCAGAGTTAACTTTAAGACACAGACAGAGTGACGTTATATATTCCAGGTCAGCCAGTACCAGTTCTTAAAACGTCACTCGGCCGGATTTGTCTCTCCGAAATTAATTACTACTTGAATTTACAGTTTTTTAATCATGTGCTCAACAGAGTGAGGATGAAGTCCAGCAGAGTGTGACTGAGAGCCACGGGACAGGATTAAAGTGCTGCAGTGGAGCAGCTCAGAGCCTTAAAGCTGAGGGACAGTCTGCACTTCATCCAACCTGACATCATTGTTATCATCATTACTGTCTATACTGTGTCTGTTGTTTGTTGCAGGATCCTACACTCAACTCCACTCATTCTGGAAACTTCAGAATTTAAAGGGAAAGTGACTTTCATGGCTGTCAGGGGTAGACTTTGACCTGCAGGTGGCGGTACAGAGGAAACCAGGGGATCACCAAAGTCAGTAGGAGTCATTCAAACGTCTCCAATCATCTGATAATAATATAATTTAAAAATGATGATTATAACATTAATAATAATAAAATCATTTCGTTGTCATGTATTAAATAAAGGTTTATCATGCCTGAAAGTGAAATTTGAAACTCTATGTAGCTTCTTGCTTCATTTATCACTTTTACAACAAGGTTTATCTGAGCTGGTTTTGGAGCTGGACCTGGTCTGATGTAGTCTAGATGATATAAAAAACAGAGAAAATTGCCCTTTTTGCATTTTTACAACAAAATAAAGGGGGGGAAATGTGTTGCAGACCTGAAACTGTGTTTTAAACATAGTTGGGTCATTCCAGGTGAAATGACCAGATATTCCTTGGGGGTGTTGCTGCACCATTTTCAAATTAGTCCTAAATTTGCATGCCATTAGATAGTCACAAAAGTACTTTCTATGCAAAATTGTAGGCCTGTACCTCAAATAGTTTCTGAGTTGTGGGGATCTGAAATTTTCAGAATTTGGGCTATAAAAAGCCTCGCCAGCGTTTTTTTTTTCATCTTTAAGTGGTCATTTCTCAGCCTCTAGACATACCAGAGAGCTGTGAGTTGGTAAACAAGGCCTCTGCATGTAGCTAGTGCCCCACAAACATCCCCAGGTGTTTCCCTACACTCTGCAGGCCGTGGGGGCTTGCTAAAAATGCTACAAATGAAGAGATGCCTATTCACGAGTGGGGTTTGGGACCTTAAAAGTACTAGAAATACTGCACAGAAGTGTTCTAACACCCCTGGGTTCCATTCTACACAAACTTGTGTGATAACTTAGCAAATTGGAGCTTTCTAGGTACCTCAGTTTGAAAATATGAGTTCCCAAAGTTGGACGAGATTTTTAATTGGCTATTTTTGGTGGCAAAAATCTCAGTGTGGGACAGGTACCAGAGACCCCAAATTTTTCTACTAGACAGTTCCATCTGTCTTCTATCACTGTACAAAAAAGCAGCAGGGTTATATTTGTAGTTACTGAGATATTCTTACTCAAAATGGCATGGGTAATGTCAAAATCGTTTTTTACTTTAAATTGGGATACAAGTATTAGTAGTCATTCCAATGGTAGTATTATGTATGTTTTGTTCTTTTTGAAATGTTAGTTGTTAACAACTAACATTTCAAAACCCACTCGTGAGTAGGCATCTCTTCATTTTTAGCATTTTTAGCAAGCCCCCACGGCCTGCAGAGTGTAGGAAAACACCTGGGGATGTTTGTGGGGCACTAGCTACATGCAGAGGCCTTGTTTACCAACTCACAGCTCTCTGGTATGTCTAGAGGCTGAGAAATGACCACTTAAAGATGGGAAAAACGCTGGTGAGGCTTTTTATAGCCCAAATTCTGAAAATTTCAGACCCCCACAACTCAGAAACTATTTGAGCTACAAGCCTACAATTTTGCATAGAAAGTACTTTTGTGACTATCTAATGGCATGCAAATTTAGGACTAATTTGAAAATGGTGTGGCAACCACCATCTGGTGAAACCACATGGAATGACCCAGTTCAGGTTCTCAGTACTGATCTAATACAGATTTGACAAGGTTCTGGCCTAGACCTGGTCTGATGTCATCTGGATTAAGTGGAAAGCAGTGAAGCCTTTTTTGTGTTTTCACTAATCACAAACCCCTTTACAGATCTGAAACTGCATTTTAAACAGTTTGAAGTTTATCTGTGTAATCTAACTCAGGTCTGGCCAGGCCAAGTCTGCTGGTTTTTGATGGAGAATTGGTCTGATGTGATCTGGACTGAGAAAAAAGCAGTGAAATTGCCCATTTTTGTATTTTTATTCCAAAAAAAGAGAAAAAACAAATCCATTTTGCAGATCTGAAACTGTGCTTTATACAAAGTACAGGTTCTGTTCTGATTAAGTCCAGATTTGACAGGATTTTTGGCCTGGACCTGGTCTGATGTGGTCTGGATAAATCAAAGAGCTGTGAATCCATCATTTTTAGTGTTGATGGATAACTGATAGTCAAAGTCCAACTCAACTGCTTTTGGATAAAGGCCTGATCTGATGTGGTCTGGGTTAGCTTAAAAATTAGTTCAATTTCCTTTTTGTTTGTCAAATAAACTTTTCACATGCATAAAACTGTACTTTAAACAGACTTTAGCTTCTCTCAGTAAACCCAGACCAAAGTGTTCCAGTCTGGCTCCAGTGGTCTGGGATTTAGACCTGGTCTGGACTGGCCTGGGTGTGATTAAAACGTGGATGAAAAACGTTCATCTGTGTTTAAACTTCCTTGCGTTTCTCTGTAAATGAAGCTGCTTTAGGACTGTGCCCTTTAAATGACTTTAAATAATTACTGTTTGCACTTTATTATCTTGATGCTACATGCTTATGCTAATTGCTAAAACGCGTTAAGTGTTTCCAGCACATACAGGATCCCAGACTCACCTGTGACCCAAACAGCCATTTTACAGGTGTTTATATCTTATTTTATCCTAATTTAACACATTTCTTACCTGCATGAAACTTTTTTAGGACCACAGGAAGCAGAGGGTCGGACATGAGCCCCGTCAGCCTCCACTGTGAGCGGACATGTGTGAAGTCTGAACGCCCTCTGCTGGGCCCTGAACGGTAAAACAGGCACACAAATCACATGAAAGCACGCAATATCATTTCAATGTTTTTTTCTTTTAATATCCCAGCAATCCAGTGATTTTTATCTGTAAAATACCAAACAAACATACAATTCCGCGTAATGGTTAGATTTTGCAAAAATACACAATTTTAAGCCCCCCCCCTGCAAAAAACAACAACAAAAACAAACAAAAAACAAACAAAGCAAAACAACACATGTAAATATGAAATTAATTTAGTGGTAGTCTTCTGTAAATACAATGCTTTAGTACAAACAGGAATTGGCAATAGATAATTTGACCTTTTATATAAAAATTCACCAGAAACATCTATTGGTGAACAAAGTTGTTAAAGAACTTCCCCCAGAAAAATCACATTTTAGTGTGTTTTTATAGGTTATAGATTCTTTATTTTATTCAGTTTTAACACCTGCAAAATATATTTGATATATTTTCTATAATATTAAGACTGAAAGGTGTTTTTTGTTTCTCCCTGTAGTAGTAGTGAGGTGGTTCTGAACATGGAGTGTAGTTTTGTCTTTATTCCAGCAGATGGCAGTGTTGGATCAGAGATTCTTCCAAGAGAAACATGCACTCTGCATTAAAATAAAGAAAAACACATAATATACTGGGCTGCACAGTGGAGTAGTGGTTAGCACTTTCGCCTTGCAGCAAGAAGATCCCTGGTTCAAATCCTGGCCTGGGCCTGGGATCTTTCTGCATGGAGTTTGCATGTTCTCCCTGAGCACGCGTGGGTTTTCTCCGGGCACTCCGGCTTCCTCCCACAGTCCAAAAATATGCTGAGGTTAGTTGGTTACTCTAAATTGTCTGTAGGTGTGAATGAGAGAGTGATTGTTTGTCTATATATGTAGCCCTGCGACAGAAGGCAGGGTGTCCCCTGCCCCCGCCCGAGTCAGCTGGGATAGGCTCCAGCACCCCCCTGCAACCCTAGTGAGGATAAAGCGGTGTATAGAGAATGGATGGATGGACATAATATACTGATTAAAGGAGCTTCTGTGTTTGTTTTATATGCTATCTTCTCGAAATGATGACACACAATGAGAATTGCAGACACTGAAAAGGCCTGAAATTAGTAGTTTAAACAAGGTTTCTGTTAGAATTAGCTGAGTCAATATTTGCACAGAAGGAATTTGAGATAAATGTGAGCAAAAACTGTTGTTCAGGTGCAGCTTTCAGCACAAAAGTGATAATATAATGTAAGATTGATAATATAGCAATGTAGAAATTTAAAAGTCTGAATATACCAGGATGATGCATTACAACACAAGCATAATGTGTGTGTGTGTGTGTGTGTGTGTGTGTGTGTGTGTGTGTGTGTGTGTGTGTGTGTGTGTGTGTGTATTTACATACATACCTTATAAAACAAACATGAACCTGATCCAAATAACAGAGTTCAACATGTTTTGATCGTGTGGAGGGATTTGATATTGACAGTCACAATGTACACATATAAACTGAAAACTTCTATTTAGTGCAGGTGTATCAACAGACAAAGAGATTAATTGGTGACAAAAAGTAAAGTAAGTTGAATAAAACTGAGTGCAGCAGGATACAATAGGCCACAAATGAAACCAGATTTGTTGCTGATATAACCAGGTTTTAGCAAAACTGCTGAAGTTTGTGGTTCAGAATGTCTCTGAATAAAAACTGCTGTATTTTGCCACTGAATAGTGGAAATGCCATGAATTTCTCACCTGTTCAGTTGTGTTTTAAATGTCAGCGCTACTGTTCACACTGTATTACAGGACTATTTCTGTAAGAGAAAGCATCAGCAGGTGGCGCTGTTCACCTTCCAGAAAACAACTCCCAGGTCAGCAGCACATTTTCTTGATGTTCCTCAAAGTGTTAAACAAAATCAGAACATTGTATGTGATTAATAAAAGGCATTTGTTTTTATTAAGAACTGTCATTAAATAAGTCAGAATCTTAAAAAAAGTTGTTCTGGGATTTTCATTTATTAATACATTAGTGTAGCATATATAGTATAAAATATTGTTATATATACAAATGTATAAGTAATAAATAGCAATAATGTGCATTCTAATGATAATAGTATATCGTTTTACCAGAATAGAATAGAATAGAATAGAATAGAATAGAATAGAATAGAATAGAATACGTGATCACACATGTGGAAATAGACGGACAAAGACTGGAGTGGTCACGTGTGTAGAAACAGACACACAAAGAGTAAAGTGGTCACATGTGGATTATAAGGGAAACAGCTAAACATTGGACTGCTCTTTTGTTTTTTAAATGCGCTGTGGATGCCACTGTCATTGTATTTATAAGCACGGGAAGGACCATCAGTTCAACGGGAGGGACTCACATGCACTTACAATGCATTAATATGTGCTATCATACAGGAACATGCACGCACAAAATCTTAAGACAGAGAAACCTGGATCTCAACACACAGGACTCCATGACTCCTCTGTCTTTACATAGCAGATAGTTGTCTGAGTCTTTATTTATGCTCTTTTTATGTTCAGAAACATAGTTGTACTAAATCTGACGGGTTCATCCTCTGAGCAATGGTATTAAACAAACGCTGCTGTTAAAAATTTTGGGGTCACTTAGAAATGTCCTTATTTTTGAAAGAAGAGCAATTATTTTCAATGAAGATAACATTAAATGAATCAGAAATACAATCTAGACATTGTTAATGTGGTGAATGACTATTGTAGCTGGAAATGGCTGATTTTAATGGAATATCTACATAGGGGTACAGAGGAACATTAGAAAACCCTTGTGCAATTATGACAGCGCATGAATAAAAGTGTGAATTTTCATGGAGAACATGAATTTTTCTGGATGACACCAAAAAATTTAACAGTCGTGTACATATATATTTATAGATCTGTCCAGTTCATACGTGCATCAGTTGTTCCATCAGGTGAAATCGGAGCAGATATTTCTGATCAGATCAGTGAGAATGTGAAAGCAGCAGCAGCAGGAGCCTCCGAGGCTTCACAGCTTTATTAGAAATCCTTCACACGGTGAAAAAAACCCGATATAAAGTTGGTGAGAGGAGTTTCCAGACGTCACACACTGAAAATCATCTTCCCCCCTCGAGGACGACTGACAGCCGAGCGACGCCTCATACACAAACATATCCCTCCACTTCCTGTTTATTTTCTGTCTCTCTCCATCTCCGCCCGCCTCAGTCTGTCAGTCAGAAGAACAACAACACCAAAACTGTGTCTCACTCTGCAGAAAATACTCTCTCAGCAGGAAACTATAGGTCAGATTTAATCTGCTGTCTACAACCATTGTCACTGCGGGACGCTGTGGACTCCTGGAAGGCAATCTGTGATCTGTTGATCAGCAAATAACTGTCTTGATCATTTATTTAACCCTCCGACCAGAGTATCTGGGAGTTTGCTTTTTCCCAGTAACATTTTCACTGGTATCATTTTTCACTCCAATATAAAGTCCTGAACCTCCTTGAAAACAGCCGTCATGAAGAAGTAGAGAGAACTGAAATTTCTTCTGTACAGTGCGGCACAGTATCAATGCCATAAATCAATAAAAAATAAGAAAAAAAGAACAAAAATTCAAACACCTGCAATCAGCATGTACATCATTTTTCCAAGCAACTACTAAAAGGATCAAATAACCACAATTAGACATAAGCTAATCAAAATGGGGCACAAAAATGAGCACAAATAGATAAAAATGACCACAAGTAGCAAAAAATCACTACAAATGAGCATAAAATGCAAAATACAAAATGACCACAAATGGACACAAAATGACCACAAATAAATAAAAAATGACATCAATGAAAGACAAAATGATCACAAGTAAACACAAAATGACAAAAACATTTTAAAAAATTTATCACAAACAGACAGAAAAAGCCACAAACAAGTAAAAATGACCACAGAGACACAAAATGACCTCAAAGAGAAAAATTGTCACAAAGAGACTCAAAACAACCAGAAACACAAAAAAGTGATCTAAAATAGATACAAAATGACCGCAAATACATAAAAATGACCACAAATACATAAAAGTTATCTCAAATAGATACAAAATGACCACAAAAGCATAAAAATGACCACAGATAGGGAAAAATCACCACAAAGGTATATAAAATAACTACGGAGACACAAAATGACCACAAATGAATAAAAAAGTACAAAATGACCACAAATAGATAAAAATGACCACAAGAGACACAGAATGTCCATAAATAGACATCAAAATCCCACAAAAAGATAAATATTACCACAAAGAGGTTCGAAACGACCACAAACACAAAAAAGTTGTCTCAAATAGACACAAAATGACCACAAATACATAAAAATGACCACAAATAGACACAAAATGACAACCAAGAGACACAAAGTAACCACAAATAGATAAAAATGACCACAAAGAGACACAAATCTAGTTTTCTTTTAACTCTCCGTTCGGTCGATTTTACAGCTGCTCTTTGTTTGGTCAGAAGATATTCAAATTTCCATTTTTCTATTTAACTTCCCATTAATTCAATCATAAAAGCAAAAAAATTAAACAAACAAAAACAGAACAAAGAACTCTTCTGAAAGCTATGCAAATCTATGTTTTTGTATAAATGGAGGCATTGAACTGTCTTTGAGATAAACGCTGCTTTGATGTCAAACAGATCTAATGTTACAGAAACTGGTGGCTTTGACAGGAAAATGTCTCACAAAGGTCTCTGAAGCTTCGCGAT